>NC_135337.1:83951571-84266571 GCF_023851605.1 Tamandua tetradactyla
AGAGAGGAAACCACTGGCATCAGAAGCTGGAAGCAACAGAACCGAGAACAAGGAGCAGCAGATGCCAGCCATGTGCCTTCTCATGTGGCAGTCATTGGCCTTTCTTAAATCAAGGTGTCTTTCTCTGGATGCCTTAGTTTGGACATCTTTCTGGCCTTAGAACTGTAAACTTGCAACTTAATAAACTCCCTTTTTAAAAGTTGATCCATTTCTTCTAGGATATTGCATTTCTGGCAGCATTAACAAACTGCCACACCACCCAAATGTCCATCAACTGATGAAGGAACCAAAATAATATGGTCCTTCTCCACAATGGAATATTATTCAA
Source organism: Tamandua tetradactyla (assembly GCF_023851605.1). NCBI lineage: Eukaryota > Metazoa > Chordata > Mammalia > Pilosa > Myrmecophagidae > Tamandua > Tamandua tetradactyla. The sequence continues at coordinate 83,951,900 of NC_135337.1, forward strand.
AAAGAAAAAGAAGTGAAGGAATGCTAGCTGCTACAACATGGACGAACCTTGAAAGCATTGTGCTAAGTGAAATAAACCAAACCCAAACGACTCCATCTTACAATTTATACGAATTGTCCAGAATAGACAAATTCATACAAATAGATAAAGTAGATCAGTGGCTACCTATGGCTGTGAGGGTCAGAGGGCCAGGGAAATGGGGAGTGGCTGCCGATGGGTACAGGATTTCTATTTGGGAAATTGAAATGTCCTAGAATGAGATAACAGTGGTGGCTGCGTAAATCTGCCTATATTATAAACTATTGAACTGGGCACTTTAGATGGGTGAATTGTTATGGTATGTGAGTGACAGCTTCATAAAGCTGCTATTTATTGAAGTATGCTTAAAAGACCTCACAGACCCCAGAATGCCGGAGAGCAACAGACCACGGAGAACGTTTGGAAGCGGTAGATAACGGTGATTGAAACCTGGGTTTTACGCAGAGTGGCCAGCTCTGTTCCCTCCCCCTGAGTGACCTTGCAGCCAACCTTTTCCAGACTAATTTCTCACCTCTGTTTCCTATGTCATTTTCGTCGCTGACACGAATGGCTGCTTTGCGACAGTAAATAAAATGAAACAGAGCTCCTTACACCCCCACAGAGCACACACGTACACAGGCTAGCTCAACTCTCTCCAGCACCAGGGCAGGACTCTGCAGTGATGCTGGGGCATCTGGTTCAGGCATGGATCTTTCAGAGGTGAGATTTCCCTTTGCTGGCTTTTGGGGATGCTGTTCTAGCTTGCTAGCTGCCGGAATGCAACAAACCAGAGATGGATTGGCTTTTAATAAAAAGGGCTTTATTTTATTAGTTCTGCAGAGGAAAGGCAGCTAACTTTCATCTGAGGTTCTTTCTTACATGGGAAGGCATAGGGTGATCTCTGCTGGCCTTCTCTCCAGGCCTCTGGGTTCCAACAACTTTCCCCGGGGTGTTTTCTTTCTGCATCTCCAAACTGATGCTGAGCTGCGAGGGCTGAGATGAGGTGTGCTGAGCTGCTTGGACTGTGCTACGTTGAGCTCTCTCATTTAAGCACCAGCCAATTAAATCAAACATCATTCATTGCAGCAGGCACGCCTCCTAGCCGACTGCAGATGTAATCAGCAACAGATGAAGTTCACGTACCATTGGCTCATGTCCACAGCAACAGAACTAGGTGCCTTCACCTGGCCAAGTTGACCACTGAATCTAACTACCACAGGTGTTAAGTGAGGAGGATGTGGCAAACATTTTCCCTCCTCATTATAAAGTTATTATCTGGGTACTTAAAGTAAATTTAAAAAGCAAATGCAACATAGACATAAAGATAATCACTTCCCACCCTTTTGGCTAAGATCAAGTGTAAAAATAAAGGTAATATGGTGGGGTTATAGGGGAACTCTATTTTCTGCAACCTACAATTTGCCTAAAAAATAAAATTATTTTTAAAAAATAAATGAAGGTAATATATGTTCATTGTAGAAAATTCGGAAAACACAGAGTATAAAAAAGGAAAATAAGGTCATCTGAATACTTCCACCCAGAAATGAACACTACTGATATTTTGATGTGGTTCGTCTCTTTTCCCGAGTGAGTTTCTCTCTTGAATTTTACTTGGTTTTTTTTTTTAATGCAATTCTATTGAGACACACTCACACTCTGCACAATTATCCAAAGTGGGCAATCAATGGTTCACAGCAGAGAGATTTTATGACATGAAAACATGCTAAACAAAGTCAAAAGATAAGCAAAGCAACAGGCTAGGTGGAAACATTTGCAGCATAAATTATAGACAAAGATTGATAATCATTAATTTTACTGAGCAGTTACTAAGTCCTAATTACTGTTCTAGGTGTGTTATGTGTATTTAATTTAATTTAATCTATTAAGTAATTTAATCCCAACTCTATGAGATAGGTACAAGTATTATCTCCATTGTCCAGATGAGAAACACAGACACAGAGAGGTTAAGTGACTTGCCCAAGGTCACACAGCTAGTAAATGGCAGAACTTGAAACAAGACAGCTGGGCTCCAGAGTCCATAGTGCTAACCCTACCATCATTGTGATTCTTTTTATAGTCTGGGTTATGCCTAGACCATGTAAGCAGGCAAGAAATACAAATAGCAATAACTAACCAAACAACAAAATGTTCAACTTTGCTAGAAGTCAAATTCTAGTCCTCACTCCTTATATTGGCAAACCCTAAAGACACTGAAAATCTCTTATCGACTGAGAATTGAGTAAATAATAGGCATTGCCACACTGTTGTGTGAGGGGAGAGGAGGAGTGTAAATTATTGAAACTTTGAGAGGGACGTTGACTGTTGTTGAGTGAAAATTTAAAAGCATATCCTACATCCCAGCACTTGATGCTCCGTGAAGGTACGTTCCCAAAGGCTGCCCCTTGCATACTGCTTGCAATGATGCCACTGCTTGTAAAAGTGATGAATGGAAACCATTTTGATGACGACAATAGGTGCAGAGTTAAATAAGCTAAGGCACAGCATACTTGGAACATATTGCATCCATTAAAAAGAATGAGGCAGCAGTTAGAAGTAAACACCAAAAATTATGGAATTGTAACCCATACCAAACTCTGAAATCTATTCTACAACTAATAATTGTGCTGTGCTTTGAAATTTATTGCTTTTTTGTATATGTGTTATCCGTCACAAAAAAAGAAAAACAAAGTTGATTGTGATGAGAAAAAAATATTTATTCCTTCTAGCGTCCTAAATTCTGGGGCAGCTAGAAGGAAAAATCTGTGAGGATGGAATGTTAGCCCATGACAAACTCTGGGATCTGTCCTGTAACCACTTGTTGAAGAGTGCTTTGAAAACTATTGCTTTTTTCTTTCTTTGCTTCGTATATATGTTATATTATACAATAAAAAAAGTTTTTAAAAAAAAGGAGGCAGGCCTATACTTACCAACACATAAAAATCCCTAGGTATATTGTTCCATGTCAGTAAAAAGCCACATGCCTGGGGTATAATGTGATTGCGTTTATGTCTGAGAACATTAATGATACACAAGCATGTACAAGAACAGGTTGGAAACTTGATTAGGTTATCTCCACGGACATGTGACTCAGTCAAGTGTGGGTATTAAACTTGAATAGATGGAGACGTATCTCCATCCATTCTACGTCAGTCTTGATTCGTTTACTGGGATCCTATAAATGAGGAGACATTTTTTGGAGAGAATGCCTTCGGAGAATGAGGAGAAAGCCACAGCAGAGCCAAATGGGGTCATGGGGCTGAGTGAACCACAGAGTCCGCCAGCCAGCGAGCTTTGGAGATGAGAATGCCCCTAGGGGAGCTTCATGAAGCAAGATGCCTGGAGGGGAAGCTAGTAGACAAAGCTGTGTTCGCCATGTGCCCTTCCAGATGAGAGAGAAACCCGGACCATGTTCACCATGTGCCTTTCCACTTGAGAGAGGAAACCCTGGACTTCATTGGCCTTCTTGAACCAGGAATACCTTAGATTGGACATTTCTATAGACTTGTTGTAATTGGGACATTTTCTCGGCCTTAGAACTGTAAACTAGCAACTTATTAAATTCCCCTTTTAAAAAGCCATTCTGTTTCTGGTATATTGCATTCCGGCTACTTGAGACCATGGCATCATTTTCACTATGTGGCTTTCCAGCTGAGAGAGAAACCCTGAACGTCATCGGCCTTCCTGAACCAAGGTATCTTTCCCTGGATGCCTTCGACTGGACATTTCTATAGACTTGCTTTAATTGGGACATTTTCATGGACTTAGAACTGTAAACTTGTAATTTATTAAATCCCCCTTTTTAAAAAGCCTTTCCATTCCTGATATATTGCATTCTGGCAGCTAGCAAACTAGAACAACAGTCCTTACTTTGGGGAGTCTAAGGGGGAATTCTGTATTTTCACTTATCTATTTATTTGACTCTTCTGTGGTGAGACTGTGTTCTTTCAATAGTTTTTAAAGAACCAGAAAATATCTTGTTCAATATTCCTTTAAAATATGACTTTTTTTTTTTGGCTGCATAAGTATTTAACGAGTTCTTCACTTCTGGGCATGTGGGCTGTTTCCAACTTTTCTCCATTATAAATGAATTTGGGTTTGAATAGCCTTGTGCATTCATCTTCATGGGCATTGATTGTGATTCCTTTATGCCACCCTGAATTCATGATTGAAGAAATAAATGGTCAAGGACGTATTTATCATTTCTCTGCTTGTGTCCTTGGAAAAAAATTCCAGAAGTGAAAATACAGTTCTTAATGCATGTTTTAGTTTGCCAAAGCTGCCAGAATGCAACACACCAGAGATGGATTGGCCTTTAATAAAAGGGGGTTGATTTAATGAAAAACTTGTAGTTCTTCAGAGGAGTGGGTGCAAGGGTAGTCCAGTGGTAGAATTCTCCCCTGCCGTACGGGAGACCTGGGTTCTATTCCTGGTCTATGTACTTCCCAAAAAACGAACAAATAAGCAAAACATAAAACAAACAAACAAACAAATCAACAAATGGTGCTGCAATAACAGGATACTCACATGGAACCCATAATGAAATGAGACCCTGCCAGACAGCATGCAAAGCAAACAAACAAACTTATAGTTCTTCAGAGGAAAGGCAGCTAACTTCCATCCAGGTTCTCCAATACACGGGAAGGCACACAACAGTGCCTGCCCGCCTTCTCTCCCAGCTTCTGGGTTCCAACAGCTTTTCCCCAAGCGATTCCTTTCTGCATCTCCAAACATCTGGGCTGAGCTGTGAGTGCTGAGATGAGGTGTGCTGAGCTGCATGGGCCGTGCTGCCTTGAGCTCTCTCATTTAAGCCTCCAGCTAATTAAATTAAATACCATTCATTGCGGAAGACTCGCCCATTAGCTAGCCACAGATGTAATCAGTCTCAGATGAATTTCACGTGCTGATGTTTCATGCCCACAACAATAGAACAACCGTGCATTATCACCTGGCCAAGCTGACATCTGAACCTAACTACCACAATGCATGTTGCCAATTTGCCTTGTAAAAAGTAGTACCAGTTTACTCTGCCCCACCAATGGGTAAATGGTCTTGTTTCAGAGATCACTTAAAGACACGAAACAGTATCATGTTTTTAAAATATTTTCTAATGCAACTGAAAATACAGTAACAATTCACAGCCATAGAGTGCTATCATGTGCCAAGCTTCATTCTAAGTGTTTCACACTTACTTGTGCAACTAATCCTTGCAAAAATCCTACTTTGCACTTCACTTCACAGATAAATAAACTGAGGCACAGGACAATGAAGTGACTTGGGCAATGGTCTGGCTTTAATAAGAGCCCCAGGGTTGAACATCTAGGCAGGATGGCTTGAGGCTCTGAGCTCACAACTGTTTCAAAAAACGTGCATTCTCAACTTTTTCTGTAAATGGTCAGATAGTAAATATTTTCAGTTTTGTGGGCAATATGTTCTCTGCTGCAACTACTCATCTCTGCAGATCTAGAACAAAAGCAGTCATAAGATACATAAATGAATGGGTGTGGCCGTATTTCAATAGAACTTTATTTGTGGACATTGAAATTTGAATTTCACGTAATTTTCATATATTGTCAAAGATTTTATTCTTTTGTGGGTTAAAAATGTAAAACTCCTTAGTTTGCAGGCTGTATGAAAACAGATGCTGGACAGATATAGATGTTCAGTATATAGTAAATATATTAACGGATAGTGTTTTTTTTAAACCTTTTTAATAAAATTTATTGGAATCTCTGCAGTTCATGTGTTTATACTGAAAATAATGTTTCGTTCTAAGTATGTGAATGCATAATGAAGGTGATTGCAAATTCCTTTGAACCATTTCATTATTTGGGTGATAACTTCATGTGATGGTGAGGTTTGAGGTCAACTTGGCCAAGTGGTGATGCCCAGCTGTCGGGTCAGGCGAGCCCTGGCCTGGCCATTGCTGCAAGGATATTTCATGGCTGGTTGATGAACTGAAAGGCTGGTGTATTAAATCATCAGTCAGTTCATTGCATCTGTGGCTGATTACATCTTAGTGATCAACTAAGGCGTGTCTCCCACAACAAGATAATCCAATCTGTTGAAGGCTTTAAGGAAGAAGAGTGACTCTTCCATTGCTTCTTCAGCCAGCGAGCCTCTCCTGTGGAGTTCTCTGGACCTTTCATCAGAGCTGCCAGCTACACAGCCTGCCCTACGGATTTTGGACTCTTCCATTCCCACCGTGGCATGAGATTCTGTGCCAGTTTGAATCTGGTTTACCCCAGAAAAGCCATGTCCTTTAAGCCTTATTTGATATTGCTGGGCAGGAGCTTTTTGATTATGCATGGAGATGTGACCCACCAAATTATGGGTAGTAACTTTTGATTAGATGGGTTCCATGGAGATGTGTCTCCACCCATTCAAGGTGGGGTAGCTTACTAGAGCTCTTTAAGAGGGAACTGTTTTGGAAAAACTTCAGAGCCACAAGAGCCCACGCAGCCACAGACCTTTGGAGATGAAGAAGGAAAACGACCCTGGGCAAGCTTCATGAAACAAGAAGTCCAGAGAGAAAGCTAGCAGACGGCATGTGCTGGTTTAAAATGATGACCCTAGAAAAGCCATGTTTTAATCAAAATCTCATTTCGTAAAGGCAGAATAATCCCTATTCAACGCTGTATGTTTGAATCTGTAATTAGATCATCTCCCTGGGGAAGTATCCCAGTCAAGAGTGGTTGTTAAACTGGATTGGGACAGATATGTCTCCACCCATTTGGGTGGGTCTTGATTGGTTTGCTGGAGTCTTATAAAAGAGGAAACATTTTGGAGAATGGGAGATTCAGAGAGAGAAGAGCAGAACGACATAGCCATGAGAAGCAGAGTCTACCAGCCAGCGACCTTTGGAGATGAAGAAGGAAAATGCCTCCCGGGGAGCTTCATGAAACAGGAAGCCAGGAGAGAAAGCTAGCAGATGATGCCGTGTTCACCATGTGCCCTTCCAGATGAGAGAGAAACTCTGACTGTGTTGGCCATGTGACTTCTCACTTGAGAGAGAAACCCTGAACTTCATTGGCCTTCTTGAACCAAGAATACCTTAGATTGGACATTTCTATAGACTTGTTGTAATTGGGACATTTTCTCGGCCTTAGAACTGTAAACTAGCAACTTATTAAATTCCCCTTTTAAAAAGCCATTCTGTTTCTGGTATATTGCATTCCGGCTACTTGAGACCATGGCACCATTTTCACTATGTGGCTTTCCAGCTGAGAGAGAAACCCTGAACGTCATCGGCCTTCCTGAACCAAGGTATCTTTTCCTGGATGCCTTAGATTGGACATTTCTTTAGCCTTGCTTTAATTTGGACATTTTCACAGCCTTGAAATTGTAAACTTGCAACTTCATAAATTCCTGCCTTTAAAAGCCATTCCATTTCTGGTATATCACATTCCAGCAGCTAGCAAACTAAAACAGACACCTTTATAAATCTCATATTTCCAGATATCTCCAGTTGGTTCTATTTCTCTTGAGAACCCTAAGACACTTCACCTCTGCACCAAAACCATTCTCAATCATCTCTAGTAATTGCATATATACTAAGATGCTAACTAGAAATATGTGTGACTAGGGTAGCCAGCTCCTATCCCCGTAACCAGCCAGTCCTAAAACCCTGGGCTTTCACTTATCTTTCTGTAAAAATTTTCAATATTATTTTATACCAATGGGCCACTGATGTATAATTCTGGGGGTTTCTCCTGCAAACCCTTTGAAAACCGTGGGGGACGATACACACTCCGTGTAGAGTGATCTTGTACATGACACAATGGTCACCAGTCCTGCCTTTGCCCAAAATGTCAGTAGTGCCTTCATGGATTGTGACAACTGAAAAATACCTTCCATTTCAAAAATGCCTCCTAGGAGGTAATAGATCATTGAGCTACTTCTTTACTGCTTTCCTTATCAAAACCACAGTTTCTTGGGACCCAGAATTAATCCCTGTACTCCCAACCCCAAGTTTCTCTCCTTAAGTACTTCAGATTAATGATAGTGGCTATTTCTGAGTACTTACGGTATGTCAGGTACTGGATTTACAGGCATTACCTGCTACAATTCTTGTGATAGCACTGTGAGACAGCTATTTCGAGAGGGGAAAACTGAATCTCCAAGACGTTAAGTAACTTCCTAAGGTCACACGATTAGAAGTGACAACTTCTTGCACTTTTGTTTGGGAAGATGTGTCATGCAACGCTTCCTTCATGTTCTACTCATTTACCTATAAGTTGATCAGGGTTGCCAATTTTGGATTTGATTAATGACTCCAACCCCTTTTTAAGGCTATGCTTCCCCCTTGGGTTGATCCAGTTTGTTCTTGCTGATCCTTTGCCCCAAATAGCCCACCCCCTTACCCCCACCATAACTGAGCCTGTCGCTGACAGTTTGTCACTCCTCCTGGGTTCCTTCTATCAGCCTCCTAGGAACCACTTTGCCTGTGCTACCTTCCCTACCCTTATTGTTCTAGTTTGCTAGCTGCTGGAATGCAACGTACCAGAAACGGAATGGCTTTTAAAAGGAGTGATTTAATGAGTTGCTAGTTTACAGTTCTAAGGCCGAGAAAATGTCCCAGTTAAAACAAGTCTATAGAAATGTCCAACCAAAGGCATCCAGGGAAAGATACCTTGGTTCAAGAAGGCCGATGAAGTTCAGGGTTTCTCTCTCAAGTGGAAGGGCACATGGCGAACACGGCGCCATCTGCTAGCGTCTTCTCTCCTGGCTTCTGGTTTCATGAAGCTCCCCAGGAGGCATTTTCCTTCTTCATCTCCAAAGATCTCTGGCTCGTGGACTCTCTGCTTCGTGGTCCTGCAGCATTCTCTGCTCTCTCCAAAATCTCCCATTCTCCAAAACGTTTCCTCTTTTATAGAACTCCAATAAGCCAATCAAGACCCACCCAAATGGGTGGAGACATGTTGTCACCTAATCCAGTTTAACAGCCACTCTTGATTAAATCACATCATCCAGGGACATGATCTGATCACAGTTTTAAACATACGGTATTGAAAAGGGATTATTCTACCTTTATGAAATGGGAATTTGATTAAAACATGGCTTTTCTAGGGGGCATACTTCCTTTCAAACCAGCACACTTATCTCTTCTTTACTTTCCTACTTCTTTTCTTCTTAAAACATTTGTTTTTGCACTTAACATGATGCTATGCACTTAGTAAATGTTCCTTCAGTTAAGCCACTCTTCCATTATAATTTCATTATTTTACAGTATTGCATGCTTACTCTGTCACTATGGAGCTCCATTTTCCTACTAACTTTTCTTCCCAGCAATTTGACATCCATCTTCACATCCTTATTAAAATTATCCTCTCCATCAGCAGTGATTTCCTGATTGTTGAATAGTAGATATCTTTTTAAAAATGGGTTCTCATGGCTGGAGGGAGAGTGCCTGAAAATGTAGAGCTGTGTTCCAGTAGCCATGTTTCTTGAAGATGACTATATAATGATATAGCTTTCACAGTGTGACTGTGATTATGAAAACCTTGTGTCTGATGCTCCCTTTATCTACGGTATGGACAGAGGAGTAAAGCATATGGATTAAAAATAAATAAATAATAGGGGAACAAATGTTAAAATAAATTTAGCAGATTGAAATGCTAGGGATCAATGAAAGGGGGGTAAGGGGTATGGTATGTATGAATTTTTTCTGTTTTCTTATTATTTCTTTTTCTGAATAGATGCAAATGTTATAAGAAATTACCATGATGACGAATATACAACTATGTGATGATATTGTGAGTTATTGATTATATATCAAGAACAGAATGACCATATGGTAAGAATGTTCGTGTTTGTATGTTATATTTCAAAAATTAATTAATTAATAATTAATTAATTAATTTTAAAAACAAAAAAAGTTTATTGTTTTGTTATTCATTTACAAAGCCTTGGCAGTAAAAGCACCCACTCGGCATTGAGCTATTTCTGGCAGTCACAAGTAAGTGGTTACTTCATTCTCTCAACTCTTTTTATACTTTACTTTTGACTTCTTGACTTTATTTTATATAGCATCTATCTCATATTATTATGTTACATTTGTTATCTTTTCATTTTTATTCTATTAACATATCTATGACCAAAATTTCCCCTTTTAACCACATTCACATATATAATTTAGTGCCGTTAAATACACTCATAATATTGTGCTACCATCACCATCATCCATTTCCAAACCTTACAATCAACCCAAATAGAAATTCTATACAAATTGAATACAAACCCTCCATTCCTTACCGCCACCCTAGCCCCTGATAAGCTATGGTCTACATCCTAACTCTCTGACTTTGCTTATTCTAATTATTTCATATGAGTGAGATTATACAATATTTGTCCTTTTTTCTCTGGCTTATTTCACCCAGCATAATGACTTCAAGGTTCATCCATGTTGTCTCACGAACCAATACTTCATTCCCTTTTAAAGCTGCAAATAGTATCCCACTGTATGTGTATACCATATTCTGCTTATCCATTCATTGGTTGATGGACACATGGATTGATTCCATCTCTTGGCAATTGAACATAGTGCTACTGTGAAAATCGGTGTGAAAATAGCTGCTTGAATCCCTGATTTCAATTATTTGGGGGTAAAATATGGCTAGTAGAGGGATTGCCTGTTTATGGTAATCTTATACATAGCTTTCTGAGGAACTGCCAAACTGTCTTCCACGATGGCTGCCCATTGTGTATTCCCACCAGCAATGAATGAGTGTTCCTATTTCTCTATATCCTCTCCAACACTTGTAATTTTCTATTGTTTTTTTTTTAATAGTAGCCATTCTAGTGGATGTGGGACAGCGTCTCAATATGGTTTTGAGTTACATTTCCCTAATAGTTAGTGAAGTTGAACATGTTTTCACGTGCTTCTTAGCCATTTTTACACTCCCTTTGGAGAAATGTTTATTTAAGACTTCACCATTTCTAATCTGGGTTGTATGGTGAGGGCCGTTTATCTACTTTTTCTTTTGTTGCTTTTGCTTTGGGTGTAAAGTCTGAGAAAATATTGCCTAACACAAGATCCTGAAAATGCTTCCCTACGCATTCTCCTATGAGATTCATAGTTCTGGTTCTTATGTTGAGGTTTTTGAGCCATCTTGAGCTAATTTTTGTATATAATGTGAAATAGGGATTCTCCTTTATTCTTTTGCATAAGGGTATACAATTCTTCCAGCACCTTTGCGGAAGAGACTGTTCTTTCCAATTAAGTGGACTTGGCAGCCTTGTCAATTGGCCAATCCCAGCAACATGGGATTGAGAAAGCCTTCTTGCCCAAAAAGGGGAAGAGCGAAATGAGACAAAATAAAGTCTCAGGGGCTGAGAGATTTCAAATAGAGTTGAGAGGTTATCCTGGAGGTTATTCTTACATATATATTATATAGATACCCTTTTTTAGTTTATGGTGTTTTGGAGTGGTTAGAGGGAAGTACTTGAAACTGTTGAACTGTGTTTCAGTAGCCTTGATTCTTGAAGATGATTGTATAACTATATAGCTTTTACAATGTGACTGTATGATTGTGAAATCCTTCTATCTGATGCTCCTTTTTTTAAAAAAAAAACTTTTTTATTAATTAAAAAAAATTAACAAACAAAACATTTAGATATCATTCCATTCTACATATACAATCAGTAATTCTTAATATCATCACATAGTTGCATATTCATCATTTCTTAGTACATTTGCATCGATTTAGAAAAAGAAATAAAAAGACAACAGAAAAAGAAATAAAACGATAAGAGAGAAAAAAAAAGATTATACATACCATACCCCTTACCCCTCGCTTTCATTTACCACTAGCATTTCAAACTAAATTTATTTTAACATTTGTTCCCCCTATTATTTATTTTTATTCCATATGTTCTACTCTTCTGTTGATATAGTAGCTAAAAGGAGCATCAGACACAAGGTTTTCACATTCACAGAGTCTCATTGTGAAAGCTATATCATTGTTCAATCATCATCAAGAAACATGGCTACTGGAACACAGCACTACATTTTCAGACAGTTCCCTCCAGCCTCTCCGCTACATCTTGAACAACGAGGTGATATCTACTTAATGCATAAGAATAACCTCCAGGATAACCTCTCAACTCTGTTTGGAATCTCTCAGCCATTGACACTTAGTCTCATTTCACTCTTCCCCCTTTGGTCGAGAAGGTTCTCTCAATCCCTTGATGTTAAGTCTCAGCTCATTCTAGGGTTTTTCTCAGTCCCTTGATGCTGAGTCTCAGCTCATTCCAGGATCTCTGTCCCACGTTGCCAGGAAGGTCCACACCCCTGGGAGTCATGTCCCACGCAGAGAAGGGGAGGGTGGTGAGACTGCTCGTCATGTTGGCTGGAGAGAGAGGCCACATCTGAGCAACAAAAGAAGCTCTCTTGGGGGTGACCCTTAGGCCTAAATTTTAAGTAGACTTGACCTATCTTTTGTGGGATAAGTTTCATGTGAACCAACCCCAAGACTGGGGGCTCAGCCTATAGCTTTGGTTGTCCACACTGCTTGTGAGAATATCAAGAATTCAACTTGGGGAAGCTGAATTTCTCCCCGCTCTCACCATTCCCCAAAGGGGGCTTGCAAATATTTTTCCACTCACTGATCAAATCACTCTGGGATTCATTGGGGTATCACTCTGGACAAACCAACAAAATTTCATGTCCTACCTGAGATTCCAAGTACTTATGACATTCAATCAAACTATCTACATGAGTTATATTAGGAAATGTTCTAGTCAAAATATAAATTTTGTACCAAATAAACATTTTTTGCTTTAGCCTCACACATAAGGTGACATTTTAAGGTATTAATAATCATCTTCAAATATATATTTTTAATACATGCACAGGTACCAGGAAACAAACCTGGGTCCCTGGCATGGCAGCCAAGAACACTGCCACTGAGCCACTGTGGTCCACCCTCAATAAAAATATTTTTAAAAAATCAGTTTGCCATGGATGTGAGGGTCTACTTCTGAACTCTCAATTCAATTCCATTGGTCTATAAGTGTTATCTTTGTGCCAGTACCATGTTGTTTTGACCACTGCAGCTTTGTAATATCCTTTAAAGTTAGTAAGTCCTCCAACTTCATTCTTCTTTTTCAAGATAGTGTTGGATTTTTGGGGCCCCTCACCCTTCTAAATAAATGTAACAACTGGCCTTTCCATTTCAGCAACATAAACTGTTGGAACTCTGGTTGGGATTGCATTGACTCTATAAATCATTTTGGGTGGAATTGACATCTTAACAATATTTAGTTTTGTTTTAGCTTCCTAGAGTGCTTTCAGCAGATACCATGAAATGTGTTGGGAATGTATTCGCTTACAGTTTTTTGTTGTTGTTGTTTTTTAAATCTCAGTATTTCATTTTATTGAACACACTTACAAAACATAGCTTACAGTTTTGAGGCTGAGAAAAATGTCCAAATCAAGGCATCATAAAGGTGCTGCTTTCTTCTCAAAGACCAGACTCATCCTGAATGAGATGGCTAATCCCTTAAATGATTTTCTGGGATACATAGAGTTTTAAACCACCTCAATCCTCCAATCCTTGAGCATGGAATGTCTTTCCATTTATTTAGATCTTTGATTTATTTTAGCATAGTTTTGTAGTTTTCTGTGTACTAGTCCTTTACAACCTTGGTTAAATTTATTCTTAGATATTTGATTCTTTTAGGTGCTATTATAAACAGTTTTTTTTCCCTTCATTTCCTCCTCAGATTGCTCTATACACTGTAAAGTGCAGAGAAACACTTCTGATTCTTGCATGTTGATCTTGTACCCTGTCATTTTGCTGAATTCATTGATTAGCTCTAGTAGCTTCATGGAAGATTTTTCAGGACTTCCCATGTATAGAATCATGTCATCTGCAAATAAGGAAAGTTTTACTTCTTTTTCAATTTGGATGCCTTTATTTCTTTTTCTTGTCTAATTGCTCTGGCTAGAACTTCCAGCTCAGTGTTGAATAACGAGGGTGACAGTGGGCATCCTTGTCTTGTTCCTGATCTCAGAAGGAAAGCTCTCAGCCTTTCATCATTGAGTATGATGTTAGCTGTGGGTTATTCATATATGGCCTTGATCATGGTGAGGAAGTTTCTTTCTATTCCTATTTTTTCCAAGTGTTTTTATCAAGAAAGGATGCTGGATTTTTTCACATGCCTTCTCCGTCGATTGAGAACATGTGGTTTTGCTCCTTTCATTTTGTTGACGTGGTGCATCACATTCATTGATTTTCTTACGCTGAATCACCCTTGCATTCCTGGGTTAAAACCCACTTAATCATGGTGCATCATTCTTTTAATATACCCTCAGATTCTGTTTGCAACTATTTTGTTAAGGATTTTTGCATCTACATTCATAAGAGAAATTGATCTGCAATTTTCTTTTCCCGTAGTGTCTTTATCTGGTTTTGGTATTGGAGTGATGCTGGCCTCAGAGAATGAGTCAGGTAGTGTTCCCTCCCCTTCAATTTTTTAGAAGAGTTTAGGGAGGATTGGTATTAATTTTTCTTGGGATGCTTGGTAGAATTCATCTGTGAAGTCATCTGGTCCTGGGCTTTCCTTTGTTGGAAGGTTTTTGATGATTGGTTCTATCCCTTTACTTAAACCGGTCCATTGAGACCTTCTGTTTCGCTAGAGTCAGTGTAGATCGTTCTACGTGCTTCTATAAATTTGTCCATTCATCTAGGCTGTCGAATTTGTTGGCATACAGCCATTCATAGTATCATCTTATAATCTTTTTCATTTCTGTGGGGTCGGTAGTAATGTTCCCCTTCTCAGTTTTTATTTATTTGCTTCTCCTCTCTTTCTTTCTTTGCCAGTCCAACTAAGGGTTTGTGCATATGACTGATCTTTTCAGAGCACCCAATGTTTGAATTTGTTAATGCTCTCTATTATTTTTTGCTCTGAATTTCATTTAATTCTGTTCTAATCTGTATTATTTCTCTCCTTCCGCTTTCTTTGGGATTAGTTTGTGGTTACTTTTCTGGTTCTTCCAGGTGTGCAGTTAGATCTTTCTTTTTAGCTTTTACTTCTTTTTTAATGTAAGCATTTGCAGCTATAAATTTCCCTCTCAGCACTGCCTTCACTGCATCCCATAGGTGTTTTTTTGTTGTTGTTGTTTTTGTTTTTTTGCCTGGGCAGGCACAGGGAATCAAACTTGGGTCTCCGGCATGGAAGGCGAGAACTCTGCCTGTAGAGCCACTGTGCCCCGCCCCCCATAAGTTTGCATATGTTGTATTCTCCTTGTCACTCATCTCAAGATATTTACTAATTTCTCTCATAATTTCCCCTTTGACTCACTGGTTATTTTCTTTTCTTTTTTTTTTAATTTAACTTTTTATGAAATATAACATATATACAGGAAAGCAATAAATTTCAAAGCTCAATTTAATAAGCAGTTATTGAACAGATTCCAAAGTTTGCTATGGGTTACAGTTAAACAATTTCAGGTGTTTTCTTCTAGCTGCTCCAAGACACCAGGGACTAAAAAGAAAAATCAATAAAATGATTCAGTACTCATGCTCATTTGTTAAACCCCAACTTCGCCGTTATAACTCCTCCTTCTCCTTTGATCTTTCTCCCAATCTTTTGGGATACTGGGTTATACCCATTCTTACTTTTTTCATGCTAGAAAGAGGTGTTGAGAATATGGGATAAGGAGATGCAACTGGCTGATGTTCTTGGAGAGGCTGGCACCTCTGGGTTTGAGGATTTAACTGGCCTAGGGAACGTCTGAAGGTTTTAGGGTTCTGAAAGTACGCTTAGTGCCTTCAAGTTTTGTAGGGTCTCAGATAGAGTCCTGGGTGTTCTTTTAGGGTTAACAGGAATGATGTTGGTTGGGGTTTGGCAAACCATGGCAATTAGCAGTATCTAGCTGAAGGTTGCATAAGAGTAGCCTCCAGAATAGCTTCTTGACTCTATCTGAAATCTCTTAGCCACTGATACCTTATTTCCCTACATTTATTTTCCTTCTTTTGGCTAGGAAGGTATTGTCAGTGCCATGGTGCCAGAGCCAGGTTCATCCCTGTCCCACGTTGCCAGGGAGATTCACATCCCTGGATGTAGGGGGCAGATAATGATTCTACTTGTAGAGTTGGGCTTAGAGAGAGAGAGAGAGGGAGGCCACATCTGAGCAACAAAACAGGTTCTCTGGGGTGGGCCACGGTGGCTCAGCAGGTAAGAACGCTTGCCTGCCAAGCCCGAGGACCCAGGTTCGATTCCCGGTGCTTGCCCATATAAAAAACAAACAAACAAACAAAAAAAAAACAGGTTCTCTGGAAGTAACGCTTAGGAAAAATTAGAGGTAGGTTAAGCTTCTCTACTACAAGAAATAAGTTTCATGAGATCAAGGGCTTAACCTACTGATTGGGGAGTCCCTAATGTTTGCGAAACTATCCGGGTTTCTCAGGTGGGAAAGTTTAATTGTCCCATATATTTTCTCCAGTCCCTCAAGAGACTTTGCCAGTACTTTTTAATTATCTGCCCAACATACTCTGGGATGTATCTGGGTATTACATTAAGCTATACAGAATTACAATCCTGTCTTTAGCCATTTCCCCAACTTAAGATTTTTTTTGAACATCTTTGATTAATTGTTCCAAATTCTGCATCTCTTCCGACTTTTGGATTTGTTTCTTTGACTGGGCCATATATTCCTGTGTTTTATTAGCCTCATGGTTTTTTCAATGGCATCTGGTTATCGGATTATCATGATTGGTTTATTCCGAAGTTTGGTTTCTCTCTGCTAGCCGGAATCTGTTGTTTTGGGGTTTGTATTAAGGCTCTTTTTTGGCAGTTGGGTCATCAGCATTTCCAAGCCAAAACAGGGCCAGGTACCTGTGCAAGGGGCATAGACCAGATCCAATGGTTCCTGGAAGGTGTTATAAGAAGGATACAAAAAGCCATACTCTCCCTTTTTTTTCCCTTTCTCATCACCGGGCTGCACTTCCTGGCCTGCCCGGCAGGTGGTGTGCTTTGGCCACCTATTTTCCTCAGCCCCACGGAGCAGGTTGTGAAGGCTTTTTGCCTTCTGAAGTACTGGGCATCCTTTCAGCAGCAGGGTTGAAACCGAGGCATCCCATGTTCTCCCTTTGCCGGACAACATGTGGCTCAGTGTTGGGCTGTGCCCCCTCTGTATTCGGGGGCAGAGGACCCCCAGAGCTGTCCCAATCCACAGCCACCCCACCCCCCAAACAGGGATCCCTCCACCTGCTGTTGCTTTCCTGTGGTGGGGGATGGGTGCTAGACGCCACAGATGGAATTAAGGAATTTTTAATATATCTCGAACAAGTCCTTTATCAGATACGTGTTTTCTCCCACTTGGTGGCTCGCGACTGCATTTTCTCAATGGTACTTTTCAAAGGGCAAAAGTTTCAAATTTTGGTGACATTCAATTCATCATTTTTTAATGGTTTAGGTTTATTGTGTCTTTTCTAAGACACACTTGGTTTACCCTAAAGCACAGAAATTTTATGCTGTGTTCATATCTAGAAGCTTTAGAGATTTTGTTTCTAGTTTTAACTCTATGGTCCACTTTGAGTTGGTTTTTGTATATGGTGTGAGAAAAGGGTTGAGGCTCATTCTTTACATATGGATATATAATTGTTTCTGTATCATTTTCCAAAAAGGCTATCATTTTCTTATTGATGCCTTTATTAAAATCAATTGATTGTGGACCTGGTGATCTATTTCTAAACTCTTTAATCTATGCTATATATATGTCTACACTTACAGCTGTAACTGCATAGCATATCATCCAATTAGGGCATGTAAATCTTCCAACTTGGCTCTTTTTCAAATTGTTTTGAGAATGATTGTTTATTCTAGGTCCTTAGCATTTCCGTATAAAATTTAGAATCAGTTTGTCAACTTCTACAAAGAAGCCTACTGGGATTTTAACTAGAATTGTATTGAAGCTAGGGGTCATTTTAGGGAATCGACGATAATCTTGAACTTTCTAATCCATGAACATGGTATATCTCTGTGTTCATTCGGTTTTCTTTCTGATTGTTCATTAATGGTATGTAGAAATGCAATTCATTTGTGTATATTGACTTCATGTCTTGTAACTTTGTTACACTCACTTATGAATTCTAGTCCCCTTTTTGTACAGTCCTTAGTATTTTCTATGTAGATGATCATATTTTACCTCTTTTCCTTCTTTTTTATTTATGTAGATTATCATGTTTAACCTTTTGCTTTTATTTCTTTTATTGTCTCATTGCACTGGCTAGGACCTCAAACAATGTAAAATAGAGGGCATAATAGCACACATCCCAGCATTGTTCCAAGACAGGATGAAATATTTAATATTTTAATATTAAGTGTGTGATAAAAGTATCGACCAATCGAATAGAATGGAGAATGCAGAGATAGACCACCAAAGCTATGGACAATTGATCTTTGATAAGACCCCTAAATCCAATAAACTGAGACAGAATAGTTTTTTCAATAAATGGGCATGGGAGAAGTGGATGTCAATAGCCAAAAGAATGAAAGAGGTCTCCTACCTTACACCCTATACAAAAATTAATTCAAAATGGATTAAAGACCTAAATGAAGAGACACTACCATAAAACTTCTAGAAGAAAATGCAGGGAAATATCTTCAAGATCTAGTAATAGGAGGTAGCATCTTAAATTTTACACATAAAGCACAAGTGGCAAAAGAAAAAAATAAACACATGGGAACGGCTTAAGATCAAGAGCATCTGAGCCTCAAAGGATTTTGTTAAAAAGGTGAAGAGGCAACTAACTTAATGGGAGAAAATATTTGGAAAACACATAACAGAATAAGGCTTGATAGCCTGTGTACATTTAGAAATTCTACAGTCAACAACAAAAGAAAAAACAACCCAATTATAAATGGGGAGAGGACATAAATACGCTTTTCTGAAGAGCAAATGCGGATGGCTAAAAAGCACATAAAGAGATGCTCATTTTCCTTAGTTATAAGGGAAATGCAAATTAAGATGACAATGAGATATCACTTCACACCTGTGAGAATGGCTGCTGTTAAACAGGAAACTATAAATGTTGGAGAGGGTGTGGAAAAATAGAAACACTTATTCACTGTTGGTGGGAATGTAAAATGGTGCAGCTACTGTGGAGGACAGTTTGGCAATTCCTCAGAAAACTAAATATTGAGTTGCCCTATAACCCGGCAATACCAATATCAGTATATATCCAGAAGAGCTGAGGGCAGTGACACGAACAGACATTTTCACACTGATGTTCACAGCAGCACTACTCACAATTGCCAAGAGATGGACACAATCCAAGTGCCTATCAACAGATGAGGAGAATAACAAAATGTGGTATACACATACGATGGAATATTATGCCATGGATAGATAAAACGATGTCCTGAAACAGATGGAAATGTAGATGAAACTTGAGGATGTGATGCTGAGTGAAATGAGTCAGACACGAAAGGACAGACAATGTATGATTTTGCAGTTATGACTCAGGTAAAGGCAATCTCAGAGGTTCCATGATAGACGATAGCAGACCTAGAGGTACACAGAAGCTAGAGACAGGGGAAAGGCTCCTCAATGAGGCTGAACCTAAATGCAAGGAAATGAATGGAAAGAAGTGATGATAAATAATTCATGCGTTTATAAGTCACATTGTCATATTGAAGGTGAATATGATTGAAAGGGGATGTACAATGCCATGTATTCCACTGATTAAATTTATGATTATAAATAAGTTCTCGCATGAACTATTTCAATGGTTCTATAGTGGACAAAGAGTCAATAGTAGAGGGATATGGGGGGGACTAAAAATGCACTTTATGGCCAATAATTAACAGGAAAACATCAACAGTACCACAGCACTTCCAGGGGCAACTATTGACGGGGGGTGGGGGGAGTGCGGGGGGTAAGGACAAGTGATAAGGGATAGTTTTGATTTGATAGTTGGTGATGCTGTGTTTGTCGGTTCTTTGTCATTATGGATCAATGAAGATTGTCTAAAACTGAGAGTGCTGCTGATTGTACAACTAAGCAAAGATGCTGTAAGACATGGTTTGTTTATTTTGGACATTATCCACGATGCCCAATAGAGGGAGCCTAAGGGTACAATGGCTGAGAAGCACAATAACGAATGGTGATACATTTATACGGTGGAATTTGGTGCAGCTACAAAAAGGAGGGACATTGAAGGGCACACAGTGAACTGACTAACAAACTGAATAAACCCTGGGGACAATAGGCTGTGCAAAATAAACCAGAAACAACAGAACAAATACGCTAAGGGTTCTCTCAGAAAGTTCTTATTAAAAAAAAAAAAAAATGGGAGCCTGGACTGTGGCCCCTTAGAGCAGCCACGTTTGGCCTGAAGTTGTGGGGGTATTTCTGGATTCGGAGACACTGAGCTCTGTGTGTATCAGTTGGTATTTCCCTGGAAATCTGAGTAGCTCTGTGACACCTGGGTCCCAGAAATGGAGGGCTGCAGACCTGACAGCTAGCATAGCTGCATAGAATAACAGAGTAACCAAAGAAGGTCAGACCTCTATTAGAGTTACTATGAATCCATTCTGGCTGGGTCTAAGGTAAATTAGAATGCAGGGTTAAAGGTGACAGTGTGTTCTCTAGACCTTCAGCTACTGTGTGAGATCAAAGGCAGAGAGGTTTATTATGTCTAGAACCTAAATTTTCTGTAACACACAATCTAAATCAACCTCTCTGGATAGCTCATTTAAATAACCTAAATGCCTGGAGTCCAGAATGGGAACGAGGCCTTGTAATTCTCTATAACTTATTATAATATCAGGATCCATCTCAGATGATGGTGGGCTGATAATTAAAAAGTATTGGTAGACAGTGATGCCCCGATGAATCCCAGAGTGATTCGAGCAGTGCGTGGGAAGGTATTTGCAAAGTCCCCTTTGGGGAATGGTGAGAATGGGGGAAAATTCAGCCTCCCCAAGTTGAATTCTTGATATTCTCACAAGCAGTGTGGACAATCAAAGTTATAGGCTGAGCCCCCAGTCTTGGGGTTTGTTCATATGAAACTTAACCCCACAAAGGATAGGTCAAGTCTACTTAAAATTAGGCCTATGAGTCACCCCCAAGAGAGCTTCTTTTGTTGCTCAGATGTGGCCCCTCTCTCCAGCCAACTCAACAAGCAAACTCACCACCCTCCCCCTGTCTACGTGGGACATGACTCCCAGGGGTGTGGACCTTCCTGGCAACGTAGGACAGAGATCCTAGAATGAGCTGAGACTCAGCATCAAGGGATTGAGAAAAACCCTAGAATGAGCTGAGACTCAGCATCAAGGGCTGAGAAAGCCTTCTTGACCAAAAGAGGGAAGAGGGAAATGAGACAAAGTGTCAATGGCTGAGAGATTCCAAACAGAGTCGAGAGGTTATCCTGGAGGTTATTCTTACGCATTAAGTAGATATCACCTTGTTGTTCAAGATGTAATGGAGAGGCTGGAGGGAACTGCCTGAAAATGTAGAGCTGTGTTCCAGTAGCCATGTTTCTTGAGGATGATTGAATAATGCTGTAGTTGTTACAATGTGACTGTGTGATTATGAAAACTTTGTGTCTGATGCTCCTTTTATCTACCTTGTCAACAGCGGAGTAGAAGGTATGGAATAAAAATAAATAATAGGGGGAACAAATGTTAAAATAAATTTAGTTTGAAATGCTAGTGATCAATGAAAGCGAGGAGTAAGGGGTATTGTAGGTATAATTTTTTTTTTCTGTTTTCGTTTTATTGCTTTTTCTGTTGTCTTTTTATTTCTTTTTCTGAATTGATGCAAATGTTCTAAGAAATGATGAATATGCAACTAAGTGATGATACTGTGAATCACTGATTATATATGTAGAACGGAATGATCACATATAAATGTTTTAGTTTGTTAAATTTTTTTAAATTAATAAACAAATAAATTTTTTAAAATATTGGTAGAGTCCTGTGAGGGTCTGAAGAGAAAAAATATATAAATGGGCTATTAAACTCTCCCACCTGGGAAACCTCGGGTACCTTCCCAACCATTGGGGCCTCCCAATAAAATAGACCAAGCCCTGGATTTTAAGACTTCCTCTAATGAAACTTACTTCTGTAGGGGAGAAGCTAAGACTATCCATAACGAGACCTAAGAGTTGCTTCCAGGAAACTTCTTTGTTGCTCTGAGGTGGCCACTCTCTCTCGGCAAGGAGGATCATTGCTCTCCCTGCTACGTGGCACAAGCGATTCAGGGGTGAAAATTTCCATAACAACATGGGACATGACTCCCAGGGATGAGTCTGGCCCTGGCAGGTGGAATTGACAATGCTTTCCTAACCAAAAGGGGGAAAAGAAGTATAATAAAATAAAGCATCGGTGGCCAAGAGAGATCAAATGGAGTTAAGAGGCCACTCTGGAGGCTGCTGTCATGCAAGCTTCAGTTAGACAATGTTGATTGCCATGGTTTGCTAAACCCCAACCAGCATCACTCCTGCTGACTCTTAAGAACATCTAAGGCTCGAACTGAGAATCTATAAAAGTTTCATACACTAAGTTTGCCTTCCTGGAACATAATTCCTAGAGGGTTCCTAGGTTAGATAAATCCTGAAACTCAGAGGGACCAGCCTCTCCAGAAGTATCACTTAATTACATCCCCCTTCCCTTTAGTGTGGACACCCCTTCTCAATATGAAAAAGTCAGAACAGGCATTCCCCAGAGATCCCTATAGATTGGGAGTAGGTTTAAAGAAGAAGGAGGAGGTATAACAGAGAAAATGAGATTTAACAAATGAGTATGGTTGCTGAATCTCTATATTAATATTCCTTCTAGCCTCCAGTGTTTTGGAGCAGCGAGAAGGAAAAATCTGAGATGGCGGAATGGTGGCCCATGAAAACTCTGGGATCTGTTCTGTAACTGCTTGTCAAAGAGTGCTTTGAAAATTGTTGCTTTTTTTCTTTCTTTCTTTGATTTGTATATATGCTATATTATACAATAAAAACATTTTAAGAAATACTAAGTGTGATGTTAGCTGTTAAGTTTTTCATAGATCCTTTTTATTGTGTCTTCACTTTCTAGCCTCTAATGAAAATACCATACAATAAGTTGGCTTAACAGCAGGAATTCTTTGGCTAAAGGTTTCAGAAGCTAGAAGCCCTGCTTCCTCCTGAGATTGGTGTCTTCTGGCTGGCCAGCAATCTTTGGGTTTCCTTGGCTTCTCTGCCTCATGGCGATGCATATGGTGGCATCTTCTCCACTCTCTTATGGGTTCCATTGGCTTCCAACTACTGGCTACTTCCTGGGCCTTCTCCTCCCATGTCCAATTTCCTTTGCTTATAAGGCCTTTAGCCATTTTGGTTTAAGTTCTACCCTCCTTTTGTGTGGGCACACCTTAAATAATAACATCTTCAAAGGACCTATTTGCAAATGGTTTCACACCTACAGGATCAAGGGTTGAGACCTGAATATGCCTTTGATTGGGGACATAATTCAATCCCCAGCATTAGGTAAAGTTGTGTGCTAAGAGCTTTATATATATGAATGGGGGTTGACTTTTGTCAAATGTTTTTCTATTATGTCTGTTGAGACGATGAGTCTCATCGGGTGTTATTTTTCTTATCTCTTAATGTGGCAAATTACATTGATTGATTCCAAACGTTGAACCATGCTTGCATTCCTGAGATAAACCCACTGATCATGCATGCTGGTTTCCTTTCTATATACTGCTAGACTCTATTTGCTACTTTTTGTTTCCATGTAGTCATGAAACTATTAGTCTGTAGTTTTCTTTTCTAATAATGTTCTTATCTGGTTTTGGCATCAGATCTTACTCCCCTCATGGAATGAATTGGAAAGAGTTCTGGCTTCTTCTACTTTCTGGAAGAGTTTGTGTAGTATTGGTATTATATCTTTCTTATATTTGTGTAGGGTTCATGAGTGAGGCCATCTGGGCATGGATTGGGCAAGTTTTAGTTTTTTAATTTATGGGAAGCATAATTTATTCTAAAACCTTTTGTCCTGCTTTTCCTTTCAAAAAAGTATTCAGAGAGACCATAGACTAACACCAAAAATTAAAATGACTAAATCATTAGGACCTAGGAAAAATTAATCAAGATTCAGCCCAAACTCTTAAAAGAGCCATGAAGAAGAAAACATCATCTCTTGACATTTAATAAGTTCTGTAACCCTTCAGGATACAGAGAAATGACATTTTGCTTCAGAATTTCTACAATATAATTAATTTTAAAAATTATTTTAGCAACACATATACCACCTAAAACTTCCCCATTTAACCTCATTCAGATATATAATTCAGTAGTGTTAACTGCATTCATAATATTGCACTACCATCACCATCATTTTGGAAAGGTTTTTAATCACAAATTACATTCATTTAATAGACACAAGGCTATTTGGGGTTTCTATTTCTTCTCAAGTAAGTTTTGTAGTTAAAGAAATTTGCCTGTGTCATATAACTTGTCAACTTTATTGACACAAAGTTGCTCATAAAATTCCCTCACTATCCTTTGAATGTCTGTAGCATCTGTAGGGACCGTCCCTCTTTTGTTCCAGTGTGAAAGTGCTTTTCAAATCTCTGCTTCTGTCACATTTGCTCTTGTCTCACTGACCAAAACAAGTCCCATCCCTGAGTTAGTGTGGGAGGACATTCCTCCAGGGTGTGTAAACCAGCAGACGTGAACAAATCGAGACCTATTACCGCATACAGCCCCTCCCTGTGGGAAGTTTCTGCCCCTAAGGGGCAAATTTAACATTAGTTGCTTCATGACTTAACTAATCAATATCATTAGTTCACATTTTTTAATGTTGATTGCCATGGTTTGCTAAACCCCAACCAGCATCACCCCTGCTGACTCTTAAGAACATCTAAGGCTCGAACTGAGAATCTCTAAAAGTTTCATACACTAAGTTTGCCTTCCTGGAACATAATTCCCAGAGGGTTCCTAGGTTAGATAAATCCTGAAACTCAGAGGGACCAGCCTCTCCAGAAGTATCACTTAATTACATCCCCCTTCCCTTTAGTGTGGACATTAAATTAAAAATTTAGTCTAATTAAAAAAAGTTTTATTCATAAATGATACAATGCATCCAAAGTGTACAATCGATGGCTCCTAGAACCTCACAGAATTGCGCATTCATCACCGCAATCAACTTGAGAACATTCCAATTGCTCCAAAAAGAAAAATCCCATACCGCTTAGAGCCCCCTATTGTTGACACTTAGCATTGGTTCAGTTCATTCACGTTTTGTGAGACCAGTTATTTATGTAAGTGTAACAAGGGTATTGAACAAACATCAAAGGCTCCTCATTGTATGATCTACATGTCTAGACTTCACCCAACATTTCTCCCTCATGAAGTACAGTGGAGCTTTGGAGCTGTAGATACCTCCCCCCAAAAAACCTGTCCTGAAACTTAATCCATTCCTGTGGGTGTTAGTCCATTGTGAGAAGGAACTTTTGATAAGGTTGTGGCAATTCAAGTGTGGCCCACCCCAATCAGGATGAGTCTTAATTCTATTCCTGGAGTCCTTTATAAACAGAATGAAAGTCAGAGATAGAGAAAGCCACAAAAGCAAGCAACTGAAGGAAGGTCAGTAGAACCTGGAAGAGAAGGCAGAGGCCAGGAGAGGCCCCCATGTGCCTGGGAGCCCAGGACCAAGGCTCACTGGCAGCCAGCCTCAGAATGCTAGTCTTTGGAAAGAAAACATTGCCTTGATGATGCTTTGATTTGGACTTTTTCCTAGCCTCAAAACCATGACCTAATAAATTCCCATGGTTTAAGCCAACCCATTGCATGGTATTTGCTTGAGCAGTCCAGGAAATGAGAACAAACACTCACCTCCATTGGAATTAAATTGTAATCAATTGTGCCTTTAGTGTCTGTCTTCCCACTAGGACACATCCATGAGGATAGAGACTGTCTTTGTCCAGGCTGTCTTCCCCAGCGCCTAATAGGTACATGCTCTATTAATGTGTGCTAAATTAAAACCTATGTTCTCATAAATCACTCTACACCTTGACAGGTATGTTCATGTCTACAATGCATAATTCGATAGAGAAGTTGAGAAATGATGGGAGTGGTCAGAGGTAGTCAGAGGAGTAGAGACTCAAAAATCATCAGGAAAGAAAGGAAACAGATTCCACAGACATGAATTGAACACTTACCATATGCAAGATTGCTAAAAGAAGGGCTTTGCGAACTTCAAAGTTAGAAAGGGGCAGCTTCTCTCCATAACGTACCCATCTCTCATGGCTGGATGGGACGGGGCAGAGATGTGTGGCGGGAGCTGGTTTGAGTTCTGGGTCAAGGGTCAAGTAGCTGATTTCTAAATTTCCTTTTATCTGTACTATTCTACAGTTCGGCAGCAGGGATTGAGTTTGGGGGAATGATAGGAGGTGGAAAAGGAACCAAAGGAGGTTGAAAGAGGAGACTGGAAGAGAGGACAGCTTCCAAGAGAAGAGGCAAGGAGTGGAGGGTGGCCGAAGGCACAGAGAAGTTTCACACAGGAGATTTCAGGTGAAAGTTTCGCTCCCTCTCATCTCACTTCTTAATCTCATTCCCTCCCTCATGGCACTCCACACACATTCCATTGAAACTGCTTTCCTCTAGGTTACTCCCGAACTCTGTCGCTGTATCTAACCTGACAGTTCACGCCTTATCTGGTGGACCCTCCAGGCCAGTCCTTATTACTGGTGACCACCCCATCCTTCCTGAAACCCTGGCTCCTCTGGGTTTGCCTCCTCCCTCTCTGGAAGCCAAGAGTCTCCCTTTTTACCTTAGTTTCTTTTATGAGTCCTTCACAGGTTTGCCCTCGCCTGTGTCTCACTGCCCATGGGACTTCGATTTCTTTGACTCTCCTATGTGTGTCCTCGGCCCTGACCATGCCTCTCAGCTCCAGCCCCAGAGCTCCTAGGCCTTGGAGACTTGGCAAACCGGGGCATCATGTGTCACATTTTATTTCTCGTAAAACCCCAAAGTTTGTATGTAATTCATTTTTTCCCTGGGTGTCCTCTAGCTGTGTCTACAGGGTTGGCAAGAGTCGGTGGGTACAACAGTGACCCCAGCGGGACCCAGCTTACCATCTGACAGTGATCAAGAGCTCAAGGCATGGTGCAAAACATACATTTGTTATAGTCGAGAGGCTACACTGGAGGTTACTCTTACGCAAGCTTCAGTGAGACCTTGCTACCTACCATAACCTGCCAACCCCCAACCAGGACCATTCCAGTCAATCCTAAAGAACACCTAGGGCGATATATAAGACTCCACAAGGGTTCCATGCACTAGAGTAACTTTCCAGAAACCTACAACCTCCAGATGGGTCCCTGGTCCAGATAAGTCCAGAAACCTAGAGGGCCCAGCCTCTCCAGGACATCAACTAGTTCCATCCCCCTACCCCATATTATCGACAGCCCCTTCCAATGTGAAAAAGTTAGAATGGCCATAGCCCAAATACCCCTAAAGAGTGGGATGGAAAGATCAAAGGTGATGGCAGAGTTGTACAGAGAAGGTAGGATTTAACAAATGAGTACGACTGCTGAATCATTAAATTGATAGTTCTTTTAGTCTCCACTATTTTAGAACAGCTTGAAGTAAAAGCCTAAAATTGTGACATTGTAACACATACTAAATTCTGAAATCTGTCCTTTGAAATTAATTGCTTTTTTGTATATGTGCTATTTTTTACAAAAAAAAAAGAAAAGAAAAAAGTTGATCGTTATGATTAAAAGAAAAACATTTACTCTTTCTAGCCTCCTATATTCTGGAACAGCTAGAAGGAAAAATCTGAGAGGATGGAATGGTAGCCCTTGACACACTCTGGGATCTGTCCTGTAACCACTTATTGAAGAGTGCTTTGAAAACTATTGCTTTTTTATTTCTTTGCTTTGTATATATGTTATACTATATGTGCTGGTTTGAAAGGATGTAAGCCCCCTAGAAAAGCCATGTTTTAATCAAAATCCCATTTCATAAAGGGAGAACAATCCCTATTCAATACTGTACATTTGAAACTGTAATCAGATCATCTCCCTGGAGATGTGATTTTAGTCAAGAGTGGTTGTTAAGCTGGATTCGGTGATGACATGTCTCCATCTATTTGGGTGGGTCTTGATTGGTTTATTGGAGTCCTACAAAAGAGGAAACGTTTTGGAGAATGAGAGATTCAGAGACAGCAGAGATTGCTGTAGCACCACGAAGCAGAGAGTCCACCAGCCAGAGACCTTCGGAGATGAAGAAGGAAGATGCCTCCCGGGGAGCTTCATGAAATCGGAAGCCAGGAGAAGAAGCTAGCAGATGACGCCGTGTTTGCCATGTGCCCTTCCAGATGAGAGAGAAGCCCTGGGCATGTTCGCCATGTGCCTTTCCAGCCAACAGAGAAGCCCTGACTGTGTTCGCCCTGTGCCTTCTTACTTGAGAGAGAAACCCTGAATTTCATCGGCCTTCATGAACCAAGGTAACTTTCCCTGGATGCCTTAGATTGGACATTTCTACAGACTTGTTTTAATTGGGACATTTTCTCGGCCTTAGAACTGTAGACTAGCAACTCCTTCAATTCCCCTTTTTAAAAGCCGTTCCATTTCTAGTATACTGCATTCCAGCAGCTAGCAAACTAGAACACTATACAATAAAAAATGTTAAAAAAGAAAATAGTACAAACCCCATATAGAGAACGCCAATAACCAATGTGAAGTTTGCCATGCATTGTCTTTGTGTGTGAGAGAGGGAAAGGTGCCAAGGCGTCCCTTTGGGAATCTTGTACATTGGCAAGGGCACATGACACATAAAAGATAACGAACGTGCGGCCTCCTTTAATGTCCCGGAGGAACCTGAAACCCAACTGGTCCAAAACAAAACTCACCAGCCTCGCCTCCCTCACCCAGCCCAGCCCCTCATCTTGTGTTCCTATCTCCACCGCTATCACTACCATCAACTGAGTTGTGAATGGCAAAAAAATCTCCAATGTTCATCCCTCTTCTCCTTGCCTCCTCTCCCCAACAATTTGGCAGACCCTGTCAATTCTAGCTCCCAAATAGGATCTCAATGCCTGCATTCTCTGGAGCTCCAAAGCCAGCATTCTAGGGTTGACGTCCTTACTGAGGTCCCTACAGCCCACCTGCCACCAGTAGGATTGTCTTTTGGGGCCAGGTTTCCGGATCTGGCTCTGTGTACTCAACATGGACAGTGCTCAAGCCATCCCCTCCTGCCACAACCAGGGGGACACGTGGCCATGGCCAGAGATATCTCCGGTTGTCACAATTGATGTGGAGGGCTGCTAATGGAATCTAGGGGATTGAGGGCAAGGATTCTGTTAAACATCCTACAAGGCACAGGACAACCTCCCACAACCAAGAACTGTCCAATCCCCAATGTCAAAATAGTCCCAGGTGTGGGAAACCCTGCACTAATACTACTCAGAGTGTGAAACACAGACTTGTGCTGATCCCAAACTACTGATCACCCACCCAGATGAGAGAGTACAGATAATAATAAGCACTTAGAAACTTTATAGCAATTTGACAGAGTAATTATATTTCAGTTGGCTTGTATTTTGCGTGTCTTTTTCATTAATTTTTTTTATTTATAGGTCGCTTTTTAGAAGAGTTTTAAATTTACAGAAATGTTGATCAGAGAGTAGAGTTCCCATATATCCCCCACGTACTCACATACAATTTACCCTATTACTTTTTTTTTTAACTTTTTATTGTAGTAATGTGCAGACAACTTGGAATTTTCCCATTTGAACCACTTTCTAGTGCACAAGTCCACAATACTAATTACACTGACAATATTATACCACCATCACCAGCATCCATTACTCCAATGTCTTCATCACCTCCAACAGAAACTCTGTACCCATTATGCAGTGTTTTCTCTATTACTAACATCTTACATTAGCACAATACGTTGGTCATAATCAATGAACCAATTTTGATACATTATTTTCAACTAAACTCCATCGTAGATTCAGAGTTCCTCCGGTTTCGCCAGAGGTCCTTTTTTGGTCTCAGGATCTTCCCCAGAATCCCACATGACATTTAGTCATCCTGTCTCCTTAGGCTTCTCTTGACTTTGGTTTTTGGTGCTCTTGACTGTTTGGAGAAGAAAGACGGGTGTATCGGAGGATGCCCACGAACTGGAATTTCTCTCATGTTTTTCTCATGAATAGACTGGGATTAGGGATTCTTGGAGGAAGACGAGAGCTGAAGTGCCCTTCTCATCACTCCATTTCCAGGTCCCTGCTCGTCAACATGACTTAGGACTGTTGCTGTTGACCTTGACCATTGGGTTGAGGAGGTGACGTCACGTTTCTTCAGTGTAAAGTTACTGCCCTCCCCTCTCCTCCATGCTGCACTCTGGAAGCCGCTTAAGGAATGGGGAGCTCGTCTCCCCTTCTTTGAGGGCGGAATATCTACATAAATTTGGAATTCCTCTGCACAGGAGGCTTGTCTCTTCTCCTCTATGTATTAATTAATTCAATCATGCATTTTTATCCGGTATGGCCTCATGGAAATTTATTTTATACCTTGGGTTCTATTCCAACCCTACTTTCTCTTGCTTCTCATATTGTCCAGCTTTGACCTTGGGGGAGCCCTTTCAGTTGGCTCCTGTGCCCCTCTCGGTTGCCCCCATTCGATGTGGTGGTTTGTCCGTTCTTAGCACTTGCTTTCTCCTACTAGGCACGAGTGCTCACATTTCATTCTTCTAGATATTCATTTTTATTAAAAATTTATTTTTAAAAGTGTTCCTTCACCCTAGAGGGTTTGAGAAGCACTGCTCCAAAGACCCTCCACCCTCTTCCACTTTTGCCTTGCTGATCCTTCTGCTCGGAATGGTTCCCCCCCACACCCCTCAATTGCTCCTTCCCATTGACTCTTCACCCTACCTCTCCCTGCTCGGAGCAGCCTCCCCTGACCACCCCAGCTAAATCAGCCCCCACCCCGGCTGTTTTAGTTTCACCCCAGCATTTTACCCCTAGTGGAAATGATCTTAATGACATATTTGTTCATTCATTCATTACCTCCCAATGCCAAAGGTCATGGAGATAAGGAAAGCACCTGGCACGCCCAATATTGTTCTTAATTATTTTGATGTTCTAAAATCGATCATGGTGATGAAGGTACAAGCAAGTGATGATACTGTGAGCCAATGATCGGATGGATTGTTTGGATGGAATATATTCAGATGCACTATATCGCAATAAAATTGCATTTAAAGAAATTAGTTTGAACACTTCAGTGGTTCCTGATAAACTCCCTCCCATAAGGCCAAAATTCAGAGGGGCCACCATGGGACGATGTGTGGGTCAGGAGGGCAAGGCAGTGGCCCTGCCTGAATCCCACCAATAGGGCTCAATTTGAGCTGAAGGGATGGAGAGATTCCCCATCCATTCACCCACCCGCACTCAACCCCATTTGAGGGTCATGGATCTTAGGGAAGTTAGAACCAGCCTCATGATGGCAGGTCGGTCTCATGGCTCAGGCTCAATGTTCCCTTCTGCTCTCCTTGCTGTGTGACTTTAGAGCACTTAGCCTCAACTTTTCCATCTGCAAAATGGGGCTACTACTCTTTATTCTAGGGTTCTTGTGAGGATTGAATGAGATTTTGCTGGCACACAGTACCCTAAGAAAAAAATGACCTCTTCACGTGATCCCCGAAGTGCATGCACAGAGAATTCTGCGGATGATTTCTGGGGGTTCATAAACACCCCCAAACCTAGTCCTGAACCCTTGACCTACAAACCCTCAATCATCTTCACCCCCAGCCTAATAAGCAGGGCCTGGCTCATGAGTTAGGAGGCGTGAGAGCTGCTGAGAGCCCCGGGTGAGGGAGGAGGCGGGAGCCAGGGATTTGGCGAGGGCTGGAGGGGGTGACGGGGAGGGGGCCACACCATGCACACAGGGGAGCCAGTGTGTCTGGAGCTGCCCGGGCCCCGGAACAGGCCCCGGGGGCAGGTGGGACCTTGATTCCAGCTGCCTGTGGGTGGGTGGGGCGGTCCAACCCAGCCAGGTCTTCCAGTTGGCCCGGTGTGGGGGCTGGGCACAGGCACAGGCACTGTGCCCAGCTCCTGCTCCCGGACCTCCAGGTGCCCCCAGGCCCTCCTGGGGTGGAAAGCGTGCTCTCGGGTGCCCACCACACATCCCCCAAAGCGCTGGTGAGCGGCAAGCACTGCCTTCGCTGGTGTTTGTCTCTGGCGTCCAAAAAGCTCGTGGGAACTTTCCCAGGAAACAATGCATGTGAGCTGCAGGACACGCCATGCTCAAGGAAGGGGTGGGGCACGGCAGGTACACCCTTCCCTGGCAGGGACACCTCCCCGTGCCAGGGGCCCAGATTCCCCAACCGCCCCGCAGATGGGGAAACCGAGGCCCAGCAGGGGAAGGACCCTGTCCAGATCCCTCGAGGGGATGTGAAGAGGAGCCAGAGCTCACACGTCATGCACACTCGCATGTGTGCTCAAACACATGCACACTGGCCCCTTTGTGCGCCCACACCTATTCGTGCACAGGCACATCCAGACAGGAGGGCCCACGCCCCAGCTCCCCTCCCTTCGGCACTCCCACTCCCTGCCCAGTCACACGCTCTGGACCCTAACACCCTCTCCCCAAACACATGTGTAAAAGAGTGAGGGGTCTCGGGGTGGGCTCCGGGGCTGCGGAGTTTCGGGGCCTGCCTTGCTGTGGCTCCATTCCTTACATAAGTCAAGGAAACACTGGCTGTCGGCAGTGCGTGTATGTGTGTGTGTAGAG
This sequence comes from Tamandua tetradactyla, assembly GCF_023851605.1. Lineage (NCBI taxonomy): Eukaryota > Metazoa > Chordata > Mammalia > Pilosa > Myrmecophagidae > Tamandua > Tamandua tetradactyla. Next base: position 83,984,640 of record NC_135337.1, read on the forward strand.
AAAGAACCGCCCTTGGTGGTGAAAATATACAAATCACACTTACACTCCCTTGGACAGACATTCACTCAGTCTCACTCATATACGGCACACAAATGCACCTGGACGCACCCAAATACTCACATTTACACACTCATAAAACACAGTGCAAATACACATGTACTTACACACGCAACCACAGTCACATACTTGCACTAATACCCCCACAAATGCACTCATACATAAAGATAAATATTCTAACACTCAATTTCTATAATTGATACACACACACCCCTCACCTTGTCACACTGACCCACAACTGCAAATACAAATATCCACAAATACACACAGATGTAAATGCCACCTTCATACACACAATATACTTGGCAACAAGTATGATATGTCAACAGTTATAGAAGCAGGAAACACACAAACCCACACCCTTATGTACACTTATCATACACACACAACTACACCCACACAAACAGGCCCACCAACACCTCACATTCACACAAGCACTGACAAACCCCGTAGGTTCACAATTATACACAGCTAAGACGTGCTGAGCAAATGCTTTGATACAAAAACACAACGGAGCACACAAATACTAAGCAAATATCTATACATAGGAACTCCGACATTTACAAAACTACCCAGTAATTTCCACAGTTACACTCATGAACACAAATACCTGCACCCAAGCATGGACAAATATATTCACACACACACCTGTGCTGCCACAATCAGACTCATATGCTACACAAATACACACACACTCTCACAAATGTGAGACATATTCGTACACACTTCGACCTACTTCCATGGTTTACACACCCTGACGCCCTCAGGCTCACACCATAAATTCACACGTGGACTCCCGCAAATACACTCACACATAAACTTGCAATTACGCAAAAAATACATTAAAAACTCTTACCTACATACACATATGCATTACACGCAATCATGCTCATATGCTCATTTACGAATGCACTTAAACAAAATACATCCTCACCTATGCACAAGCAAAACCCTCCAAATACTGCAGATGCCACAAATACACACAAATATGCATGGAGACTGCAATTATACCCAGGAACAGCCACACAACCACATTCTTTTATACATGTAGTCACACAGTTGTGTAAATATACTCACTCTCACGCCCTTTCTCTCAAATACTCCCCCTGCAATACAAATCAATCACATGCTTATACAACACACAAGTACCTTAGATGTACACAAGTATGCACACTCACAGCCACTGACAAAATACAGACCCTTACACACACACACATCTACTTACACACACACACCTCTCTCTCACTACTCTACCCTGAGGATGAAGATGCCTACATAACACAGGCCCTTGTACACTCAACACACACAAGCCTGGACACACTGACACCCAGAAACGCACACACAGACATTCTCACACTCATTCACCACCCCTATACGATCAGAGACACACACAGACGCGACTAGAGATAGATAGAATAGAAACAGGTGCAGACATGCAGACGCTCCTACTGGCCAGAAATCCCATTCCCGCTTTACAATCTTAATCCCGAATTACAGTCCCACCCTTGAGGACACACACTCGGGCCCGCAGCGGCGTCCGCAAACACAGCCCCAGACAGACCGACAGACAGGCGCGCGCGCGCCACCCCCGCCCTCGCCATCACTGCATCTTCGCGGCGCACCCGGGGAAGGGCGCGGCGACCGGGTGGGCGGTGGGAGGGGGTGGGGGGTGGGAGGTGGGGGGTGCGGAGGGGGAGCTCCCCCAGGGCTGAAGGGGGGGCGGGGAGCACCTGGGCTCCGCCCCGGGGCGGGGCCGACGCAGCGTCCCCAGCGCGGGGCGGCAGCACCTGGCTTAGCAGCGGCGGCGGCGGCGGCGGCGGCGGCGGGCCCGGCCGGGGGTACGAGCGCGGCGCCGCGCAGCCCAGCCCAGCCCAGCCCAGCCCAGCCCCGCCGCGCGCCGGCCCCGAGCGCCGCAGCCCCGGCGCCGCCATGGTGGAGGCGGCGCCCCCCGGGCCCGGGCCGCTGCGGAGGACCTTCCTGGTGCCCGAGATCAAGTCGCTGGACCAGTACGATTTCTCGCGGGCCAAGGCGGCGGCGAGCCTGGCGTGGGTGCTGCGGGCCGCGTTTGGGGGCGCAGGTACCGGGGCCGGACGGGGGTGGGGGTGGGGGCCCGGCGCGGCAGGTGCGGGAGGCGGGGCGCGCGGGCCAGGGCCGGGGGAACAATAGCGCCGGCTGCCCGGGTCCCCGGGCCCGTCCCCGGCGCGCCGGGCCTCGGGCTTCCTGCTGGCCCTGTGGCGGTGGACTTTGCTCGCCCGGCAGCGGGGAGCGCGGTGGGGGTGGGGCTGGCGGCCCAGCTCGGTGCCGGGACCCCAGGTGAGCGGGGCGGGGTCTGCGGGCCGGGTGGTGGGCTCCGGCTGCCCGCGGGCCTCCGGGGCCGGCCAACCCACCCCTCCGGGGCCTTCCCTTGTCCTCCAGCCCCCCCCACCCCCACCTCCGCTTTACACACTCACATCAGCGCCTGCGAGGACCCACCCCCACCCCGGCCCTTGCCGCGGGGGCCCCAAAGCGCTGGGGTCCACGCCACCGCGCGCCCCCCCCCACCAGCCCGGACGCGCACCTCGTCGCGGGCGGCGGCTGGGACGCTGGCGGAACCCTCGCCTGGCGCCTCCGTGGCCCTGGCCGGCCGCTGGCAGGTGTGACTGATTGCTCTATTTTACCTAGGCGGCGAGGGAGCCAGGTGGAAGGGAGACGCGGCTCATCCGGGGTGGGCTGGGGCATCGGGGCTCCCGCTCTGGGCCTTCTCCCCGCTGGGCCAGGTCTGGAGAGGATGCGGCTGATTCGGCAGAATCAAAGGCCGTGGGCTGGCTCAGTCGGGACCCAGGGGCAGGCCCATGGCCCCAGGCCAGGCTGGGAGCCAGGGGCCTGGCTGCTGGAGGGAGGGGTTAATTAAGGTCTGGACCCTTTGCAGACCTGGGGCAGGTTGGGGTGGGGCGCAGGCCCTGCTCTCCCACTGGCCCTGCACTCTGGTCCTGGCCCCAGCCGGGCACAGCCCATCCCCCCTGTGAGTGGCCTTCCCAGATCAACCTGTTCTGGGTGTGGGTCTCGATGACAACTGTCCCGTGCCTGTCCCGCCTGAGCCTGTTTCTTCCTCTTTTTCCCAGTCTCCCTCTCTGCATGCTCCTCCAAGGGACCCACTCTGGGGCTTGCATAAACCTCACCCCACCCCACCCCCACTGCAAAGATCTGTTTGAGGAAGAAAAGGGGTCCCCTCATAACCCCGTTTATGAGAGCTTGACTTTGGGAAGCAGAGTTGAGTTGAGCCCCTGGTCCACCAGAGTGTGGACAAATGACCCCCTTTCTCTGAGCCTCTATTTCACCACCTATAAAGGAGGGGCTGTGTTCACTCATTTATCCCCTCTGCAAATGCCTGTGGGGCTCCCGTGACGTGCCAGGGCATGTTTGGGAGACCCTGATACCTCTCAGCAAGGTTGCTGAGAGGCGTGAAAGAGAAACTGGCTAGAGGATTCTAAGCATGGCACCTGGCACACAGTACACCCTAACAGCCCCTAGGATTTTTTTTTTTTTTTTTTTTCTTTTTTTTTTTTTTTTTTTTTTTTTTAAAGGAAAGACAGAGAGAAGGAAGGAAGGAAGGAAGAAAGGGAAACATCTTTAAACACTTTCTTGTTTTATTGTATTTTGTTTCTCCGTTTTTGTTACATGGGCTGGGGCCGGGAATCGAACCGAGGTCCTCCGGCATAGCAGGCAAGCACTTTGCCCGCTGAGCCACCGCGGCCCCCCCTAGGATTTTTATTAATAATATTTGTCATCAGACCCTAGCCAGGGAACAGAGCAAAAATTACTACCCCATTTTGCAGAAAGGAAAATGAAGTCCCCCTAGGGGCGTTGATAGATGCCATGTCTGTCCTGGTTCTGTTCTTACTGACCGGCCTTTGTGATACCTCCAGTGGCTCCCCTAGTCCCAGGTCAAGTTCAAACCATCCCCTACTGCCTCCCCTAAACGGGGAGCTGAGGAAGTGGGACACCAGACCCTGGGAGGGAAGTGGGGAGTGTAGCTGTGCAGGACTCACAAACTCTGGGAACCTTGAGTGATGAGTGGGCACTCAGGTTATAAAGGAGAGGATGGGGGGCTGAGTGGACAGAGGAGTGGGAGGGGGTATGGGACATGGAACATGATCTGCTTAGAGTGATAAGGTCCCTGCCAGGGAGGCATGCAGCAGGGCCCAAGAGAAGAACTTTTCCTGGGAGGGAGGAAGGGAGGGAGAAAGGAAGATTCCCAAGGAGGAAGGGTTTGAGCCCTGCGGGTTGCGTAGGAGTTTGCCAAGGGGAGAGGCACATTTAGAGGCATAGGGTATGAACCAACAAAGAGTTCTCAGAGAAGAATCTGCAGGTCCTATGTAGTGGCAGAGAGGGGAGGGGCAGGAGTTGATGGAGGCTGGGGCCTTGGAGGAGTCTTGAAGGCTATGCGTGCATGTGTGGGGATCTGAGGGCATAAGGGAGCCACTGAAAGTGTTTGAGGACTGATGGAACCAGATATGCAGTTACCCTGTGGGAGTGGTGGCTCCTGGGCAGGGATGGTTCTAGTGGCCCCCAGGCAGAGGTACGAGGAGGTGGTGTAGGAATGAGGGCTGGTGGGCTCAGTAGACGACTTGCTCAGATAAGACAAGAGTTCCTAAGGGTTCTTCATTAAACAAGTGTGGGAAACACTGCAGACCTTTCCTAAACAGAGTTCGTATAGGCTTGGCAGTTGGTAGCTATGTGATCTCGGGCAGGTCAGCTCTCTGGAGCTTGTTTTTCTCATCTGTAAAAGGATTAAGTGAGCAGATGCATGCCAGGTCCTGGTCTAAGTAAATGTTAGCTGTGCTGGAGAGCAGTACTGTCCGATAAGGCCAAGAGCCACATGTGGCCACCAAATACTTGAAACGTGGCTGGTCTGAATCGAGGTGTGTTGTAAGTGTAAAACATACACTGGATTCGGAAGACTTAGTACCAAAACACACACGCACAATGTAAAATATCTCAAGTATGTTTTCATATTGCCTACAGATTGAAATGATATTTTAGAGCTATTGGATTAAATAAAATATATGAGATATTTTATATGAGATATTTTATCTGCCCAGCTCTCTGCTGGGCAGAGAGCCCTGGTTCTCAACTAGGGACAAATTTTACACCTAGGGGACCACAGCTTGGGTGGGGTCGAGGCTGGAGGCTGGGACCTGGAGAGAGTCCTGTGTAGAGCTGAGTGCTTGATAAACAGTTAGGGAAAACTCTAGCACACCTTTTCATCTTGAGGGCCCCTAGAAGTCTTGCAGCAAAGAAACTTATTTGATTAAGCGGGTGGGAGCGGGAAATGACCCAGGGAGGGGGGGAGGGGAAAGGCGGGGAGCAGACAGGAAAGAGTCTGCATTTGGGAGATCTTGGGAGCTTGAAGCCAGAGGGGGATGGGGGAGGTTGTTGATTTCCCACTGGGATGGGACTGGAAGGAGAGGCAGGCTTGGAGCGAGATGCTAAGGGTTTGTGGGAGAGGCCAGGGGGGCAGTGGGGTAGGGGGCAGCCCTTGGATGCCTGTGGAAGCCTTCATGGGGTGGGGATGGGGCATGTTGCTCAGATAGTGCTGTCAGGAGCCCCATGGTGTAAGGGCAAGTGGAGACCTCTGGAGGGAGGCTGGGCCGGGAGACACCAGCGGCCAGCAGAAGGTTTCCGGAAGGAGGTGCTGGGCAGAGAGCCCAGATGAGATAGGGGCTCACTGAAGAGCGCCGGGGCCGCCTCTGTTGGCCTTGGGTGGCTGGGAGCAAGGCAGGCGGGAGTCCATTCCAAAAGGCTGGGGCAGTTGGGGCGGAAGAAAGCAGAGCCTGGAGAGCCCTTTTCTTGCAGGGAGCTGAGCTGGGAAGGGGCGGGGATGAGGCATGAATCTATGTGGGGAGGGAGTGGGGGGGCGTTAGGTGGAGGGGGCTGTCAAGTGTGACTTTAGGAGGTGGGAAGGAACTGGGGCAAGGAGGGTCCCTGTGGGTAAGGCAGGGTCTCTAGGAAGGAGAGCCGTGAAAAGGATCATTTGGGGAAACTGTCTGGGGTGTCAGGTTCAACTCATTTTTAAGCAGTAGACTCCCCCTTCTTTCAGACATACCCAGAACCCCAAAATACCAAACAGCTGCTCTGACTGGAACAAGTATAGGGGCCCTGGTGGACCCCGTGGGGACGGCTGTGGCTGTTGGCTTTAGTCACCGCTTCCCAGCAGCTCCTCCTGCCCTTTGTCCTCCCCACCCCTGCCCTCTCCTCTGCACCAGGCTTCCTCATGCTGCTTTCCTGAGCCTGTGTCTTCTGCCTCGAGGGTGTCCCCAGTGCCCCGCACCCTGGGCTTCCCTACACACACACACCTGCCCTCCCCCCTGACCCCTTTTCATCCCATCTACCATCTCTCAGACCCATTGAGGCCCTGGACGTCCTCCCGGCTCCCGGGTTCCTCCCCCCTCAGTGTTTCTGCCATCCGTTCATTTCACCCATTCCCAGCTTCCCACCGCCCTGCCAGCTAGCACCACCCCCCTTCCTCATGGGTCATCTCATCCCCAGCCTCCAAGCTCAGAGACAGTGCAAAGTTGACTTAAGGCCTTGACTACCTGTGTGACCTCGGGCAGGTTACTTTCCTTCTCTGGGCCTGGAGCTCCTTCTCTGTAAAGCATAGTTAACAGTTGGGCCCTGGCTGTCTCCCTGGGTACTGTAAGCCTTAACTGAGTCCACACTCTCAATGAGCACAGACAGGCGGGTTGCTACTGTCCTTTGACCAGGTATCTGGGGTGGGGAGCCTTCCTAGGGGGCCAGCCTGTTCAAGCCCGGGCTGCCCTGCGAGCCCCACCCAGCACTGCCCAGCTCCAGCCTGGCTGAGCTCCCTCCCTCCCGGCTCACCCTCACCGCTTCCTTGGACCCACTCCTCCTCGACCCCTGCGGGATTGAGCCCGAAGGCCCCCCGCCCCCACTCTCCGGACCCGGGAGTCAGACCCCTTGGGTGTCCGGGGGTCGCGGGGGTCTTCAGTGCGGGGCTGGCCCTGACCCGCTGTGCGCCCTTGCAGAGCACGTGCCCGCGGAGCTGTGGGAACCCTTCTACACCGACCAGTACGCGCAGGAGCACGTGAAGCCCCCCGTAACGCGGCTGCTGCTCTCGGCGGAGCTCTACTGCCGGGCCTGGCGCCAGCTCCTGCCGCAACTCGAGGCGCCCCCCAGCCCCTCGGCGCTGCTGGCTCTGCTGGCGCGGAAGGGGACGGTGCCTGCGCTGCCCGAGCGCCCGGTGTGCGAGACGGACCTCAGGCACCAGCCCATCCTCATGGTAGGCTCCGGTCCCGCCCACCAGGCTGGCTCCTCCCCCTAAAGGCTCCTCCCACCGGGCCTGGCTCCTCCCCAAAAGACCCTGGTGGACTCTTCTCCAAGACCTAGTACCTGATCGCAAAACCTGGCCTGCCAGGCTTGGCTGTTCCATGGTTCCTTCCCTGACTCGGGGTCCCCCCCTGTTAATGCCCCTTCCTTGGGGTGGGCACTTCAAGCCCCTCCCACTTCCAGGGGCTCCTCCTTCCTTCTCCCTTGGTGGCCTCCGGGAGCTTCCAGCCTGGACGCTGGTCTCACCCTCAAGCCCTTGCCCCCACAGGGAGCTCACCTAGCTGTCATTGACGCCCTCATGGTTGCTTTCGCCTTCGAGTGGACAAAGGTACCGCCTGGCCCCTTGGCTCTGGCCAGCTTGGAGCACAAGCTTCTCCTCTGGGTGGACACGGTAGGTGGTGTTGTGCTGGGATGGGCTGGAGGCCAGGATCTCCCAGCGGCCCGAGCACTCACCTCTCCCTGACCCCCAGACCGTCCGGCGGCTGCAGGAAAAGACGGAGCAGGACGCAGCCCAGCGAGCGGGGCCCCCGACCCCGGCCAACGGGGCGACCTCAGCGCAGCCCTCGGTGAGGCTGGCTGGCTGACTGGACGGATGGATGGACGGACGGATGATTGGAGGGCTGGGCGGGCAGGGTGGGGCCCGCACCTCGTGGCCATTGCCGAGGTTGGTGGGCTGGAGGTGACTCTCTTTTTCTCTCTCTCTCTCTGCCCTCTCCCCTGCGCCCGCCTCTGCTGCCCTCCTCTCTGCCTCTCTGGCATCAGTGCCCCACGCGCTGGTATTGGAAATTGGTTCCTGTAAGTGGGGCCGTCTCTCCGACCCAGCTGCCTGCCCCGCTTGTTGCTCTTGTCTGTCTCTCGGTCTGTCTCTGCCTGCCTGTCTGCACCCTCTCCTGCCTCCCTCCAGCTGTGAGCACAGGAGGCGAGACCCTAGCCCTGGGGGGACGGGAGGACCCCCTGTTAACCAAGAAATGGTGGCATCACCCCCCCCGCAACCTTGCCGTAATGGAGGGAGTGGACCCCTTCCTCTCACTAACAAGAGGACAAACTCCTCATTAACTTAGAAGGCAGATCTACCCGCCGCCATAGCTTGTGCCCCCTTAGCTGAGATGGGGAGAGTTCCAGCCCTTCCCCTGTGGCTACTGAGCCCAGTGAGCAGGATACATGGGGAACACTCCCTCTGGCCAGAGGGAGACCCTCAAATCCCAGAGAGGCTAAGAAGAACCTTCCTAGCTGAGACCCTAGCATCCCTGAGGAAAAACCTCCAGCTTTGGGGAGCAAGATGCCCCTTCCTGAAGCACAGCAGGGCCCCCCAATTTCCAGCTCAGAGGGGTTCGGTTTGGGGCTGCTTGGGGTCCCTGCCTTTGCTCACACCTGGGCCTCCTTCCCCTCTCCCAGGGCCTGGGTTGGGGGTTCCTTATCTGCCTCCCTGCTTCCTCCATGTCCTTTCCCTGCACTGCGGGCCTGGGTCTTTGGTAGAGGGGAGACATTCCCTGCATGGAGGGCTGCTCTGGGGGGCCCTGCAAAGCTGGGGAGAGCTAGGGTCCCTAAAACCGGCCAGAGCACAATAGGATGTGCTCCAGGGCTCAGGATGGAGGTCAGGACTAATACCCCCCACTCCAGAGGTGGGCTTGGGGGCCCAGCAAGTCAGCACCCCCTCCTCCCCCCTCTGCTGACGGCTGCTCCTCTCCCCCCCAGCACGCAATTGCCTTCTGTTTGAAGGAGTCGGGGAGCAAACCCCCCATGGTAACGTATCCCCCGCCCCGGGGTCCCAGGAGTCCCTGCCCCCAGCCCCCGCTGCTGGCCTGGCTGCTCACAGACACCTCCTCTGCCTCTTGCTGCTGCCCCTCCCTCGCTCCAGGCTGCCCCCTCCCCACACTCTGGCTCTGGGACCCCCGGCTTCATGCCCCATTGGGGCGAGAACCCCAGGCCTCCCTGCCCAGCCTGCATGACCTCTGACCTAGGGGCCAGCCAAACCTCTTACCTGACCCAGCTGCCATCCACAGATCCGGTACCGCAAGGACCGTGCCGTGGCTCGACGCGCCCCCTGCTTTCCCACCGTGACTGGCCTCCAGGACCTGGCAAGTGGGGCCGCGCTGGCTGCCACCATCCACTGCTATTGTCCCCAGCTGCTGCGGCTTGAGGGTGAGTGGTTGGATCTGGGCCAGATTGTGCCTGAGGAAGCCTCCAGGTCCCTGTCCCCAGGTCCACTTGGAGACAGTGGAGGCAGTATGACGGAGTGGTTACAAGCACAGCTTCCGGGATCCCCTTTCTTCCCCTAATTAGCTGTGTGACCTTGCACAAGTGTCTCAACCTCTCTGTGCTTCATATAATTTATTCATGCAATGAATATTCATTAAGTGGGTACTGTGCCCCAGACCCTTCCCCACCCTAGTCCCCACCACTTCGCAAAGGGCATCATATAAGGCCTTCTGAGTAGATTCTGCTGCCGGGCCCTTGCGTCCCTGGGGCCCCATCCTCTTCTCTTTGGAGTCGGGGACCCAGGTATGCTGTCCCCACAGAGGTGTGTCTCAAGGACCCCATGTCCGTGGCGGATAGCTTGTACAACCTTCAGCTGGTGCAGGATTTCTGTGCCTCCCGCCTTCCCCGGGGCTGCCCACTGTCCCTGGAGGACTTGCTTTACGTCCCACCGCCGCTCAAGGTAAGACCACCATGGGGCTCAGGCAGGCCCTGGCAGACCTCCGGGGCTGGGGGCCTGGTCAGCTGAGCCTGTCCCCATCTCCAGATGAACCTGCTGGTGCTGCTAGCCGAGATGTTTGTGTGCTTTGAGGTGCTGAAACCCGACTTCGTGCAGCCCAAGGACCTGCCCGATGGCCATGGTGAGACCCGGCCCCAGGGGCCAGGTGGGGGCAGGGAGGCTGGGGCACGCCTGACCCCTCTTCCCCTGTGCCACAGCTGCCTCCCCCCGTGGCGCCGATGAGTCCCCACCCCAGAACAAGAGCGGCAGCAGGTACCGGGGCCCCAGCCACCGCTTGGTGCTCAGCCAGGGCTGGGGAGGCAGGGTTCCTGGAGCTGACATCTGTCTCTCCTTGCAGTTCTCCCATCTTCAATTTCCGCCACCCTCTCCTGTCACCCGGCGGCCCCCAATCCCCACTCCGCGGATCCACAGGTAAGGAAATGGGGGGCATAGGGGCGGCCGCTGGCACTGTAGACTCCACCCCAGCAAAGGCCATCCTGGCTGACCTTATGTTGTTTACTCATGAGCACTGCATTGGGTCCCCATGGCACCCACATGACACATGGTGACACCTGGTGACCCCCACAATGGGCCCCAGAGTGACCCTCGCCCGCCTGGCCCCCAGCTGCCCATTTCTGGAAACCTCTGGTCTGACCAGAGCACACAATGACCCATCAGTAACATCCTGCAATGCTCCCACCCCCAAGGGTCCTTGAAATCCTCCCCCTCTGTGTCCCACCTGGAGACCCTCGGGAAGGTGTGGAACCGTCAGCTCAGGTAAGTCCCCCACCTCCAGAGGCCCAGGTGGCAAAGCAGGCTGGGGTGGGGCCTGGCTGGAGACTTGTCCCAAGGGCTGACCCCTCCCTCTGGCCACCCAGCCGTCCCCTCTCCCAGGCTGTGTCGTTCAGCACCCCCTTTGGCCTGGACAGCGACGTGGATGTGGTCATGGGAGACCCCGTCCTCCTCCGCTCGGTCAGCTCTGACAGCTTGGGTCCCCCACGCCCCGTGCCAGCCCGGCCCTCCGCCCCGCCGCCTCCGGAGCCTGGGGACCTGCCCACCATCGAGGAGGCCCTGCAGATCATCCACAGTGCCGAGCCCCGGCTGCTCCCCGACGGGGCTGCCGATGGCAGCTTCTACCTCCACTCCCCCGAGGGGCCCTTGAAACCCCCACTGACCTCCCCCTACCCACCCGAGGGGGCCTCGAAACCGCTGCCTGATGGGCCCACCAAAGTACCAGCCTCCTCGGTCCCCCCGGAGGGCCCTTTGAAACTGCCCCCCTGCCTGGCCGGGGAGGCATCGAAACCCCTGGCCCTGTCCGAGGGCTCCCCGAAGGCAGCAGCTTTGTCCCCAGCGGCTGCCAACTCGGAAGTGAGAATGACCAGCTTTGCCGAGCGCAAGAAGCAGCTGGTGAAGGCCGAGGCCGAGGCCGGAGGGGGTTGTCCCATGGCCACCCCAGCAGCACCCGAGGCCCTGAGCTCAGAGATGAGCGAGCTGGGTGCCCGGCTCGAGGAGAAGCGCCGGGCCATAGAGGCTCAGAAGCGCCGGATCGAGGCCATCTTTGCCAAGCACCGCCAGCGGCTGGGCAAGAGTGCCTTCCTGCAGGTGCAGCCACGGGAGGCTGGAGGGGAGACCAAGGCAGAGACCGAGCCAGGCCTGGCCCCTGGTGGGGAGCGGCCGGCAGGTGAGGGCCAGGGTGAGCCATCTCCCCGGCCCAAGGCAGTGACCTTCTCGCCAGAGCTGGGGCCCGTGCCCCCCGAGGGCCTGGGGGACTACAACCGGGCAGTCACCAAGCTGAGCGCCGCCCTGAGCTCGCTGCAGCGGGACATGCAGAGGCTCACGGACCAGCAGCAGAGGCTCCTGGCCCCGCCTGAGGCCCCCGGGCCTGCCCCACCCCCTGCTGCATGGGTCATCCCCGGCCCCACCGTGGCCCCCAAAGCCACGTCACCCAGCCCTGCCCGCCGTGCTCCAGCCGCCCGGCGCAGCCCGGGTCCCGGCCCTAGCCCCACGCCCCGCAGCCCCAAGCACGCCCGGCCGGCAGAACTGCGGCTGGCCCCCCTGACCCGGGTGCTCACGCCGCCCCACGATGTGGACAGTCTCCCCCACCTGCGCAAGTTCTCGCCGAGCCAGGTGCCCGTACAGACGCGATCCTCTCTCCTCCTGGCTGGGGGCCCGTCTCCCGAGGAGCCTGTCGTCCGGTCTGGCCTCGTGGAGATCCCTCTGGGCAGCCTGGAAGAACCTGCAGCTGACGATGAGGGAGACGGAAGCCCCCCTGGGGCTGAGGATTCCCTGGAGGAAGAGGCGTCTTCAGAGGGAGAGCCCCGGGTTGGGCTCGGCTTTTTCTATAAGGTGAGAGTGAATACCTGAGCCAGGGGCGGGGAGGGCCAGGGCAGTGGGTAGAAGTTCAGGATGTGGGGGCGTGGGTGGGCAGACGGATGGACTGAAGGAATAGGGGTGTGGAAAGTGGACTGATGATTGGGTGTCTAGGGCTCTGATGGTGGGCGGGGCCGATGGACAAATGGGTAGGTGGGTGCATGGTCAGAGGCGAGTGGATGGGTGGGCAGAGGGGCACACGTAGAGTGGGTCAGAAGGTGGTAGATGGATGGACGGGCAGAAGGATAAGTGAATGAGGACAGAGAGATTGTCACGTAGTGGAGTAAGTAGATGGACAGAAGGTGGGTGGATAGATTGACATATGGACAGACGGAATGGGTCAGAAGATGGATAGAAGGGCAGATGGACAGATTGTCACGTAGATGGAGTAGGTAGATGGTCAGAAGGTGGATGGATGGATGGACGGACGGACAGATGGATGGATGGACAGATGGACGGATGGCAGGTAGAGATGGACCAACAAAGTGTGGTTGACCAGATGGACAAATAGGTGGAGTGCGTGGCTATGCTGAAGGAGAATGGATGGATAGACAGACAGGTATGGGGAGATGGATGGATGAGTGTGTGATGGACAAACAGACAGGAGTGGGTGGGTGGACACACAGGAATAGGGTTCTCCCAGGCATCTCCTCCCTCATTCCCCTGCCCCAACCCCCATCTCCGGTCCTTCCATTTCCCATTGCTAACCCTATCTCATGTCATCACTCCTCTTCATCCTCGTGGCACCCCCATACTGGGCCCCCCTCATCTCGCCTGGACACGTGCACTCACCTCCAGAGCAGTCTTCGCTGCCAGGCCTCACTCCCCCAACCACAGCCCCTGACCATTTTCTGCTGAGCAGCCAGGGGGATTTTTTTCTTATATGCACGTTGGAGCTTGTCATTCTGCTCTTGAAATTCCTTCTATAATTCTTCAAATGAAAGTAAAAGTCTCTTCCACTTGCCTGGGATTCTGCCCAATCCCTTTGACCTTGTCTTGTGCCACTCACCCCCAGCTCTGTGACCCAGCCCTTCCAGCCTCCTTGCCTGTCCTCAGCTCATTCTCTACCCAGGGCCTTTGTACACGCTGCTCTCTCTCCTTGGGACATTCTCTCCTCCCCCAGTGCCCTCTAGTTCAGTCCTGCTCATTGTTCTCCAGGGTGGCTTCCTCCAGGAAGTCCCCCTAGGTATCCCTAGATAAGAATAGTTCCTCCCCCAGTGTAGTTTGGCTGCACCATGTGCCTCTCACAGGATTTGCCACTGTCTGTGTGCTATTTGATTGTCGTCCCCATCGGGTTAAGTGCTTTGTGTGAGTAGCAGCATGTGGGTCTGCCCTGGTCCCTGCTCTGTCCCAATAACCCAGCGTGAGGCTGTGCCTGAAGTAGGCACCGACTGAATACCTTTGGAACAATTATGAACATGCAGGACAGATGAGTGGCTGGAGGGCTGGCGGCACATTGGACTCCAGCCGTGCAGAGGGCGGGGTGGCTGGCTGGACTCAAATGTCTGCCCCCAGGACCAAGATAAGCCCGAGGACGAGATGGCCCAAAAGCGCGCCAGTCTGCTGGAGCGGCAGCAGCGGCGGGCGGAGGAGGCCCGGCGGCGGAAGCAATGGCAGGAGGCAGAGAAGGAGCAGCGGAGGGAGGAGGCTGCTCGGTGAGGCCTGGGGATCCCCTGCCTCTTGAGACTTCTGTCTGCTGCCGGCCCCTTGACCCATTCTGACTGCCTGATTCCCCTCCACTTACCTGCAGGCTGGCCCAGGAGGAGGTGGTGGCCCCCAGCGCGGCCCCCTCGGCCCCCACAGCTCCTGCACCCCCTGCCCGGGCCACGGCCGAGGAGGAGGTGGGCCCCCGGCGGGGGGACTTCACACGGCTCGAGTATGAGCGCCGGGCCCAGCTGAAGCTGATGGACGACCTTGATAAGGTGCTGCGGCCCCGGGCAGCAGGGGCCGGGGGGCCGGGTCGGGGCGGGCGGAGGGCCCCCCGGCCACGCTCTGGCTGCTGTGATGACTCGGCCCTGGCTCGGAGCCCAGCCCGCGGCCTGCTGGGTGAGGAGCCAATGAGGGGTGGGGGGTGGGCTTCTCGGGGGAGGGGTCCGGGAGCTGCCCAGTGCTGCCTACGGGGGCTGGCTGGGTCTGTGACAGGTGGGGAGGTAAAGCAGGGTTGCAGGGTGGGTCGGGTATTTGGGGGTGATGGGTATGGCTTGACCGCTGGCCTGTTGGGGGAAGGCATCCACCAGGATGTGGGGACAGGGCTGCAGCAGGGTCAGGAGGCTTGGGCCGGGCTGGCACCGTGTTCCCTCCCCAGCCTGCCGGGCAAAGCGTGTTCAGGCATCTGTGGAGGTGCCAGGAGTCTTGGGCTGGGGCTGACCCAGTGTCCTGTGCCGCAGGCTCCCGGCTCAGCAAGGTCTACTCCCAGTCCACCCTGTCGTTGTCCACTGTGGCCAACGAGGGCCCCAATAACCTCGGGGTGAAGAGGCCCATGTCTCGGTGAGTTTACCTGGGCAAACAAGTGGTCATGTGCCAGGCAGTTTCCCAATCCAGGGTGTGCACTTGTGCCCGTAGGTGAGCCCAAGAGGCATGTTGTGACCCGGAAAGGGCAAAAGGATGTTTACATTTGCAAGGCGGGGGTTGTATGTAACTGGCAGACATACCTGCATGAATGTGAAGTGTGCCCAGGGAAGGAAGTGAACAAGAGGGGCACCTTGCCTTGGACTTGGGAGTTTGTAGCTTATACGTGTACGTCTGTCTCTGTGCACAGCCTGCCATGCAGAATGTTCTGGGCTGGCCCTTCTGCATATGGAGAGATTCCCCACCCACCCCTGACCCTGTCTCCATCTCTGACCCTCTACAGGGCTCCCTCCCCATCCGGCCTCATGTCCCCCAGCCGTCTGCCTGGCAGCCGTGAACGCGACTGGGAGAACGGCAGCAATGCCTCGTCCCCAGCGTCCGTGCCTGAGTACACAGGTGAGCGGGGCTCCCCGGGGTGCCTGCGGGCCCTCCCCGTCCCCCGGCCACCCTCATTGACTGCCCACCCCCTAGGTCCGCGGCTGTACAAGGAGCCCAGCGCCAAGTCCAACAAGTTCATTATCCACAACGCCTTGTCGCACTGCTGCCTGGCAGGCAAGGTGAACGAGCCGCAAAAGAACCGTATCCTTGAGGTGAGCCAGGGCTGGGGCCGGGGGTCGGTGTGTGTGGGGGGTGTCAGTGGCCCGGCCTGGTGCCTGACCCCCTCTGCCCTCCTCCCACCAGGAAATTGAGAAAAGCAAGGCCAACCACTTCCTCATTCTCTTCCGTGACTCGAGCTGCCAGTTCCGGGCCCTGTACACGCTGTCAGGGGAGACAGAGGAGCTGTCGCGGCTTGCGGGATACGGCCCCCGCACCGTCACGCCCGCCATGGTCGAGGGCATCTACAAGTACAACTCGGACCGCAAGCGCTTCACGCAGATCCCCGCCAAGACCATGTCCATGAGCGTGGATGCTTTCACCATCCAGGGACACCTCTGGCAGAGCAAGAAACCCACCACCCCCAAAAAGGGTGGCAGCACCCCCAAATAGCCCCGCCCCGGGCGCTCCACGCCCTGACCTCCCCTTTCCAGGGGACAGGGGGTTACTGTCGGAAGCCCTGGGTCCTGTCTGCGTTTCCAGCCTTGTCTGGGTGGGGCTGGGGTCCCCACCCCTGGAAGTTGTGTCCTGTCCTGCTGTGGGGGGGCTGAGCTGGGAGGTTCAGGGACTCAGTGCTCAGTTCAGTCCCCACCCCCACTGTCTGTCCTCCCCACCTCCTTGAATAAAATAATTTAAAGAGAGATGGGGCCTCCTCTTTGCCTTCTTAAATGCTGCTGGGTTTTTCTCCTACGCTCATCGGCTGTTCCCTCTTGGACCCGCTGGAGTTCCTCCTGCCCTGCCCCACCCCTAACAGCCCCGATGCAGCTTGTGCCAAGGTCCATCCATCAGGTCCTCCCTCCAGGGTTTCCGGCCGCCGCTTAGCTGACCATTCTGACCGCTTGAGCCACTCACTGAGTCCCCCATCCCCTGCTGTGTGGTTCTTAGCGGGTTTCTGCACTTGGTGTAGGGCCAATAGCAAACTCAGTCCCCTCCCTGCTCCTGGCTGCCCCTCTCTGCCTTTCTGGGCTGAGTTACCCACTCTGGGCCAGGGATTTCCGTGTTGCTTTCTCCTTTGGGCCCCATATGTGGGGATCCAATTGCCTCCTTGGCACTGCCACCTGATGCCACAGACCTGGTGCCTACCCCACAAGCTCGAGCCAGATGAGCTCCGGCTGCCTGGTCACCACCCAGTACTAAACGTTTCACCTCCTAAGCCCCTCTTTGGCCTCACCCACCTCTCCACCCCCACACCCACCTCCAACTCCCCACACCCCCAGCCTCCTAATGCCCAAAGCCAGTCCCCACGGGGCAGGCGGGCTGACCTTTTCAACACACAAATCTGATTATATCCCTGGATGCTTAAAATGCTTTAATAGCTTAGAGTCCCCTAATGCTTCCCAGAGCTTAGGTAAAAACCACACCCTGGCCTCACGGATGCACGAGGTCTGAAGTTCCCGGTCCTTCTGCCTTAACCACAGGGGAGAGAAGCACCTTGCTAAGTTCACAGAATGGGACCTGGGCTTGCCTGGTGCCAGAGCTCTCCACCTGCCTTCTCCAGAGGGGTGCCCTCGCCCAGGGAGACGAGGGATGTCGCTGTCCAGGTTGCAGGCAGTACAGGTCCTGGGAGAGTGGGAGCTGTTGAGACCTGGGCAGTCGGGGATGAGGCCCTAGGCTTGGGGCTCAAGGAGGCTTGCTGGAAGGACTGCCTCCGAGGCCGCGGGCAACAGAGGAACTGGGCACTCCAGCCAGGTTCTGTGGGTGAGGCTGCGGAATGTGCCCTGGCCTGGGGCCCGGCCACCCCGCCCCCAGCACCGGCCAATCCTGGGGGTGGAGGGGGAGCTGGGCCCCATGCCAGGGCACTACTGAGCTGGCAATCCCAGCGGGCACCTGGACAGCAGGAAGGAGGGAGGTGCAGACCAGGGTATACAAACAGAGGCTTTATTGGGGGTGGGGAGGGGGTTAGTCGTCTTTCAGGCTCCCGAACACGGCGGCTGGCACACTCTGCTGCTCCAGCCGCACCTCTGTGGGAGGGAGTGGGGACGGGAAACAGTCACCCGACGGGACACTCCCCCAAGCCCGGCTCCCCAGTCTCGTCCTGCACCTCACCATTGGGCTCCAGGTCCATCTCGTCCTCGTCCTCGTCCTCCCCCAGCTCAATCTCCTCAGGGTTGGCCTGCTGTGCCAGCTCCGCTAGCTCCTCGCGGGACGCATCACTCCTGGGTGGTGGGTGGAGAGAAAGGTGCAGGGGATGGGGTCCCGGAGCCTCAAGGGGGGGCCCAGCCCTACTCCCAGAGTCCTCTCCCCACCCCTCCCGCAGCCCCCGCCCGGGCCTGACCCCCACCTCACAAACAGGATCTTGCTCTGGGCCCGCAGGGGCTGGTCCCGCTCAGCCTCGGCGGCCAACTGCTCGGCCCGCTGTTCCAGCAGCTTCATGTCGTCCATACCGCTCTGCCCGGGGGCCAGGTCGGACACTGGCAGGGAGGGCGGCCATCAAGTGCGGCAGGGGCACCCTCCATAGGCACCCCTCACCCCACCCCCCAAGGACCCAGCCTTCCGGGAGTTTCCGGAATGAAGGGCGCAAGGCAATCGCCAGGGGCCCAGGGCCCAGGGGCCCAGGGGCTCACCAGTGCCCGTGGCGCTGCCCGACACCTTGAGCATCTGTGAGGCCATGAAGTTGACCTGCGTGTTGTAGGTGGCCTGCACGCTGCGCCGGATCCGCAGCATCTCCCGTATGGTGTCCTCGTTGCCGTGCCTGACCTCAAAGTCCTTCCACGTCTGCCAGAAGGTGCCCGTGGTCTGCGGGGCGGGGTGGGGTGTGTGAGCTGGGCACCTGGCTGAGCTGACCCCCCACCCAGCCCCACCCCTGCCTACCCGGGGATCGCAGATCTGCGAGCAGAAGCTATAGATGGCGCGGGCACGGTCGATCTCCCCGAGCTTGCACTCCATGTCGGCGAAGCGCAGGCACATCTCCCGGGCGTGCTCGTCCGACAGCACCTGGGCGTGGGGGGTGGGGCACAGGATGACACGAGGCACGGAGGGGGCCCTACCCTGCTCCCCTGGTGGCCCTGGGCCTGCCGCCTCCCCATGGCGGGTACCTCAATAGCCTTCTGGTAGATGCCACGGGTGTGGGTGACGCCGTAGATCTCGGCCGCCCGCTTGATGTAGATGTTGAACATGTCATACTGCTGGGCGGGCTCCACGGCCCGCGTGGCGCGCTCGTACACAGCCATGGCGTGCCGGGCCAGGCCCCACTCCTCCTCCAGCTGGGCGTACAGCAGGTACAGCGCTGCCCGAGAACCCGGGGCACCGGCGGTCAGGGGCCGGGCCCTGGTGCTGCCCCCGGCTGGCCCACCCCCACTGCCCAGGGGGCCCCTCCTCACTCTTGGCATATTTGGGAGGGCAGCCATCCAGCGCCTGCTCAAAGAGGTCCCGCGCCCGCTCCAGCTTGCGGCCCCCGTAGCGGGCAATGAATTTGGTCAGGTAGGTGCTCCAGATGTCAGACACATTGGGCCACTTGAACAGCGAGATACCACGCTCGTATGCCTGCCCCAAGGGGGAGAGAGAGGCCGTGTATGTGTGTGAGAGAGAGAGAGAGAGAGACAGAGACAGGGAGCTTGAGAAAGAGAGAGCACGCTTGCAGGGCAGGACCCTGATGCCCAGGATGGGAAACACCTGCCGGGAGAATGTGCATGCCTGGGTCAGGTCCCAGCAGGCATGTCCCTTCCTCGTCTTATTGGGTCCCCCCATTATGGCTGGGGCTGTATGCTGCCACCTCCCTCAATGACCACAAGGACCCAGAGGACGGGGCGAATAAGACTCTCACTAAACATCAGACCTGACACCCAGGGGTGACCTTATGAGAAAAGATGGGTCGGGTCCTCAGCCCTGCAGCCACAGAGGGCCAGTGCTCTGGGAGAGCGTTCACACTTCCAAGCAAAGGGGCAGGGCCCCCACAACTCAATCAGAGGGCAGGGACAAGCCAGCACCACCTCCCCACACCCTTATGTGTGACCATTCTCCACACACGTGCAAACACGGATCTCTCAGCATGGGGCAGGACTCACCACGCACATGCACACACACCACCGTGAAGAAGGTAGCAGGGCAGGGGTGGCCGCACACGCCCACACTCCCTCCACGCACATCCCGCACACAGGCAGGATGCAGCACGCCCAGCCAGCACCTGGGCAGCCCTGTGGGTTCGGCAGACCGGGCCTGGCCCCTCACCTTGAAGCTCTCCTCGAAGTACTTGTGCTCCTCCAGGAACACGGCATAGTTGATGACGATTTGGGGGGGTGGCGATGCGCAGGTCCAGGACGCGGTCGTACACGGCCTTGGTGGACTGTGGGGCACAGGCTGTCAGGACACAGCCAGGGAACCTGGGACCATGTCCTCTCCCCCATACCGCGGGCGTGTGTGCCGGCAGCTCACCTGGAAGGTGCCGAGGCTCTCCTCCAGGTCCGCGAGCATGGACCACACCTTCAGCGACTTGTACACGCGGTTCTGCACGGGCTCTGAGCCATCGAAGTATTCGGCCCGGCGGGCAGGCAGCGCCGTGGCCTTCTGTGGGGTAGGGGCAGAGCGCTCAGCCCCGTGGGTGGGGGGGGGGCCAGGCCTTGGCTGTGCACCCTGCAGCCCCTCCCCTGGGCCCGGGCCCGCCCTCACCCGCAGCAGCCGCAGGGCCTGGTCGTAGTTCTCGTGCCGCAGCTCCAGTTCGCCGCACTCACACCACACACTCGCCAAGTCATCCACCTGCTTGAAGTTGACCTTGGTGGCCTTCTCCAGGATGGTGCGGGCCTGCCGGGGGCGGAGGCTGGGTCAGACCTCACCCACACCATCTCCCCCCACCAGGAGCGGGCCTGCCTGCTTGCACGCGCACATGCACACTCTCGCACATGGCCCTGTCTGTGCCTCCTAGGTCCTCCGGTCAAGGCCATGTTGTGCTGACAGACACATGTTCACACCCCCCTCAGGACGCCAGGTGGCCGGCGCCAGACAGCGCCAGGTAAGTACACACAGACACAAGAGTGAGCACATCGAACACAGGGCTCACGTCATCCAGCTGCCCGTTGTCCTCATAGAACTTGGCAAACGCGACCCAGAGGGTGTGGGGCTTGCCGGTAGCCTTGAAGGGGTCGACGGTCTGCACGGCCTCTGTGTACGTGTTGATGATCTGGGGGCAGGCGGGTGGCGGGTCAGGGGCCCTGCAGATGTGTGGCGATGGGGGTACAGGGGCGGAAAGCAGGGGGCGGGGCCGGCACACACCTCGCGGGGGCGGCCCTGGTGCAGGACCACGCGCTTGTGCCACTCGTGCACGTGGTGCGGGTTCTGGCGCAGTAGCACACTATTGAGGAGCAGGGGCCGCCGGCTGATGAGCTGCTCGAAGCGGGCCAGACGCAGCTCCAGGTCCACGTCGTCTGGGACATGCCCATGGGGAGGTGCGGGGAGCCGCGAGGGCAGGGTCTGGGGTGAGGGCCGCAGTGCACGGCCCCCCGCCGGCTTTCCCACCCTCCCTGCCTCCCAGCCTCAGCCAAGCATCCTCATCCTTAAAGGCTCCCCTACTGTCCATCCCAGTTTCCCTCACTGCTGGCCAAGCCTCAGCTGCCCCCTGAGCTGACCGAAGACATGCCCAGATGTCCCCCAGCCCTGCTACTCCCCAGGCCCTCTTCCCTCCCAAACTCCAGCCCAAGCCCTATCCTCCCCCGACCTGTGGAACATGAGCTGTTCCCCTAGCCCTGACTCCCGGCTACTCCAAGACCCCTGCTGTCCATGCCAGCTTCCCTCCTTACTGGCCCCACCCCACCCCAGCCCCCTGTGATGGCCCTCCACCCCTGCGGTCTGGCCTGGCCCTCTTTCCCCCCAAGCCCAGGAAGCCCAGTGGCTCACCCTCCTCCTCACGCCCTAGCTCCGATGCGGTTTCCATCTTCGCTGCGATCATGCTCTCCTCGAACTGAGCATAGCTGTCGAACACCTGGGTGAAGTCCCGCACAGTCATCACAGTCCGGATGGCCTCCTCGTACACGTCCCGCGCCTGTGCGGTGGGAACAGAGTCTCAGCACAAGGGCCCTGGGCCCTCCTGGATACAGAACCCTGGCAGCACAGTCCTCTATGCTGCTCTCAGGCCAGAGCCCAGCATGGTCTTTCTGGGCCTCTCCAGGGCCCTCATTCGGGGTCCCTCCACCCCTGGTACCACTTGGCAATTAAGTCCAGAGCCGTGAGCCGGAGCCCTCCCCAGCCCTGCCCTGCCCTGCCCTTCCAGAGACAGCCTGAGCAAGGAAACTGCAGATTGAACTACACACCCCAGGAAAAACATAGGCTTAATCTTAACCCACAACTCTGTGCCTGGGAACCCACTCTAAACCGAACCTCTTCAAGAGGCCATTTTCAGTGAAGATGTGGCCCAAATGGATGCAGCTGGGTCTAAACCCAGATTACTGGAGACCTTCTAAAGAGGACTTGGAAGTCAAAGAAGCCAGAAAGAAGAGGACGCTGCCACATGATGGGAGCCAGAAACACAAGCCAAGGAACCCCAAGGACTCACTGCCCATAGCCCGCAACAAAACGGACAGACTCCAGGAGAAAATGAGTCTTGCTGATATCTTGATTTTGGACTTCTAGCTTCAAAACTGCAAGCCAAATAAATTCCTGTTGTTTAAGCCAAAGCAGTTCATGGTATTTATCACAGAAGCTCGGGCAAATCAAGATAAGACTTCACCTCGGGGAGCTCTGGTCCCTCCACAACACGCTGAATAACAGCCCTGAAGCAGTCATCTTGAGGAACAAGTGAGGGATGTGGGCAAAGCACACGGCACCCAGGAAGGATCCAATGAGTCATCAGCTTCTCCCCGGGCCCCAAAGCCCACTACGCAGGAACCCCAACCTCAGCATGACCACAGAGGCCCAGTCTTTCCTCTATTGCTCCCTTTGTACTATCCTACACTCTTATCTAACTCACATTCTCCCAGGTGCCCCCAAATCCCTCAGCTCAGGCCTCTTCCCTCTGGCTCCACCTGGCTAAGTATTACCTTGCCACCCTTTCCTGGCTCTGACTGCAGCAGCCTCCTACGGCTCTCCCACCACCAGCCTGGAAGTAGCAGCCTGAAAGAGTCTCATGCACACACTCCCTGGCAGCAATGCTTCTGCCTGCAAGGACTGTCCTGACTAGCTCACAACCTCCCTCCCTCCCCCTCCACGTCCCCCTGTAATCCCGGCTGCTGCTCCCCATACGTGAACTCCACTCCAGCCCAGGTTCCTCTGCTCCTGCCAGCTCCTCTGAGACCTCGCAGGGCCCAGCCTACTTCCCCATTGTAGGGGTAGCCATTCCACTGCCTGGTAACAAGAATCCCAACCACTGTGAGAGATGCCTCCCTTGGGCACAGGCTTGGGGCTCTCATGACACGGCCCTCCCTACACTTCACAGGGAAGTTGCTGTTACTATCATTTTGCAAATGAGGATATCAAGGCTCAAAAAAGGCACAGAGATGTGTCCAAGACCACCCAGGCCGGAGGAGCACAGCTGGGACTTGAACCAGGGTCTGGTTTTGGTGGTGGGGCTGTTCTGACACTCCCCACATCAGGAAAGCGAGCATGAACACCGGGCATGCATGTTTGTGCCCAGACAGCATGCCTGCACCTGTTTTCTGCTCACACATGGGCCCTCATGAGTGTCCTCACGGGTGTCCCAAAAAGCTGTTGGGGAGGGAGGCTGCTGGGCCACGCACCTTCTCAAAGTGGCCACTGCGGATGTAGTAATCAGCCAGCGAGCACCAGAGTTTGCCCAACTGGTCGGTGAAGCGGGTGAGGCCCCCACGGATGATGGCATCCACGTTGAGCGACTGCACTTTGTCTGGGTTCTGGGAGATGAGGTCGCACAACTCGTGCCACAGCTGTGGGGCATGGGGGCGGAACGTGAGTCTTCCTCTGGGGGGCTGCCAAAGCCCTCCCCGGCCCAGCCCATAACTGCCCACAGGCCCACCTGGTAGTTGGACTTGCCGGCCTTGGACACGAAGCGCTCGTCATTCACCACAGTGGCCAGGCGCTGTGCGGCCTCATCCAGCCGGTCGCTCGACTTGAGGTACTCGATGTACTCCTCTGCACTCTCGGGACTCAGCTGGGGACCGCCAGCCCACCACCTGCGGTCAGTGGGGGCCAGGGGCCACAGCGCCATGCTGCCCCATGACTCAGCGACTCAAGTTTCCTGCCACCCACCCACCACTGCCTCGGCCAGGAGCCAGCCCTGCCGACCTAGCATCCTTCACACCTGCCCAGACTCAATCCCACTGGTCTAACCCCAGCCCTGACTGGTCTGGCTTAGACTTCAATGGTCTAGACTGCACAGGACAGGCTTTGCACCCATTTTCATCCTCCTTGACCCCCACCCCAGGGCGCTGTGGTGAAGGTTTCACTACATATAATAGACATTCATTTGAGAAGCTATACCTCACCCCACCCCCATACACATCTCAACTCCCAACCCTACCCCTTTACATATCATAGCTCTGTTCTTCTCCCACCCCTTGCCCTTGCCAGTTTTAATCTTGTTTATGTGGCCAGCTAATGGACCTCTGTCTACCTAGACCGAAAATCCACGAGGGCAGGAACTATCTTATTCACACTGTGTCCCCAGCACCTGCTTCAATGCCAGGAGTGAGCAGGTGCTAGACAACCTTTTGGAAATAAACAAATTCAGGCAAAAACCTGTCTGTCTCGAGGAGTCCTCCTTTCCCCACAGCCAGATGTCAGATAGTATCCCACATGGGGCTGGTGTCCAGGGAGCCAGTTTATGGAAACTTTAACCTGAGAACTGAGCCAGGCCCTGCCTCACCACCCCAATGACCTTACCTTGAGGAAGCGCCGATAGCCTCGCACAGCTGTCTCGGGCAGTGGGTGTGAGCGCAGGAAGCGCAGGTACAGGGGCCAAATGCGAGAGTGCTGCGTGATAGGCAGAGCCCGGAGAGCACGGTCAAAGGTGCGGCGGGTATGGGTGACGCGTCCCTGGTCCATCAGGAACTGGCAATAATCTAACCACAGACGTGGCATCTAGAGGAGTGAGGGGAGGCAGGCAGGTCTGAACCGCAGGCCCCACAGACTGGCTGAAATGCTAGATGTCTGATGGCCGTGCCCAGCCTGGGACCTCTACGTAAACGCAGCATGTCCCAGAACCCCCATCTCTCCAGAAGCAAGACCAGCCCAATCTCATAAACAAAGGCAACAGGGCTCCAAGCCCCTGTCCCGACAATGCTGAATTCAGCCCCCCTGCTTTTCCATCTCCAGGGACTCTGAGCCCCATCACCCCACTCACTCCCTGTCCCTGGGTCCCGGGGTGTGGTCCCAGAGACTCAGCCCCCCACCTTGTGCATGAATACAAAGGCCCTCTCATGGCAGTTGTTGACGTCCTCATAGGCAGGGTCAGTTACACAGCGATGTTTCACCTGTGCCCTCCGAGCCTTGAGGTAGCGGTACCAGAGTTTGTAGCTGGAGGATGGGAGGGAACAGATACTGACTGATCAGCTTTATAGATACCCAGAACCTTCACTCTGTCCCAGGAAGCTAATGCTGAGCAGAGGGGATCTTGGGAGAATGACAAGTCTGTTTCAACACATCAGGAGATGTAAACCCAGTGGTAAACACATGGTAATCACTGAGGACCCACTTGTCAGTTCTGCTGTGACAGGACAGGGTGAGGCCAGGGGTGGGATGGGCAGGGCAGCCAGACCTGTTCCTACCTGCAGGGCAGCAACTTCAGTGCCCGCTCATACAGCTGGTTGAGCCTGGGCTTTGGAGCACCCTGTTTGAACTCAATGTAGCGGAGCCAGCATTTGACAGAGAATTGATTCCGCATAATTTCCTCCTCGTAGGGGAGGTCCTCTTCCTCCTGTGGAGACCAGGCAATGGGGAGAGCAGGAATCTTCCCTCAGAGCCTGGACACAGCACTGTGTCATGGGGGCGCAGGTCGAAACGCCAGACCTTTAACAAGATCCCGAATCCCACCATCCATGTCCAGAACTCGGTCACCAGGTGCCCTGACACCAAGACTGGCCCATACATTTATCTCTCAGAATTTTCCTGCCCACAGCCTGACTCAGATCACCAAACTTTTCAGTCATTAGGGCTCCAGGCCAGACATAAGACCACCATCTGGACTCCAGATTTCTGGCCAGACTGCTTTCCCAGATCACCAGACTCCTTAGACACCAGGGCCCTGGTCCAGACTCCAGGACTCTGCCCTGGACACCAGTCCTTATCTCCTCACGCACACCTTTTCCCAGACACCCGGCCTTTGACCTGTCAGAATCCCACTGCCACCACCTGCCCCAGCAGGGCTTTTGGGTCTAGACACCCAGCTGTTGGCCCCTCAGGAACCCCTGATCAGGGTCTAGTTCTTGGAAGAGAAAACCAGACCTTTATCTCAAAAGGAGAGCTATGGACCAGATACCAAGCCTTTAATGCCAGCACCAAGAAACTTCTACCCCAGTACCAAGTGTTTATTCTTCAGGATCCCACTGGCTGTCGTCTGACCCAGTTCCACCCCAGATATCCATCACTGGGCCTTTACTCCCGAACCCAGAGTTCTCCTAGCCCATACAAAAAGCCTTCAGTCCATACGTCAAAGCTGGTGATCAGACTTAGGTGGTTACCCAGGTCACCCAGACTTTATCACAGAAACAAGAGCCCTGGGCTGGACACCAGGCCTTTGCCTCTGAAGATTCAGCTGTCTCAGTCTCCCTCCTCTCTCAACCCCGCACACCGGACATTTACTCAGAACTTCTTGATCAGCCTGGGTCCCTTTAGGGTCCCCCAACCCATGGGCCAAGAGAGCTCTGGCCTAGATCCCTCGGGTGGCCAGGCTCTGGCCCCACGCGGCACCCCGGCCCAGATATCCCCACAAGGGCCAACTAGATCCCACTCCGGACTCACGAAGACGAGGTCCGGCCGCTCCGGCCGTGCCAGGCGCGCCATCACCACCATTTTTTTCGGCACTCGGGATAGAGGCTCGAGTCGCACGCTGTGATGTATCTGGCTGAAGTCCCGCCCCCCAGAACCGGAGACTGCTTCCTATTGGCTAACCCCTTCCCGACATCGCGGCCAGCCTGTGGACTTCCGCGGAAGCTACGCCGGGGACCGGAAGCAGAGCGGCGCCCGAAGATGACATCACGCTAGAAGAGCTCATCGGCCAATCAGCTTCGGCGGTGGGCTTAGAGTGGAAGCAGCTTTGGAGACCCGGAGCAAAGAAATGGGGGTGAAGCTGGAGGTGTTTCGGGTCTGTGAGCATCGGGTGGGATGCTGGGCGGGGGGCAGGGATGTGTCTCTTTGGATCGGAGGGAGGAGGCTCAGAAAAGGCGGAGAGGGGGCTCCAAAGAGGGGGCGCTCAGGAGAGAAATTTGAGATTTGAAAGGGACCTTAACGGTTGGAAGCTCAGAGGCGAAGGCGCTGGAATTGGGACTAGCTCGTAATGAGACCTCTGAGTTTGGGCCCTTTAAGGAAGAGATTCTTGAGAGGGGTGATTTGGGGAGAGCCCTCTAAGAAGGAAAGCTTCAGGTGCTGGGGGGAGCTCTGGGAGGCCCCCTGAGTTTGGGGGATGCTGCTGGGCTCTGATGAGAGGTGTCTCTGAGATGTGAGGGCCCCAGGCTTTTGATTGTAGTCGGCGCTCTTGTGCTCCTGGGTCCGTTATGTGTGTCTGTCTGTCTGTCTGTCTGTCTTTGAGAGAAACTCCCAGACTCAGGAGAGGGCTCTCAGGAATGAGGTCTCCTGAGTAAGGGGGTGAGGCTTTGATATGTAAGGCTTTTGTATCTTTGGTGGCAGTTCTAGGGTTCTTCGGGAGACCCTAACAGGAAGCCTTCCTGGGCTCTGCGGAAGGATGGGCCTCCAGGCTCTCAGGGACCTCTGCATATGGGGGGCGGGGTGGGGGGTGGGAGAAGAAGGAGAGGTATAGTCCCTGGCTCAGTTCACTTCCCTGCCACCTCCCCTTCCAGATGACACTTTACCTCACCTTCCCTGTGGCGATGTTCTGGATTGCCAATCAGGCCGAGTGGTTTGAGGAATATGTCATCCAGCGCAAGGTGGGCCCCGGGAAAGTGTTCACAGTTCATTCCAGGGTGTCGGGGAAGGTATGGGACACCAACCTGGGTGTGGAGTTATAGAGGCTCCTGGCTCGTGTCCAGCTGTTATTTTGTCCCCACAGAGGGAGCTGTGTCCACCTGAGAAGGAGGGCCAGGTAAGTGGCACACTCTTCCTCCCATCAGAGGGACAGAGAAGGCTGGGTCCCTTTGGCCACAATGGATTTGAATAAAAATACTATTCCTTAGCCAAGAGCAGGGAACTGAGAGCAGAGCGGCATACTTTTTTATTTTTAATTCTCTCTCTCTCTCTCTCTCTCTCTCTCTCTCTCTGAAGGATGAATCTAATACCTTTTGGTACCTGGGTGTTAATGTCGTGGGCTTCCAGTGTAGATACTGAACTCTGAAGCCATGGCCTTGGAGAATAGGAGGCCATGAGGGTGGTGGGAGAGGGGTCCAGACCTGAGGGGTGTGCACCCTCTCCTTCCTTTCCATCCACCCCCAGCGTCGAGAGCTAGAAGAATTCAAACAGAAGATACGGAAGCAGCGAGAGGAGAAGCTCCTTCGAACTGCTCAGCAGAGTTCCTGAGGCTTCCATGTTCTTGAGTTCTGTCCCCTCCGCCCGCCAAATAATACACATAGTCATTTCTTTGTTGTTTGTGGAGTGTTTTATTCTCTGCTTTCAGGGGTTCAGGGGGCCGTAGGATGGCTCAGACCTTCATGGGGCTTGTGTCTGTGGCTGGGGGCTGCTGTTGCGACGGAAGCTGAGAGCGGCCGGGTCCTGAGGGGTAAGGAGTGGCTGGGGGCTGAGAGTCCCAGCTCGTTTCTGTGCCCTGTCCTGCAGATGGAGAGGGGGGTCAGCCAGAGAGAGATCCCTAGTGAGATCCCCATAGCTAAAGCCATCCTACGGGGTGACTAGTGAAGGAAAACCCAAAAACATCTGGGATGGTGGTGGTGGTGGTAGTGGCAGACAGAGCCATGTTCCAGGAGGCAGGAAGTTGGGGTTCCTATTTGCACCCTCCTTTTAGTGTTTATGTCACCACCAGTCTGCTGTGCCCTTCCTCCTCTCTCTGGCTGACCCCCTACTCTCTGCCTACTCTCTCCCTTTGGCCTCCATGAAACCCTCAGATTTGGGGGCAGAGCTGTGAATTCCAGGTCCGGCTGTCACATTAGCATGCCCGCTATATGCCCTTGGGCTCTGGTCCTCCTGTCTGAAGTAGAGTATTGGCTCAGCCCAGGCCCTGTGATGAGCAGAGACACAGCTTGGGCACTCCCTGTCTGCTCTAGATACGAAATCCCCGGGTGGCAGGTGATGGGCAGTAGGGGTGGGTCGGGGGCAGGGTTAAAGGGTGCAGCCTGTCCAGTCTCTCTTCAGCCTTGGCAGAACCTCACCCACCTTGGGGCCCAAGGGCTGGAAGCCCGGCAGGGCGCCGACTGTCACCCGCTGGTCATCCATGCGGCGGCCTTGAGTGTTGGCCACCATGTCCATCAAGCTGTCCATCTCAGGCGGGGGGTTGCTCTCTGCATGGGGCAAAGGTGCATGGGCACAGACACAGACCCAGGAGGACCCCACTCACCCCCGCACACCTACTTACGTTCTCCAGGATGCATACTAACTGCTCCCCTACCCTTCGTCCCCTGGTGCCTGCCCATTCCCCCAGGGAGACCCTTGTCCACAACTCCCCTCCCCACCGCCCCAAGGGCCACTCCCCCTGCAGCCTTACACCCCTGTTCTGTTCACACTGTCCAACCCACTCCTCCACCTCCAACCCCTTGCCCCCTCTCACGGATCTCGGTGGCCTGGTCGGGCCCTGCCTGCAGTAAGCAGCGCTGCTCCTCCATCCGGTCTCCCTGCATGTGGCTCAGCAGGTTGAAGAAGCCCTCCTGGTCTGGGGAGCCTGCCTGGGGACAGACATACAGTCCAACCGAACCCTCACCACTACCTCCCCCAAACCCCACCCTGAGCCTGGGGCTTGTCTTCCCCCCATCCTAGGCTCTCACCATGGTCGCCGCCACCGGCTGCTCTGCAGAGCCGCTCCGAATAAGATGTGAGTCTCCTCTCCAATCCCAGCCCCCGCCCCAGGAGCCCCACAGGCAGTGCCACTTCACGTGATACTGCCTCAAGGGAGTGGCTGCCAGTGCCACCGTCCCACCGCCCTAGATTGAGGCCTGACTGGAGGGAAGCCTGGGGGCTGGGGCACGTGCTGTGGAAACAGGGCCCAGGATCCACCCCAAATCCCAGCAGCTCCTCACCTGTCCCTGGGTCAGGCACTGAGAGCCCTGACCTCTGCCCTGGGGCTGGGAGCTTAGACCTTCATACCCCATCCCCACCTCCCTCGGATGGCAACTGGATCAGGGATCCCAGGGGACTGACTTCCTAATTAGGTGCCCTACAAATTAATTAATTAGCCCTGTCATTCAGCAGCTCTGAGACCTTGAGAGTTGGAGGTAGAAGGGGGGATGGGGCCTGCTTACCCAGACATAGGGGGCTGAACCCCCCATACTCTACCTTCTTCTCCTGGTCCATTACCGTCCCTGTGCCCCTCCCCTGGTCTCTGTCCACTTTTCTGCTGGCCTCTGCCCCAGCCCCGTGTCAGAGAAGGCCTTTTAAAAGGCCAGGCTGTCGGGGAGGGGGTGCAGGGAGTGGATACCCTTCCCAGCCCCAAATCCCCAGCTCATGCCCCATCTGCTCCCACCCAAGCTTAAGCTCCATAAAGATGATCCAGATAATTGTTTTCCCAGAACGGCACTGGGCCTCGCATGGGGGTAGAAGACAGGCTGAAAGGGGTTTGGATCTTTCTGGCCCCAAGGACTCTCTGGGGGTGCATAGCAGAAGGTGTCCCTAAAGTGGGGAGCAGAGGACTGGCTGGGCCCCACTGGGAGAGGACAGGCAGAAAGGGCAGAGGAGTGGCCACCTCAGGCAGGGTCTGCAGGTCACGGTGCCCCAGCACCTTGGCCGCCCAGCTCTCCCACCCCCACCAGTACATGGCCTCTTCTTGCTGGAAGGGCAGTTGCTGTCTGCACGGGTACGAGAAGGGGATGCTGGGCCAGACTCTGGTACCCTCTTGAGGGACCACCAGCTGTCCTTGCTCCATCTCCATCTCCTTGGCAGCATGTCCAAGGGGTCTCCTGGCCGTCTTTCCCTATACTGACTGCCCCTTGAGTCTGGGTTGCACAGTTCAAGACCCAGCCCCAGGGATGAGGCCAAGACATGGAGGTCTTGAATCTGACTCCAGCCACCCAAAAGGGTGGTGGCAGATGCCACACTCTCACCTCCAGGGATCAGGCTGAGAAGCTGGAGGTGCTTCTGGCTCCTCAGAGTCTCCCAGCTCCCCTTTTTGCCCCTGCCACCCATCCTTGTCCCCCAAGAACTGGAGGGGTCCTCTCCTTTCCCTGGCCCCCAAACTCTCCCTGAGCCCCCCATTGTTCTCAAGATAAAACCCAAATGCTTTGGGGGTAATAGAAGTGTTGTAAAATTGATTGTGGTACTGTATGGTCTCACTGATATGAACTGACATTAGTGAACAAACGTGGAATATTTCGTTGGTAACAGAGACGATCAGGAGATAGAAATAAGGTAAGATATTGGGAATTGGAGCTGAAGGGATACAGACTGTGCAACAGGCCTGAATATAAAAACTCAGAAATGGACAGCACAATACTACCTAACTGCAATACAATTATGTTAAAACACTGAATGAAGCTGCATGTGAGAATGATAGAGGGAGGAGGGCTGGGGGCATAAATGAAATCACAAAGAAAAATAGACGATAAAGATTGAGATGGTATAATCTAGGAATGCCTAGAGTATATAATGATAGTGACTAAATGTACAAATTTAAAAAATGTTTTTGCATGAGGAAGAACAAAGGAATATCATTACTGCAGGGTGTTGAAAATTGATGGTAATTAATATTTTAAAATTTCAACTTATGTGTGAGATTAAAGCAAAAAATGTTTATTTGGTACAGAATTTATATTTTGACTAGTGCATATCCTAATATAACTTGTGCATGTCCTTATATAACTTGGTTGAACAACATAAGTACATGGAACCTTGAGTAGGACATGAGATTTTGTTGGTTTGTCCAGAGTGATGCCCGGATGAATCCCAGAGTGATTTGATCAGTGAGTGGAAAAGTATCTGCAAAGTCCCCTTGGGCAATGGTGAGAACGGGGGAAAATTCAACCCCCCCTAGCTGAATTCTTGATGTTCTCACAAGCAGTGTGGACAACCAAAGGTATAGGCTGAGCCCCCAGTCTTGGGGTTTGTTCATATGAAACTTAACCCCACAAAGGATAGGTCAAGCCTACTTAAGATTAGGCCTAAGATGTTTCTTGATGATGATTGAACAATGGTATAGCTTTCACAATGAGACTCTGTGAATGTGAAAACCTTGTGTCTGATGCTCCTTTTAGCTACTATATCAACAGAAGAGTAGAACATATGGAATAAAAATAAATAATAGGGGGAACAGATGTTAAAATAAATTTAGTTTGAAATGCTAGTGGTAAATGAAAGTGAGGGGTAAAGGGTATGGTATGTATAATCTTTTTTTTTCTCTGTTATCATTTTATTTCTTTTTCTGTTGTCTTTTTATTTCTTTTTTTAAATCGATGCAAATGTTCTAAGAAATGATGAATATGCAACTATGTGATGATATTAAGAATTACTGATTGTATATGTAGAATGGAATGATATCTTAATGTTTTGTTTGTTAATTTTTTTAATTAATAAAAAGTTAAAAAAAAAAGATTAGGCCTAAGAGTCACCCCCAAGAGAGTCTCTTTTGTTGCTCAGATGTGGCCTCTCTCTCCAGCCAACACAACGAGCAATCTCACCACCCTCCCCCTGTCTACGTGGGACATGACTCCCAAGGGTGTGGATCTTCCTGGCAACGTGGGACAGAGATCCTAGAATGAGCTGAGACTCAGCATCAAGGGATTGAGAAAACCTTCTCGACCAAAAGGGGGAAGAGTGAAAATGAGACAAAGTGTCAATGGCTGAGAGATTCCAAACAGAGTGGAGAGGTTATCCTGGAGGTTATTCTTACGCATTAAGTAGATATCACCTTGTTATTCAAGATGTAGTGGAGAGGCTGGAGGGAACTGCCTGAAAATGTGGAGCTGTGCTCCAGTGGCCATGTTTCTTGGTGATGATTGTATAATGATATAGCTTTCACAATGTGACTGTGTGATTGTAAAAACCTTGTGTCTGATGCTCCTTTTATCTACCTTGTCAACAGGTGAGTAGAACGTATGGAATAAAATTGAATGGTAGGGGGAACAAATGTTAAAGTAAATTTAGTTTGGGGTGCTGGTGGTCGGTGGGGGGGAGGGGTGGGGGTATGGTATGTATGATTTGTTTTTCTGTTTTCATTTTATTTCTTTTTATGTTATCTTTTGTTTCTTTTTCTGGATTGATGCGGATGTTCTGAGAGGTGATCATGGTGGTGAATGTGCAGCTGTGTGGTGATGTTGTGAATTACTGATTGATTATATATGTAGAACAGAATAATTATATATTAAGAATGTGTTTCTTTGTTGTCATTTTTTTAATTTAAAATTAAAAAAAATTGATTGTGGCAGTGGATGGGCAGCTGTGGAATATGCTAAAAGCCGTGGAATTGTACACTTAACTGGGTGGGTTTTATGGCATGCGAATTACATCTCAACAAAGCCATTACCAAAAACAAAACAAAAAGACCCATTCATCTACCAAAGGTAGCCAGCCATTCTGGTCTGCCTGAGATGGTCCCAGAAAGTCCTGTTCCCAGGAAACATTTCTGTGCAAACCAGGGCGGTTAGTCCCAGCTCCTCCTACCTTGTCCTACAGAGGTCTGGTCCCTGTAGCCCTGCTGCCATCCCTCCCTGCCTCCTGCGCACCTCCTCCTTTCCCCTCCTTACTGTACCTCCTAACCCCTTGCCCACGCTCCTCTGCCTGGGTTTCTGCGTGGGATGTCATTCAAGCCTGCCCCATTCAGAGAGGCCCTTTGGGACCACCCCAAATGAAGTAACCTCCACGTAGCGCTTGCTGTCACATCTCCCGACAAGTCCTTTAGGGCAGAATTGTTCATTTTCTACCTTTCCCATTCCTTCACCCTCAGCTGCCACGTGGGCAGGGATTTCTTGGTCTTTCCCATTGTGTGCCCCTTCCCTGTCCCGTGTAAGTGGCAGAGGGCCTAGCACCCAGAGACACTTAATGAAACAGTCAGATGAAGGTGCCAGCTCAGGCAAGCAGGACTCTGTGCATGCAAACTGAGGGTGCAAAAAGCAGGCCCCGGCACCTCAAGGGCAGTGTGAATTGAGGTACGTATGCGTGTGCCTGCCAGCGTCTGAGCCTCCCACTAAATCCCTGTGTGTGTCTCAGCAGGTGAATGTGGCTCTGAGTGTCCCAGGGAGGGAGTAAGGCTGTGACAAGCATTCCTCCTGGGACATTTCCCCTGACTGGAATCCCCAAAGGCCCACCCAGCATGCGACTTTGGACGAGGGGGGCCTATCGAGCCGCGGTTTACCCATCTGGCCCGCATGACTGACCGGGGGGTGGGTGGGGAGGGGTCCCTTCCGACAGGGTGGCGGTGGTGGTGCTGGTGGTGGCTGTGCCTGGGGAAGACTGAGGGGGGATCATTCATTGCCCGGGCCATGCCACCTCTCGCGGCGCACAAGCGGGGGAAGTGTGTGCCCGCGCGCACATCTGTGCCACGAGAAGCGAGCGCGTCGTCGGGGTGTGCGCTCCTGGCGGGCGACTAGGCGTGGACAGCTCTTGCCGGGGGCAAGTCCCAGGCCCGTGGGGGGCGGGGCCCACGTGGGAACGCCCAGGCCCCGCCCCCACCTTGGCACAGACCCGGAAGCGGCGGCGGCGGCGCCCCTGGGGGAAAGATGGCGCCCTCGGGGCTGAAGGCGGTGGTGGGGGAAAGTGAGTGCTCGTCCGGGCTCCTGGGTCCCCTGGGGCGGGCAGAGGCGCGCGGACCCCTGGGATCCCGGCGGCAGGGAGTTGGGGCCCAGGCTGGACGCCCGAACACCTGGACCCTCGAAGGGGCGGGCGGGGGAGCTTGGTCCTGGCCCGTGCCGGAGCGGAACAAAGTTGGGAGAGTGGACACCGGGCACCCAGAGGGGGCGAGCTGGAAGTGGCGTGGGGCCCCAGGTCTTCCCGAGGCCAGCGCCGGGCCCCGCACTCCTGCGCCCCTGAGGGTGCCGGCGGGAATGGGAAAGGCACACCTGGGCGCCGGGACTCCCGGGTAGCTGAGCCTGGCAAAGTTCCGGGGGCTGGGTTCGTGGTGCCCCGCGGTGGGGATCGGGCGGGGTTGGGTGTCTGGGCAGCGATTGCAGGTGGCGTGAACACCCAGGGGTTCCCGGAGGCGTGTCCAGGCACCTAGGGGGAGGGGGGGGACGCCTTCCTCCCTGCCCTGTTTCCCCGGAACCCCTAGCAGAGAAGATCCAAGAATCCAGGCTCCCAGGCCCGGGTTCTTGGGGTTGGGGGTGGGGGTGGAGGCCACCCTCCTCCTACACCCCCTGTAGTTCCGGCCTCAGCTTCTCCTTCCGCCCTGTGGGTCCTGATAATAGTGGACATGACACTGGCAGGACTCGGCCACTCCCTCCCTTCTGCTCTCCCTCCCCTGGGCAGGGCAGAGTGTGGCTCAAGTCCCCAGCACCCCAACTAGAAAAGGAACAAGGGCTTAACCCGGGGCAGGGGGGAACCAGAACCAATGATTGCATTTTACAGATGAGGAAACTGAGTCTGAAGGTTAGGGGATAGGATGACCTCAGCCTCAGAGTGGGTGCCAGGGGTCCTGCGTTCTAGTCTAGGGGAACTGACGGAGCAGGCCTGTGGGGGCCATCAACTCTCCCACAGCAGGAGATCCTGGGGTAGCAGATGGGGAGGCCAGGAGCCTGGCTCAGGAAGCATCTAGAACTCTATGAGCCCTGGCTTTTCATTTATTCGTTCCTGAAAAATGTATGCATAAATGGCTACTCATGCCCCAGGCAGTCTGCCATTTAGGCACTGGGGGTGCTTGGGCAAGGAACATGGCCTCTCTGAACCTCAGTTTTCCCATCTGTAAACTGGGGGTTACACCGACAGCTACCTTACAGGATTGTGGGGAAAAATAAATGGGCATTAAGGTGGGAGGTCCAGCCTGGAAGGGCCCAGCATCCTGAGCCCCCTTCCTTCCCTGCAGAAATTCTGAGTGGAGTTATTCGGAGCGTCAAGAAGGATGGAGAATGGAAGGTAGGGGCGGGGCAGAACACCTGGGTACCTGCAGACAGCATCTTGTCCAAATCCTTGGGGCGGGGACCCTGAATGTGGGGCCCCCAGGAGCTCCCTAAGGAGGCTTCTGCTCCCCTGGGGAAGAATCCCCAGGGGGGATCTGGGATAGGGACAGGTTCTGGGTCCTTCTGCCCCAGCCAGCCCTCTTCTGCCTGCTTGTCTGTCCATCTATCCATTTGTCCATCCGTCTGGACAGGTACTCATCATGGACCACCCGAGCATGCGTATCTTGTCATCCTGCTGCAAAATGTCGGACATCCTGGCTGAGGGTATCACCAGTGAGTGGATGCCCCAATCCTGTGCCCCCCAAGCTGCCTCCCCTGTGGGCAGCTCCCCAAGTGTGGGAAGCCTTGCCAAGGGTGCAGCCAATATCCTGAGCTACAAGTACGCAGCTCACTGGATTGAGAGCCCCATGCAAGTTACTCTCCAAGTGTGTCCCCCAACCTGCAGCCTGAGTCTGCAGCCTCTGTTGTGTGGACCCTGAGCGGGTCACCCCAGGTTGTGTAAACCCTCAAATGTGCAGACCCCTGCCTATGTAGCCCCTAGCTGTGTGACCTGCCTCCAGTTTCTGCCCTCATCCCCATGTGTCCAACTCCCCGAGTCTTAAGACACATGTCCCCCTTGGTCTCCCCATCTGTGTTTGTTCCCCTCTTCCTACTAGTCGTCGAAGACATCAACAAACGGCGAGAACCCATTCCCAGCCTGGAAGCCATTTATCTGCTGAGCCCAACAGAGAAGGTGCCTGTGTGAGCATGGAGTATATGCCTGTGTGTACCCCTGCAAGTACACGTGTGTGTGCGTACGTGTGTGCATGCGTGTGTGCATGTGTGTGTGCATGTCGGGCAGCATCTGGGAGGTCTGGGAGGACAGGGCCAGGTCTGGAGAGTGATTGCATCCCCCAGTCTGTACAGGCCCTGATTGCAGACTTCCGGGGGACCCCGACCTTCACCTACAAAGCGGCACACGTCTTCTTCACCGACAGTGAGTGGGGAGAGCCGGCTGAGATACAGGGTGGGGCTGTGGGGGATGCCCTGGCCTGACACACCCCTCATTCCCTCCCCCACCAGCCTGCCCAGAGCCCTTATTCAGTGAGCTGGGCCGCTCTCGCCTGGCAAAGGCTGTGAAGACACTGAAAGAGATCCACCTTGCCTTCCTACCCTACGAGGCCCAGGTATGGGCCAGACAGCTGCAGGTTTCCTCTTTGGGACAAGGACTTGAGTACATGTGAAGAGAACATCAGTGGGAGAGCAGGAAGTGTTATTTGCCCCCCCAGCGCCACCAGGCATTGCTGGGGGCTGCCTCTGGCCTCCCTCAGGGAAGGCTAAGTGGGTTCTAGAAACCAGAGAAAGCCCTGGAGAGAAGCAGGGGCTGCTGGCTGGCAGGTGGGCAGCTGTGTACTAGCAGCAGCAGCCCTGGCTTGTCTGCCTTCCCAGGTGTTCTCCCTGGATGCCCCCCACAGCACCTACAACCTGTACTGCCCATTCCGGGCAGGGGAGCGGGCACGGCAGCTCGAGGCACTGGCCCAGCAGATCGCCACACTGTGCGCCACGCTGCAGGAGTATCCGGCCATCCGCTACCGCAAGTGGGGAGCTGCCCCCCCCAACCTTGACCCCATCCTGTCCCCCAACCTTCACCCTCTCTTCTGATCCCAGCCCCTGCCCCTGACTCCCTGACCTCCGGTCTGTAGCTGACCCTTCCAGACCCCACCCCCTAATGCCAGCCCCTACCCACCCACCCCAACCCCGTGTCTGACCACCCCACCCACCAGGGGCCCGGAGGACACAGCGCAGCTGGCCCATGCCGTCCTGGCCAAGCTGAACGCCTTCAAGGCAGACACACCCAGCCTGGGAGAGGTGAGGGACAGTGCTGAGGAGGGGTGGGGCAAGGCCTCAGGGCCAGTGTCCTCAGCGCCTAGTCCCCCACCCCCCAGGGCCCTGAGAAAACCCGCTCACAGCTGCTGATTGTGGACCGGGCAGCCGACCCCGTGTCCCCTCTGCTGCACGAGCTCACGTTCCAGGCCATGGCCTACGACCTACTGAACATTGAGCAGGACACATACAGGTGGGCGGACCTCGGAACGCGGCACCTCTCCCCCCTCTTGTCCGCTGTGCACCTGACCTCGACGTTCCCCCCTCCCCCCCCAGGTACGAGACCACAGGGCTGAGCGAGGCCCGCGAGAAGGCTGTGATGCTCGATGAGGATGATGATTTATGGGTGGAGCTGCGACACATGCACATCGCCGATGTGTCCAAGTGGGTGCCGGGGCGGGCGTAGGTTCCCCTGCACCCCCATCCTCCCTCCTGTGTATGCTGGTCCTGGGACCTGCGACCCTGGCAGCGCCCCTCCCCATACCCCTTCCCACCTCACCCTGCCTCAATCCTTTAGCTGGACAATCTACCTCACCCTGAGTCCCATGTGCCCCCCTTCGTGGACTTGCACGTGGCCTGGCCCATGGACCCGTGTCCCCTGGCTTCCATCCCCCCCCCCCTTATGACCCCACTCTCCCCTCAAGCTGCAACTTCGGCACCTCTACCTTACCCCTGCCTCCCCTCTTCAATGCCAGGAAGGTCACGGAGCTTCTGAAGACGTTCTGTGAAAGCAAGAGATTGACTACAGACAAGGTGGGGGGCCAGCCTGAGTCAGGGTGGGCTGCTTGGAGGGGGCGGCAAGGGGAGAGGCAGAGCCAGGGGGTGGGGCCTCAGTCTGTATCAGCCCCCAGGAGTTGCCCACCCCCATCCCTCCCCCAGGCCAACATCAAAGACCTGTCCCACATCCTGAAAAAGATGCCACAGTACCAGAAGGAGCTGAACAAGGTGAGTGCGAGTGGGTCCGGGAGGTGGGTTCCCACGGCGCCTGACTAGACTCGAGGGTCCCTCGGCACTGTGCCCCTGGGCCCCCTGTCTGCCTCGGCCCAGCCTCTGTCACCCCCAACTCCCGTCCCTCACCCCGCAGTATTCTACACACCTCCATTTAGCTGACGATTGCATGAAGCACTTCAAGGGTTGCGTGGAGAAGCTGTGCAGCGTGGAGCAGGTGGGGGCGGGGCCTCCTTTGGGAGGGGCGGGGCCTTGAGGTGGGCCGGTTGGAGGGGCGGGGAGACTTCCCTGGACCGAGCTGGAGCTGGGCAGTGTGAGAGGGGCTGGGCAGGTGGGGCGTGGCTCGTGGAGACCCGGTGCGAGGAGAAGGTGGGGCTTGGGGAGAGTAGGGGCCCACAAGGTCTCTCCCCAGTGGCCCTGGGGTGGCCCTGGCCTGCCCCACTCCTGCGTCGGGGGCTGAGGGGCACCTGGCTGGCTGGCCCCACAGGACCTGGCCATGGGCTCCGACGCGGAGGGCGAGAAGATTAAGGACGCCATGAAGCTGATTGTACCCGTGCTGCTGGACGCAGCGGTGCCCGCCTACGACAAGATTCGCGTCCTCCTGCTCTACATCCTGCTACGGAATGGTGGGGGGGGAGGTTGGGAGCATGGGGGGACCCCGGGCCTGGGCCCCAGGGTATCCAGTGCTCCTGGGAATTCCCCCAGCAAACTTCTATCCCAGGGACCCCCAGGCCCACAGATAGTCCTGTGAACGCAGGAACTGCCCCCACCCCCTTGACCTGGAGGATGCCATTGGCATGAGGGACCCCGAAATCTGTGATTTTTTTTTCCAACCTGGACAAATTGCAGAAAATGGGAGTCCCATTTCCACTCTCCATTCCCCATCCAGAAGTTTCCTGACCTTCACCCCACCTTGCAGGGACTGTGGGAGCTCCCTCAGTCCTGAGGCCAACCCCTCCCATCCCAATCCTGAGACTTCCTCGCCCCACCCAGGACCCTACCTGGCCACCTCCTCTTCCCCCCCTCTGGGAGTGCTCCCCCACCAGCCCTCCTCCCACCTAAACCCGGCCACGGCCATCCTCCAGGTGTGAGCGAGGAGAACCTGGCCAAGCTGATCCAGCACGCCAACGTGCAGACCCACAGCAGCCTCATCCGGAACCTGGAGCAGCTGGGGGGCATGGTCACCAACCCTGGGGTACATGGGGAGCCGGCCGTAGGGGTCAGGGGCTGGATAGAAGGGGAGCATAGAGCAGGGGTCCGGGCTCTGGGGGCTGGAGGGGATGGTGGGGTGGGCATCCCGGGGGAGGAGGCATTGAAGCCAGAGCCTGGGTCCCTGGGTGGGGTGGGGGACAGCGAGCTCCGTGCATGGATGGTCTGGGGACCAGGGGGCAGCACCCCAACCCTGGGCCACACAGTGAGGGGCCTGAGATGTGGCCCAAGCCCTGGTCCTTGGGATACTGCAGCGAGGGGCATGTGCTCTTCATCCTCAGAGCAGATGGCAGGGCCCCCGGTGTCGGGAGGTAGGGCAAAGTCAGATCCGAGACTCCTGGAGGTCCCAGAGGATCCCCCCAAACACTCAGCAGCTTCCTGTAGTCAGCTCCGATTCTCTGCCCCTGTCTCTACATATACCCCTCCCGGCCCCGCCTCCACATGCTGGTCCGCTCTGTCCTAGTCCCTGTCCCCCGCAGGATGTCTCCATCTTCCAGCTCTCTGCCTCTGACCTCTTTCCATAACCATCTTTCTCTCTCTCTCTCCCTTTTTCTCCCTTTGGCCCCCAGCTCTCTGTGTGTATTGTCCCGTCTTTGTATCTCATCACTTTCTCTGTTCCCCCTTGTGCCCCTGTCACTCGCTCTCTCTGCCCCCGTCTTTCTTTACCTTTGATCTTGCCCTCTGTTTCTCCTTCCATCTCTCTTTCTCCCTTTCTTTTCTGGTCCAATTCTCCCTGTCTTCATCTGCCCAGCAGCCCCCCAGGTCGGATGAGGCTCCAGCCCTATCCGTGACCCGCCTCCTTCTCCCCTGTCACCCCCACCTGCCCCGCCCCACCCCCCATAGGGCTCTGGGACCTCCAGCCGGCTGGAGCGGAGGGAGCGCCTGGAACCCACCTATCAGCTGTCCCGCTGGACTCCGGTCATCAAGGACGTGATGGAGGTGGTGGCGCTGGGGGGTGGTGGCAGGGGGCTGGGGGACCAGGGGCCTGACCCCCTCCCCCGTGTCCTGCCCTGATCCAGTCCGCAGCCCAGCCTCTCTCATGGCCTGCTGTTAAGCCTCTGCTGGGCTTAATAGAAAATCCCTCCTAACTGGCATTCCCCTGGCATCCGATCTGCTCTGCGGGGGAGGGTGGGCAGCCCACTCCCGCATCTGAGGAATTGGGGTGGCACAGCGCCCCTCACTGGGGAGCTTCCTTCCTTGCTATCCACCAGCCCCCTCCTCTGGGTCCCCCCTCTGCTGTCTCTCCCTTTGACCTCCCCTGGCCCCTGCCCATCCTAGGAGCTCAAAGCAGCCAGATCCAAAAGTAACAGGCCGAGGGCCTGGCCTCTGGACTCTTTGGCTGGAGCTTGGGCTCCTGGGTCCTGGGGATCCAGACTTCTGCGTCCCCCAAAGGTTTGGGGGTGGTGCCTGCAGGTTCCCAAGGTCCCCAAGGGGGTGGAGCACGATGCATGTGGCACCTCCTATCTGTCAGGACCTTGGTCCCCCAAGGACACTGGGTGGGAGCTCCAGCCCCTGCCCGCCGCCCCCTCCTGGCCCCCGGCCTGGCACTCGTCTCCTAATCCCCACTCTCCGACTGCCCCAGGATGCTGTCGAGGACCGGCTGGACCGCAAGCTGTGGCCTTTTGTGACTGACCCCACCCCCACATCCGGCTCCCAAGCTGCTGTGAGGTGAGGGTCTGGGGACACTGTGGGTGGGGGAGGCCCCTTGCGAGAACTGATTCCACCCCCACCCCCCCATCCCCCAGCGCCCGCTTCGGCCACTGGCACAAGAACAAGGCAGGTGTGGAGGTGCGGGCAGGGCCCCGGCTCATCGTGTACATCATGGGCGGCGTGGCCATGTCCGAGATGAGGGCCGCCTACGAGGTGACCAGGGCCACCGAAGGCAAGTGGGAGGTACTGATCGGTGAGTAGCAGGACTGGAGCCAGCAAACCCTGGGGTCCCAGGGTTGGGGTGGGGCTGTCGTCTGGAATCGCCCATTCCTGGGTCCCTATGGGAGGGGCTGGACTCAGGTTCTTTAGAAGGCTAAGGGCTGACAGCTGGACCCGCGAAGGGCTGGAGCTCTGGTGGTGGGAAGTTGGGGGGGGGGTTAGAGTATAGGATCCCTGGGTTGGGGGCAGAGGAGCTGGGGAGTGGGCTCCTGAGTTTCTGAGGAGGGTCACTTGGGATCTGGACATCCAGGTTTCTAGGGTTTTAGATTCCGGGGTCATTAGGACCAGGGGCCTGGCTTCTGAGGGGCAGGGACAGGCTCCCACAGCAGGGACCCTGGCAGGGGTGTCTGGGGCCGAGGCAGCGACCTCAGCTCCCAGCCTTCCCTCCTGCCCAGGCTCCTCGCACATCCTTACCCCCACCCGCTTCCTGGATGACCTCAAGATGCTGGACCAGAAGCTGGAGGATGTTTCCTTGCCCTGACCCTCCCTCCCCACTCCTCCACTGACCCTCACTTCCCAGATCAATAAATTCTTCCTTTTCTCTCTGCTAGCCGGTGGCCACCTCACCTTTTTTTATGAGGGAGCCCCCAGGTGCTGGGCTGGGCTGTCCCAAACCTGTGCCTCCAACCCCACCACACCCTGTTGTCCTGCCAGAGCCCTTCCCAGACTCCTGAAGTGCCTGAGGGCCCTGCCTGGCCCCCGAGGGGGATCTGGATCTCTTACAGAGGTTAAAAACTCCAGCTGTGGTTTGAATATCGGATCCAAGATTTCCTAGCCATGGAAACTTGGTCAACTGGCTCTGTTATCTCAGTGGCACTAAAACTATTTTGGCTGCTCTGAAGGAACTGTCAAAATTATAATTAAAACGTGGAAGGTACTCAGTATCCTGCCCCCACACCCCACCCTCCCAGCACCCCCAGGTGCTGTCCTGGAAGAACCTGCAGCTGCACAAGGCCTGGAGTTGTTGCCAGCTCCCAGGGATCAGAGCCCACGTTTGTGTGAGGATGGGCATGTGATAAACATGCCTGGGCGCCCATCCAGTGAGTTCAAACTCTCCTTGTCCACAGGAGCTCCTAACCGCAGGACTTCTCAGAGCCTTTACAGGGATGAAATATGGTGTGACTCATCGCTGGGGGCACAGACACAAACCAGACAGACACTGCATGACAAAGGGGGCTGTGGGAGCCTAGCCTGAGGGCAGCCAGGGAGGGTTTCTTCGAGATGAAGATGGTGTTGGGAATGAAGATGGAATGAGGAGGGGAAGTGAGAGCACAGCAGAGGCGATGGCAAGAGAGAGTGGAGGGGAGGCTTGCTTTCGGGGAGCTGGAGGGAAGGGTACTGAGACACAGGCTGCAGTGAGGATTTTGGCCCCTGCCCTGGGGCAGCTGGGAGCCCTAGCAGGGATCAGAGCAGGGGCAGGTAAGGGTGCCAGTCTAATTGTGGAAGGCAAGCTCTGCCGGCCTGGGGGCCTGGGAAGGGTTAGGGGTGGGTGAGAAGGCTGGGCCCAGCACCCTCAGGTGCAGCGCTCCTTTTTCCATTCTGTCCCCTTTGGGGTTGTGGCCCATCCTGACAACAGGGAGGCAGGGGCAGGGGGGCAGGGACCCCCCACCCGGCTCCATGCGCTCTTTCCATGCCCACTGAAGGCTCCGAACCTAAAATTTGGGTCACAAACTCCCCTGGAGAAATCAGAAAAATCTAAACGCACTTTTCCCAGAAAAAAAAAAAAATGCATGCACAGTTTTGCAGGGGGGAAGCTTAGAAAAGTTCAAACCCTTTGACCTGGCAGCTTCGCTTGCACGATTTATCTGCGAGTTCCCACCAGGGGAGAACGAGGGCTGTGCAAGGTTGTTGCGTGAAGCCGGGCGGTGGGGTGGGCTTGGAGGGAAGCAGGTCGGCGGAGACCTCTGAGACCGCGGCGCCGAGAGCTCCCTTCCCGGGCCCGGCTTCGGCGGGGAAGCGTTTTAGGCGGCTGGGAACCGAGGGAGTGGGCAGGGGGCGGTTTTCACGTTTGAAACTTAACCTCACCTCCTGAGAAGCGGCCGTCTCCCCGCAGGACCCTCCTGGAGAGCTAAGTGCTGTGCCCGCCAGGGGGCACTGTGGCGCAATTTTTTACCCCCGATTTCTTTTGTGTGTTTTTTTGGCATCTGTAACTGGAGCTCGGGTGACCCTAATTAGAGGCGACGCAGAAGTAGGTCAGGGATTGTTCAGTGGTTCCCAGCGGTCCCTTATTTTATACCTCCACGACTTAGTGCCTCCACACTAAAGACATTTTGTCGGTTCTGCATATACTCACTCTCCCCCGTGGGAGAGAGAAGCTGACTTTACCAAGCTCCTGGCACATTCCAGAGAATCCTCAGTACCCATGAGAATGAAACCCAAGCTGCCCTCTCTGCATGCACTTTTTCTGCCCCAGGGCCTTTGCCTCTGCCATACTACCTGCCTGCAAAGCTGTTGCCCCAGAAGCTTGCACTTCTCTCTCCTTCCATCTTAGCTCAAGTGTCACCCCCTTAGAAAAGCCCTTACTTTATTTCCTCTCAATGTTTATAAGTCCTCGATGTGGTTTTCTGTTTCTTTCGTATTAGAGACGTTGAAGGTTTACAGAAAAAAATCGTGCATGAATACCGAGTTCCCATAATACCACCTATTATTAACACCTTACATTAGTGTACTAAATTTGTGACAATTGATAGAACATTTTTAAAATGGAACTATTACTTACAGTCCATGGTTTACATGAGGGTTCACTGTTTGTGTTGTCCTGCGTTGGTTTTTTTTTATTTTTCATTTTTTTTATTTTAGTAACATGCATCTGACCTAAAATGTCCCCCT
This sequence comes from Tamandua tetradactyla, assembly GCF_023851605.1. Lineage (NCBI taxonomy): Eukaryota > Metazoa > Chordata > Mammalia > Pilosa > Myrmecophagidae > Tamandua > Tamandua tetradactyla. The sequence goes on from NC_135337.1 coordinate 84,029,295, forward strand.
TTAATCCACATTCAAATACATAATTCAGTCTTGTTAATCACATTCCAAAACTTTTCCAGCATGGTTGCTTTGGGGTTCTTTTCCTGCCCCATGGAATGGCCCCTAACCTGGATTTGGCTGGTCGCTTCCTTGTGACCTCACCATAACGTGTTCCTTGCCCCATCCCTACCCTGCTGCTTTCTCTGTAAACAGATCTTTAGAACTACAGGCTTGATTAGGGTGAGGTAAGATGGTAAGGTGGAAACAAGGCCATTTCACTTGGAGGCTCCCATTTCCTGTTGTGTGGCACCAGCTGGTCAGTAATGTCTGCCACGCCCGGGTTTCGTGTCACTACGATTGATCTGTGGTTTCGGGTGGTGCCCTTCTGGCCTCCGCCAGCTCTTTCTGTCAAGTCTTAGCAGTCCTCAGTTCTCGGTGCTTCCATCCCTTACCTCCCAAAAGTCCTTTCCCAACTCTAACTGTTCTTTCTGCTGGAATTAGACTGGGTTCTCCAAAGATGGACTTTCACTCGGCAACTGGCTACTTTGTACAAAAAGTAACCACCTGATAAGTTTTCTTAAACCTGTGATTTGTGGGATCCCCAGGAGGCATCTGGACTTGTGAGCGCCACAGGGAAGTCCAGGGTAGGGGCAGGTCTCAGGGTCACCAGTGGTCACATTGTAAGTAAGTAGGAAGCATCCAGAAAGCACTGGCTACCACTGTTCTAGTTATTATTAATTCAGCATTGTAATGGGGCCCGGGCTAGGCTGGGTGGTGGTTCCCAGGGTGTGCTGAGAAGGAGGGCCGCACCAACTGAGAAACAAGATTCTTTGGGCTGACCTCGGTGCTTTGCAAAGTTCAATGGTAGCCCTGGAACGCATTTGCGTTGCATTCTTGAGGTAGGACTGGCGATTGCATTTAATTATCCCCAAATCAGGGTGGGTGGAATAAGAACTCTTAGGGCCCCAGACAAACTGGACCAGCTGGCTGCACCAGAAGGGTGGTGGGATGGTGGCATCAGGCAGAGGAAAGGAGAAAGTACTAAGTGCTGGAAGCCTCCAGAGGGTCTTAGTGGACCCAGGCAGGGAAAGGAGGTGACTGTGGCACCACAGAGAGCTTTCCAGAGCCCAGCACCAAGAAGACCAGGTCTGGACCAGGAGAACTTTGCTCCTGAGGCTATCAACACGTTGGCCAAGGGAAGTGCACGGAAATGAGGAAAGTAAAGTAAAGAAAGGCGGAAAACAGAGTCCTGGAGAAATCAAAGAAGCCAAGGAGGGCTCAACCCCTCCACCCCTTATTTTTGTGTCAAATTGCTCAAATTCTTAAAACACAAGTTAACCAACAGCCATCGACAAGAACATTGTGAAAAGGCGTCTGGGTGAGGAAATTGCCCTGTGAGTGGGAAGCTTCCGCCCCAGAGGGGGCCAGAGATGGGGTTCCCCAGAACGAGGGGACCAGCACAAGAAAGGGAAGTGATGGCTGTGGACCCCTCCACTTTGGGTATCCGCAGTTCCCGTTCAGTAAAGTTCAAGGCCACAATCTCTGTCGGTGGCTGGGGAAGTTGCAGGAAAATCATGATACTGAGAGGTGACATTTATGAAGCATTTACCGAGTGCCCTGCCCTGCTCCAGATGCACCCAGGGTCCTTCTGAAGTCCTTGCCACAGCCCAGAGGGGTAGTCACGAAAAACGCTCGCATTTCAAGGATGGGGAAACTGAGGCCCAGCCATGCTAAACCACATGCTCACAACTTGTGTAAGTGGCCAAGCTGAGACGTGATCCAAGAAGGGGCTCTGCCCCCCACCCCCACCTGTGTGTAACCGTCACAATTTTTCTTGAATCTTCTCCAGCTTCGTGTTTGTTGCTTTGGCACCCTGGGCAGGGCTGGGAGGGTTGGTTAAGCAGAAGGGGCTGGAGGTGGGGTGCACAAAGTGGTCCCTGCCCCCCTAGACTTTGCCCTCCATGCCCTGCTGTAGGTCAGCACCCCCTCCACTCCTGTGGCCCAAGACAAATCTGGATCTGAACTCTCGCCGGCTGTGTGACTTTGCAAAAGTGGCTCAACCTCTCTGAGCTTTGCTCTCCCCGTCTGTAAAATGGGCTGATGCACGGGACTGCTGTGATCAGTCAGCGAGGCAATACAGAGAGGCTGAGAAGTCAGGGAGCAAGGGGGTGTTGACATGATTTTATACCAGGAAGCCGTGGCCATTCCTTCCCACCCCACCCGATTCCCTTGCACCAGCAGTTCCTCAAATGTGGAGAGGGGTGTGGGTTCCTTTATAAACTTCTGTCCACAGGAGTCCCCTTTCCCCCAATTTTTTGGTTGCTCCTAGGGAGTAGAAATGAGGGGAGATCTTTTGTTTTACATTTTTTACATACTTCTGTATTTGATTCTTTTTTAAAATTTTACATCTATATGTAATATTTTTAAAAGAATGTTTTCTTTGTCATTTCTTTAAAAGAAAAAACAATTAATGCTGAAGGAATGTTCTCCAAAGAACATTGCTCTTTTTTCTTTTCTTTCTTCCTTTTTTTAAAGCTGGAATGGCAATCAGGGTCATCCAGGGAGATGTCCCCCTTCCCCCCTTGAGTGCTGAAATATGCAGGTCAGGAAACCAGGCAAGCCTGGGTTCAAATCCCAGTTTCTCCATGCCGTGGCTGCGTGACGCTCAACCAGTCAGGCTGTGCCTCTGTGCCTCGGTTTCCCCTTTTCTGAAGCAGACGTAATGATCATTCTACTTCACTGGGCGGTTGTGGCAATGAAATGAAGCTGTGCACGTGAATGGCTTAACAACTTAAGGCTAAGCATTCAACAAATAGATGTGATAGCATCGAGGCCCCCTAAATCAAAGAATTTGCCAGATTCTATTCAGAGGCAAGAGCTCTTAAGGCTCCAAGGGCTCCCTAACCTTGGAAGGGACTGAGGAAAGTTTAGGGGTGTGGTTGACACCTCCAAGGTGCCTCGAGGCTTCCCCTGTCCCAGACTCCGGGCACAGCCTGGCCCCAGCTGGGAGCCGGCAAAGGGTCAGGGAAAGAGAGCACAATGTGCTCGGATTGTCCCCTTCCAACCCAGAGCCGTTCCCCCGCTGTCCCCTTCCCGCCTGTCCGACTGTCAGATCCCAGCCACCCATTCTGCAAGGTGGGTCTTTCCTAGACTGCCACCGCGTATGTCAACAAACCCAGGCTCTCGATCTGTTTGTTAAGGAATTCTGGCAGCTTCCCAGGCTTGCTTTCCTACTTTCACCATGCCTAGAGGAGCGGAAGCAAACGTCAATAATTATTTTCGATTAGTCGTAACACCTGTCGTTACAACGTTGTGAGCAGGAGAGTGAGCAGGGTGAGAGGCTCAGGTTTCCTCCGAAGGTCACTTTCACAAGACGAGGCAACAGTTTCCAATCTTCAGAGTTATACAAGCCCCCTTTGTTCCAACAGCCCTTCAAGGGCAGATGTTTATTAACAGAGGAGCGAGCAAGCTGGTAACAGCTATGAATAATTCACAAAGTCTCCACTGCAAAAGCAACCAGTTGTGGGGGGGAGGGGCAGAGAGAGTCTCTCTGTGGCTGCAGGGGAGAGGGAAGCTGTTTCCAGCATGTCTTTCAGAAATTCCTTTTTTCTAAATTTAGATTATAAATATTTGGGGATGACGATTACATGATTGTTTGCATTTGTTGACATCCATAGAACCCATTAAAAGGGTGCATTTTACTGTACGTAAATGACACCTTGATGAACCTAATATTTTAAAAATTACCTGGGGGAAAAAAAATTCATGCATCTTATAGGTATATGTATTTGTCAAAATGCACCAAGCTGAACACTTAAGATAGGTATGTTTTATTGTATGTGAATTATACCTCAATAAAGTTGATTTAAAAGTGGCACGTAAATGGTTGTTCTATTGCATTTTTTAAAGGGTTGGCGCTGGAATTTTATTAGCTAGCATTAGGAGCAAAATTGAGGCCATTAGAGCTCAGTTACATTGGTAGAAATTGGGGGATTAAAAGGATTTTGTGTTCTGAAAGGGAATTAAGAAATTTTTGTGCGTTAGAGGATATTGTCAAGGGAGCGAAAAGACACCGGACAGGTTGGGAGAAAATATTTGCAAGTCACTTATCTGATAAGAGTCTAGTATCCAGAATATATAAAGAACTCCTAACAAGTCAGTAACAATAAAACAAACAACCCAATTTAAAAATGGGCAAAGAACTCTCATGCATTGCTATTAGGAGTGTAAAATGGCGCAGCTGCTGAGGAAAACAGTTTGGCATTTCTTCAAAACCTTAAACATAGAACTATGATTTGACCCGACAATGTCATTGTTTTAGTAATGGATGATCTTAGCATTTTTCAATGCCCAATTCAGGGGAATTGCTTTTACAATGTTGTGCCACCATCACAACTATCCATTACTAAAACTTTTCCATCACCCTATAACCGAGAGATTAAGATTTAAGGGATGATGTTGATTACCGAATCATTATATAGATATTCCCCTTTGCTTTCTGGTATATTGGAGTAGACAGAGGGAAATACCTGAAATCTCTAAATTATAATCCAGCTGCTTGATCTCTGAAAATGACTGTACAGACCTTATTTTCTGCCCCTGTAATTGTAAAAAAAAACCTTGTGACTAACCTCCATTTGTATCTAGCTATCCAGTTTTTCATCTTTAGAGTCTTTAATCACTAAAGACAGCCCCTAATGTTTATTAATGAAGGGTCTTTTCAGTCCAGAACTAACCCACCCCAAGTCCAAAGTTATCCAAAGCAGACCCGCCTGACATGCGCAGTAGCTTAGACTTTCACCTACGAGTCCCCATACCTCATCATGATACTAAAAATCATGCCCATTGTCATATTAAGCCTCCATTTTCTTACCTACATTCTGGGACTAAGCGTGGAATCGATCTGCGCACGCTCAATAATTACGGCCCTCTAATCACATCAGCTGGGGCCACTGTGTTCAGTATCCTCAAACCTGCCCTTTTTCTTTTTCTTTTTCTTTTTTTTTTGTGTGTGTGATCAGACAGCGGGAAATTTTTTTTTTATTATTTGCATGGGCAGGCACCAGGAATCAAACCCGGGTCTCCAGCATGGCAGGCAAGAACTCTGCCTGCTGAGCCACCGTGGCCCACCCCTGCCCATCTTTCAATTCCATAAAACTGCCAGAATGACTGCAGTTCGGGATAAACAGATTTGGGGCCAACAGACCATCTGCTCTCCTGCTGCACACTTAGCAATGAATTATTTCTCTCTTGGGAACCCTAGTGTCTCAGGAATTGGTCCTTTGAGTGCATCGGGCAAAATAATCTACCCCCTTTTGTCCGGTAACAAATGGGTGGCCCTCAGAAGGGATAATGCCTGAGGCGCTGAAGCTCACGCAGAGCCAGGTAACTGAGCCTTTTGCAGCCGCTGGGCTGGATTTAGTCTGGAGGCTTGTCTACCGGGGATTCTCTGTTTTGCTGGCACGCCAGAGACTTTGGGCACCTTAAAAAGCTTCAAAGAGAGAGAAACCACTTCCAGGTCCGTGTGTGGACATTTGACTAGGTGAGTGGGTCAGCAAGGAGTAGAAGTGGGTCAGGTAGTAAAGTAAATACGGCAGTTCAATCCTCTTGACCTCAGCTTTCGGAACAGTCCCCTTACACTGACCTCTACATGTTTTAAGTTATCTGGGTACCATAACTGTACGTGGTTTGAAGCCCTGCCCTAAATGTGTCTGTTGAGTATACTCCTAAAAAAATGAGATTCCAACAATTAATTATTATTTAATGAAATTAAGTAGACCTGTTTAAGTGCTAGCCAGTGTGTTCCCTAGGTATAATAGGATTTAATACTTGTTTAATTGTTAATTGGTGTGTTAAGCATGGAATGCCTATTCAACTGTTACTCGGTCTAGTTTATTAATTGGTGTGTTACTTAAATATAGTAAGTGTTAAGTGGCTGTTTAAATTTGTTAGCTGGTATGTTCCTTCATGTGTACTGGTCAAATGCTCCTAATTGGTTACTGATTACAGAAAGTCTTTTGAAAAGAGAACCTTTGGGCTGTATCAAAAATTGAAAAGATTTTAGGTATGAGCCTATTAAAAAAAAAGTTTTATTTCTGTAACATAATCTGACCTCAAAATGATTTAAAATGAATATACTGCCATTAGTTAAAATTAAAGATATTACAGTTAGAATTGTTCTGCAAAAAGGAAAAAATGGGATGAGGAAGTAATATAGTCAATCCTTTATTTGTTTCCCTCAAAAGCATTTCTATGTTTCTGTTTCTGTAACTAACTTTCTATTTGTGTCTAGCTGCGGATTCAAGATATGCTCTCACACACCCAGATACCTGCAGATGGTAGCAAAGCGACAAAACTTCTTCTAAAATGCTGTATTGGAATTGGTTAAGAAATAAATATGCAGTTTTATATAAATTTTATATAAAATTGGTACTTCTGAAGTAAAAAAGAAAAAACTCTCTGAACAGGAAGATTCAAAAGCTTAGTTTTGTAATTACTGTAAACGAGCCTGGACATTAGAAAGAAATCTCCCCTGGAATTTCCCTAAAGCAGCAGAAAACTGCCAAAGGGCTGCTTCTGGAAAAAGCGAAAACCATTTCCAATGGTCCCGGTCACAGCTTTTAGCAAAGTAAATCTAATAATTGGAAATAGTTAAAGAAGGGCATAGGGACTCTCAAAATTCCATTGCCCTCACTCAGAATTTTCAACAAGCCAACTTCATTCTGCTCCAAGGCCAAATCACGTAAAGAGGTTATAGGGTGGGACAGAGCAGTCTCTTCAATAAATGGTGCCTAGAGAACTGGATATCCATATGCAAAAGAATGAAAGAAGACCCATCTCTCACACCCTATACAAAAGTTAACTCAAAATGGATCAAAGATCTAAACATTAGGTCTAAGACCATAAAACAGTTAGAGGAAAATGTTGGGAGATATCTTATGGATCTTACAACTGGAGGCGGTTTTATGGACCTTAAACCTAAAGCAAGAGCACTGAAGAAGGAAATAAATAAATGGGAACTCCTCAAAATTAAACACTTTTGTGCATCAAAGAACTTCATCAAGAAAGTAGAAAGACAGCCTACACAATGGGAGACAATATTTGGAAATGATATATCAGATAAAGGTCTAGTATCCAGAATTTATAAAGAGATTGTTCATCTCAACAACAAAAAGACAGCCAACCCAATTACAAAATGGGAAAAAGACTTGAACAGACACCTCTCAGAAGAGGAAATACGGATGGCCAAGAGGCACATGAAGAGATGCTCAATGTCCCTGGCCATTAGAGAAATGCAAATCAAAACCACAATGAGATATCATCTCACACCCACCAGAATGGCCATTATCAACAAAACAGAAAATGACAAATGCTGGAGAGGATGCGGAGAAAGAGGCACACTTATCCACTGTTGGTGGGAATGTCAAAGGGTGCAACCACTGTGGAAGGCAGTTTGGCGGTTCCTCAAAAAGCTGAATATAGAACTGCCATATGACCCAGCAATACCATTGCTAGGTATCTACTCAAAGGACTTAAGGGCAAAGACACAAACGGACATTTGCACACCAATGTTTATAGCAGCATTATTTACAATTGCAAAGAGATGGAAACAGCCAAAATCTCCATCAACAGAAGAGTGGCTAAACAAACTGTGGTATATACATACGATGGAATATTATGCAGCTTTAAGACAAGATAAACTTATGAACCATGTAATAACATGGATGGACCTAGAGAATATTATGCTGAGTGAATCCAGCCAAAAACTAAAGGACAAATACTGTATGGTCCCACTGATGTGAACGGACATTCGAGAATAAACTTGAAATATGTCATTGGTAACAGAGTTCAGCAGGAGTTAGAAACAGGGTAAGACAATGGGTAATTGAAGCTGAAGGGATACAGACTGTGCAACAGGACTAGATACAAAAACTCAAAAATGGACAGCACAATAATACCTAATTGTAAAGTAATCATGTTAAAATACTGAATGAAGCTGCATCTGAGCTATAGGTTTTTGTTTTGTTTTGTGTTGTTTTGTTTTGATTTTACTATTATTACTTTTATTTTTTTCTCTATATTAACATTCTATATCTTTTTCGGTTATGTTGCTAGTTCTTCTAAACCAATGCAAATGTACTAAGAAATGATGATCATGCATCTATGTGATGATGTTAAGAATTAATGATTGCATGTGTAGAATGGTATGATCTCTAAATGTTGGGTTAATTTCTTTTTTTCCGTTAATTAAAAAAAAAAAAAAAGAGAAGGGATAATTGGAGATGAAGGGATACAGACTGTACAACGGGACTGGATATAAAAACTCAGAAATGGACAGCACAATACTACCCAATTGTAATGCAATTATGTTAAAACACTGAATGAAGCTGCATGGGAGGTATAGGTTTTTTGTTTTTGTTTTTTTTGTTTTTTTTCTTTCTATTATTGTTTTAATTCTTATTCTGTTGTCTTTTTATTTCTTTTTCTAAATCGATGCAAATGTACTAAGAAATGATGAATATGCAACTATGTGATGTTATTAAGAATTACTGATTGTACATGTAGATTGGAATGATTTCTAATTGTTTTGTTAATTCTTTTTTTAATTAATAAAAAAAAAAGTGAAAAAAAAAAAAAAAAAAAAAAGAGGTTATAGGGGAGGGCTAGGTCCAGAAAGATGGGAGAGGTGTGGGTTAGAATTCTGTTTTTTTTTTACTGGGCCTGGAGATTAGAATTGGTAAAGCATGAAAAAATTCTACAGAGTGGGCCTTGGTGGCTCAGCAGGCAGAGTTCTTGCCTTCCGTGCCCGAGACCCAGGTTTGGTTCCCGGTGCCTACCCATGCCAAAGAAGAAAAAAGCTACAGAATAGCTATGCTTGTTAATATTTTTTTTCCAGCAATACCTTTGCAATGGTAGCTATAGTAATTAGATCATTATTAAAATATAAATAGCCTGGGTGCACAGGTGGTTCGGTGGGAGAATGCTTGCCTTCTATACAGGAGACCAGGGTTTGATTCCCAGACCATGCACTTAAAATATATATATTGTTCTAGTTTGCTAGCTGCCGGAATGCAACACACCAGAGATGGATTGGCTTTTAATAAAAGGGGATTTATTTCGTTAGTTCTTCAGAGGAAAGGCAGCTAACTTTCATCTGAGGTTCTTTCTTACATGAGAAGGCACAGGGTGATCTCTGCTGGCCTTCTCTCCAGGCCTCTGGGTTCCAACAACTTTCCCCTGGGTGTTTTCTTTCTGCATCTCCAAAGTGATGCTGAGCTGCGAGGGCTGAGATGAGGTATGCTGAGCCGCTTGGGCTGTGCTAGGTTGAGCTCTCTCATTTAAGCACCAGCCAATTAAATCAAACATCACTCATTGCAGCAGGCACGCCTCCTAGCTGACTGCAGATGTAATCAGCAACAGATGAGGTTCACCTACCATTGGCTCATGTCCACAGCAACAGAACTAGGTGCCTTCACCTGGCCAAGTTGACAACTGAATCTAACTACCACACACACACACACATATATATAGCCTATAGCCTTAGGATAGGAGTAAATGAATAAAATTACTCCTATTCTAATTATCAAATTTCAGTAAGTAAAATGAAAGATCTTTGAGAGAGATGGAAACGTTTTCCTGTATTCAGGCTTGGAACAAATTAAACAATTGCAGTTTATATTCCAGAACTGGACAATGTACTTTTAAAATTGTAAGATAGTATGAGGACAATTATTTTTTTTCAACCTCTGATAAAAGGAATTTTCTGATACATTTTAGTATTGAACAAATTTGATTTTATTCTGCTATATTCTATTTAAGAAATTGGTTAAGTTTAGTAAGACATATAAATGGCATTTTTAATCACCTTGATTACCTGGATTTCAGAGAATCTAGCATTTAGTTACTTGGCCATTTGTTACCTCAGTCTGTGGAAGCATTTGCATTTGTAGTGGCTTTGTTAATATCAATCAGTATACTGTTGTTAGTCCATGCTGTCCTGAGTAGAGAAAACCTAATTCTTAGCTTCAAAGAGTTTATATTCTAGTTAGCATATACATGTATTAGGGTATAGTATAAGTAATAAAGGGATAAAACAAGTTGGAATTATCTGAAAAGCAGGTAAAGAATGACCTAAAAAGACCTGATAGAAAAGATGACACATGTAAGACCTTTAAATGGGAAAGTAACATTTAAATAAATAGCGCTCAGAACTATTTGTTTTTTAGAAGCCATAACTTAATTCTGTAAACTAATATATTCCTAGTATTATTTAGCACTTGGGAATAATGTGGTGGAAAGTTTGAGTTTTTACTAGATATAAATCCATTAAATATAAAAAAGGTAATTATATTTCAAACTTGGGGCTTTTCTGATCTTTGAAATCAGTGCGGAATTGGACTGAGAGGTTTTAGGCACATATAATAAAGTAATCATGTGTGTGTTCTGAGTATAAAGTATATAGATCCTGGCTGTGTTCCAAAGCCAAGCACACATTTCTTTCTTCTTCCATTATTTTATAGTATCTCTGCCTCTTCTCCCCTACATGAATCCTGTCATTGTAAGGAAGTATGCAAGTTTAATAGCTTTGTGAATTTATTATCAAATTTATTTCTGATTAAGCGCAGTCTGCATAAATAAAAACTATAGGTGGAATGGATATAAAAAGTGGTAGAAAGATTAAGGAAATGAATTCGTTTGTTATAGTCGTTGTTGACTATAAGTCTTGAATGAATATAGAGAGTTGTAAAAAAAAGAGAGAGATTATAAAAATCAATTCTGTCTGTTATAGTCAGTACTGACAAAGTTTAATAAGTAGTTTATCATATATTTCAAAAAAAGGCTTTTGTGTCAAACTGGATATTCATACAACTCTAAAGTTTAGTTTCCTCCCTGTTAAAATAATGTGGATTGTTAGTGTGTTCTTACATAAGGTTTTGAAAAGTTTTTCTTAACCATCTGTGTACTCTGTCTAGAAAACAAAGATTTCACATCAGGATAATCTCCTTGTTAATGTTTATGTTGGCTGTATCATCCTTTATTTCAATAAAGAAACAAGTCTTCTCACTGTCAAGGGAGAACTGTTACAAACAATTTGTTCTCTCACCCTGTATAAGTAAGGTGCTAAAATAGTTTAAAATATTGCATAAGAGGTGTTTGGGAAGTATTACAGTGGTTAAAAGGGATTTTTCTATCCTGTTGCTGGTTAACATTGAATAGGTAAAATCATATTCTTCATATATTTAGAGATTGTATAAAATTCCTAAAAATTTAGCAATGTTCTCACTGTCCATTTTATATCCTGATAATAATCTGTATGGTGGTATAGTTTTGTTAGTCATGGTTTTAGTTATTCTTAGCAAGCTACAGATCATAGAAACACCCCCATTTACTTGTCAGTTGTCCTGCTTTGCTCTAATATTTCTCTAATAGTATATGTGGTCAGCTATCAGTCAGAGCTCCACCTGTAACAAGGAAAATGTTAAAAGAAAGGCAGGACAAATATATAAATTATATTTTATCTGTTAATTAACATAACTAGTAAGTGTGTAAAAGTGAAACAGAATGAAACCTCTGCTATGGTTTGTTGATATGAAACAACTGCCTAATGTTTGTATGTCTGAAAGTAGCTTCATTTACAAAATTAGAGCTTAGAAGTGTGCACGGGTAGTACAGAGGTTACAATGGGTCTCTCCACGTGGGAGACCCAGATTAGATTCCCGGACCATGCACCAAAAAAAAAATTAAAAAAAATAAAGCTTAGATTGTAAGCTTTAACTATTATCTATAAATTCTAAAATGTTTTCCTCTTTGTATAACATAGTAGTTTCCTGGAGCCTTAAGTATCTGTGTGACACCTGAGACTCAGATTTATTTCTCCAGCTCTGAAAGTCAGCATAAGTTCATATAGCAATTGTTAAAAATAAACTGCAAAAAAAAAAAAAAAAGTGACATATGGGTGTGCCACAGTGGTTCAGCAGGCAGAGTTCTCACATGCCATGCCAGAGATCCACGTTCGATTCCTGGTGCCTGCCCATGCGAAAACAAACAAATAAACAAACAAACTGAAAAAGATCAAGCTCTGATTAAAGATATGATTAAATGATCTGGTTAAAACTAAAAAAAAATAGTATTGTGTGTATATTAAAGCTTTAACTTTTGTGTGGACAAAAAGAAAAAAAATTGTGTCCAAAATTTAAATTTTCTGAAGCACGTTATCTAATTTAATCTGTCTAGTCAGTCTATTTAAACAACTAATTCAGCTTTATTTGCTATAGAAGCTAGAGTAAGGAATAAAATCTTAATATTCTGTACAAGTTAATGTTATACCATCATGCATTTCAAAGTATTATGGCCAGAAAGTGAAAAAGTACTTACAAAGTCCCTCGAGGAACTAGAAAAAATAGAATTATTAAACTTCCCCACCTGGGAATTTCTGACATCTTCTGAAGCAAGTGGGGCTCCCAATTTAATAAGCCAAGGCCTCAATCTTTATTTTTATATTTATTTATTTAAAAAATTTTTTTTAAACATGAACATTCTTACCATACAATCATGCCATTCTTGGTATATAATCAGTAATTCACAATATCATCGCATAGTTGTATATTCATCACCATGATCATTTCTTAGAACATGTGCATCCATTCAGAAAAAGAAATAAAAAGAAAAAAGAAAAAAACTCATACATACGATACCCCTTACCCCTCCCTCTCATTGATTGCGAATATTTCCATCTACCCAACATATTTTAGCCTTTGTTTCCCCTATTTTTTTTGTATACCCCTTATCACTCCCTTTCATTGATCACTAGCATTTCAATCTACTAAATTTATTTTAACATTTGTTCCCCCTATTATTTATTTTTAATCCATATGTTTTACTCGTCTGTCGATAAGGTAGATAAAAGGAGCATCAGACACAAGGTTTTCACAATCACACAGTCACACTGTGAAAGCTACATCATTATACAATCATCTTCAAGAAACATGGCTACTGGAACACAGCTCTACATTTTCAGGTACTTCCCTCCATCCTCTCCATTACATTTTAACTAAAAAAGTGATATCTACACAACGTGTAAGAATAATCTCCAGGATAACCTCTCAACTCTGCTTGAAATCTCTCAGCCATTGACACTTTATCTTGTCTCATTTCTCTCTTCCCCCTTTTGGTCTAGAAGGTTTTCTCATTTCAAGGCTGCAATCTTTTTTTTTTTATATTAATTAAAAAAAATTAACAACAAACAAACAAAACAATAAGATATCATTCCATTCTACATATATAATCAGTAATTCTTAATATCATCACATAGTTGCATATTCATCATTTCTTAGAACATTTGCATTGATTTAGAAAAGGAAATAAAAAGACAACAAAGAAATAAAATGATAATAGAGAAAAAAAAGTTATACATTACGATACCCCTTACCCCTCGCTTTCATTTACCACTAGCATTTCAAACTAAATTTATTTTAACATTTGTTCCCCCTATTATTTATTTTTATTCCATTTGTTCTACTCGTCTGTTGATATGGTAGATAAAAGCAGCATCAGACACAAGGTTTTCACATTCACAGAGTCACATTGTGAAAGCTATATCATTGTTCAATCATCATCAAGAAACATGGCTACTGGAACACAGCTCTACATTTTCAGGGAGTTCCCTCTAGCCTCTCCATTACATCTTGAACAACAAGGTGATATCTACTTAATGCGTAAGAATAACCTCCAGGATAACCTCTCAACTCTGTTTGGAATCTCTTAGCCATTGACACTTAGTCTCATTTCACTCTTCCCCCTTTTGGTCGAGAAGGTTCTCTCGATCCCTTGATGTTAATTCTCAGCTCATTCTAGGGTTTTTCTCAGTCTCTTTATGCCGAGTCTCAGCTCATTCCAGGATCTCTGTCCCACGTTGCCAGGAAGGTCCACACCCCTGGGAGTCATGTCCCATGCAGAGAGGGGGAGGGTGGTGAGACTGCTTGTCGTGTTGGCTGGAGGGAGAGAAGGCCTCAATCTTGAGGCTTGCCCTTATTAAATTTATTTCTGCAGTAGCAAACTGAACCTACCTATAATTAATGCCTAAGAGCCATCTTCAGAGAATCTCTGCTGTTGCTCAAATGTGGTTTCTCTTTAAGCCAAGTTGACATTCCCCCCAGGTGGAACATAATTTCCAGTGGTGTAAGCCTGGCATCATTGGGCATAATTGTCCCTGGTGAAGCCGGATGAAATAGGACACCTGTAAGTCCCTGGTTTCCTATTAAGCTTTGAAAGTGTTAACAGATAGGGGGTACAAGGGTAGTTCAGGGGGAGAACTCCCATGTGGGAGACCCCATTTGATTTCTGGTCCATGCACTTCCCAAAAAAACAAACAAACAAGCAAAACAAACAAACAAGCAAAACAAACAAAAAACAAACAAACAAAACAAAAATTCAACAAATGGTGCTGCAATAACAGGATACTCACATGGAAAAATAGTGAAATGTGACCCTGCCATAAAGCATACCAAAAAAAAAAAGAGTTAACAGACAACTGCAAGTTCCTTGTTTCTTACCTAGCTCCAAAGGAACTAGAACAGAGCTGCAAACTTTAGCTGCAAACTTTCTGGGACAAAAGTTTCCCTAAAGCTCCAAACGTCCCCAAACCACTGAAACCTCCCCAAACCATAAAAGCATAAAACTTAGTTAGAAAGCAAACAGTTAATATTAGGGAGCCTAGGGTCATAAAGTTTAACCATTAGCCAACAGACAGATTTTAGGTATGTGACAACAAACCAAAATTCTGCTAGCTATTTCCTCCTAGAACAAAGAAGATATCTAGTCTTCAACGGTTGCTATGGAAACCTACCATTGTAAAACTTTGCTATACAACAAGCTGGCCCACTCCACTCATTGCGTGTCCCTCCCTTGAGCATGTCCATGTCCTCTCTTTAACAAACTTTATTTTTTTAATAAAATTTACTACTTATCCCTACTGGCTCTCTCATCTCTCAATTCTTTTAGTTTTGAGGCTATTTTCCCTGGATCAGGTTCAGCTGGCACCATTGCCAACAGGGCACCAGTTATGCTGGCACCGTAGGACATGCCTGGCCCTGACACCATGGATTAGCTGACCAAAAGGGGGGAAAGAAACAGAGTTTCAATGGCTAAGAGATTTCAAATTGAGTTAAGATGTCATTCTGGAAGTTACTCTTACACACATTGCAGTCAGATATTGCAAACTGCCACAACGTGGCAAATTCCAACCGACAGTATTCCTGGAAACCCTGCAAGTTATCTTGGGTTCTATAGAGTTTTACTTACTGAGTTTGTTTTTCAGAGACTTAAAACCTCCAGATTGTTCCAAATGCCAGATAAGCTCTGAAACCCAGAAATACCAGACACTCCAAGAAAAAAAACTGGTTTCATTCCTTTGCCCCTTACTGACAATGCCTCTTTTCAGCCTTGAAGCAGTTAGAAGAGTCCTTGCCCAGATATCCCTCAAAATGGAGAGGTAATTATCAAATGAAAGGGGGTAATTAGAGCAGAGAAATTAGAATTGCAGGGATGATTTTTAGTACTGAACCATTATATAGATACTCCTCTTAGCTTGCTGGTATATTGGAGTAGACAGAAGGAAATACCTGAAACCTCGAAGTTATAATCCAGCTGCCTCGATCTCTGATAATGATTGCATAGCCTTTATCTTCTACCTCTGTGATAGTAGAAACCTTGTGACTAACCTTCATTTGTACCCAGCTATCCAGTTTTTTCAATTTAAGAGTCTTATAATCACGAACGACAGCCCCTAACGTTTATTAATGAAGGGTCTTGAATCAGTCCATAAATAAGCCACCCCAAGTCCAGAGTTATATCGATAACTGCAACTGGATGTAACCAAAATGGGCCTGTCGGACATGCACAATAGCTTAGCCTTTAACCTACGAGTCCCCTATACCTCATTATGATACTAAAAATCATGCCCATTGTCATATTAAGCCTCCATTTTCTTACCTACATTCTGGGACTGAGCGTGGAATCGATCTGCGCATGCTCAATAACGACCTCACCTCTAATCCCATCAGCTGGGGCCACTGTGCTCATTATCCTAAAGCCTGCCTATCTTTTAATTCTATAAAACTGTCAGAATGACTGCAATTCGGGGAGAGATTTGGAGCCGATAGGCCACCTGCCCTCCTGCTATACATCTAGCAATCAACTTTTTCTCTCTTTGAGTCCCCAGTGTCTCAGGAATTGGTCATTTGAGTGCATGGGCCAAAAGAATCCACCCCCTTGGCCTGATAACAACCCCAAACAGAAACTCTGTACCCTTTAAGCATAACTCCCCACTCCTGCCCCCAGACCCCAGCCCCTGGTAACTTCCAATCGACTTTCTGTTTCTGAATTTGCTTGGTCCGGATATTTCAGGTCAGAGGAATCATACAATATTTGTCCTTTAGTGCCTGGCTTATTTTACTCAGCATGTTTTCTAGGTTCATTCATGTTGTAGCATAAATCAGAACTTCATCCTCTTTTTTTTTTTTTTTTCATGGGCAGGCACTGGGAATTGAACCCGTGTCTCCAGCATGGCAGGCAAGAATTCTGCTACTGAGCCACTGTTGCACCGCCCAGAACCTTCTTCCTTTATTCCAGTTGAGTCATTCCATTGTTTACCCATTCATCGGCTGGTGGACACTTGGATTGCTTCCACCTTTCGGCTATCATGGCTAATGCTGTTATGAACACTGGTGTGCATGAATGGTTTGAGTCCCTGCTTTCAATTCTTTGACACCTAAGAGTGAGAATGTGGGGCCATATGGGATTCCAGGAGAAGTCAGATATCATGGCAGTCTAATACAGTCAATACAATTGTGTCCCCTGAGCCCTGTCTCAGGTTTGTTAGTCTCATCACAAAAAGAATTCAGAGATGAGAGGGGCCATAGGAATCAGTAGTGAAGTTTATTAAAGAGAGAGAGCACACATTAAGGAAGTTAATGTGGACATGTTCAAGGGAGAAACACCCACTGAGTGGAATGGGTTAGCTTGTTTTATAGGAAGGTTCTGTTGGTGATAGGTTTCCATAGTGACCTTTGGACAGTAGGGGCTTACATGGTTTTTATTAATCAGCTGCTTACATGGTTTGCATTGTTTCAGGAAGAGATAACTATTGAAGCTTGTTATCCAAAATTTGTCTTTAGCCAGATGTTTAATAGCTGTCATAACCCCAGGCTTTCTGTCATTGACTAAAAGTCTGCTTTAGGGACCATGATTTTACAAGCTTTTATGGCAGTGGGAAGTTTTGGTTTGGGGAGATTTCAGGGCTTTAGGGGAAATTCTTGCTTTGGGAGTTTGCAGTTTGCATGAATTCTTTTGGAGCTAGATAAGAAACTAGGAACTTGCAGTTGTGTAGTTACTCTTTCCGAGCTGGATAGGAAACCAGGGACCTGCAGTTGTCCTATTCTATCCTGCTTCAGCAGTATAACCACCATGAATAATCCATGGTTGCCATACTTCTAAAATATACCTCTGGAGGTCCATCTTCACAGCTTCCAGGGATTGTTCCTCTCTAATTTTACTTAAATTCCAGACATTCGGTCTACAAACAGTACCATAGGAAACCAAAACAGTTGCAATGTGAGGTGACCACTCAACCCAGAATAATTCATCTTTATGAGATTCAAAGGAATGCAACTGGAGTTTCCAATTTCTCAGATCCCACAAGAAGACCGTTTGTCAGTGGATATCATGGCAAGAACAAACGCATTGTAAGGACTGAAAGAGGGCAGCTCATTTTGGCAGTGAGAACAAACTGAGTGCCTTGGTTTGGAAGTATTGTTCGACTGAATCTTCCAGAATAAGTTTCTGATCATCAGCAATTGACCCAAACAGAGACTCATGGAGGAGAGGCCAGGAAATATCTACTACTACTGCCATGTGCCGTCTAAAGAAGGTCTTTGCATCTCCTTTTCCTTCCTTTGGAATGGCACTAATGTCCCATAAGCAGACGGTTTGGTCACTGAAAACCTAAGTAAGTGCCCACTGAGATTTGGGTTCCCAGAAAGCCCACAGCCTTCTTTCTGATGTCCACAGAGATGTAAGTTTAGGTTGCACTCTCCAGAAGGGACAGGTATATGAGGGTGTTTCATCCAGTCAAAGACAAGTCCGTCACCCATGGAGTCTTTGTGACAATGATGAAAGGGTTTGGGAGCATATAAAATAATCCTGTTGACTTCTTCATGGTTCATCTTGATTTCTATTTCAGTGTTTCCACTAACAGCCCAAACCTCCAAATTCTCCTTTCTTGCTATCTTGATATGATTCATCAAACTCGAGTATATCAATAGGGAGCTGCATATGGCTATCACAGGTGGTTTTGTTCACCTGATGTGTGTGTGTGTGTCCAAGACAAGTTGGTGAATGTTGCATCTTTCCCTTCTGGTCTGGTTACACCTGGAAGCCACTGTGCTGTTAGGCGAGGCCACTCAGGGGTCATCACCAAGCCATAAAGAAAAGGAGTATTCTTTCCTAGTTTGTACTTGTTGATCACACATTCTACCACTGCACCATCAATGCTGTTTCCTTGTTGACCATGGTGGGCAGGTGGACGAAAGAGGGTCCAGGGGTTGAGGATTACAGAGGGGCAGGGAGGCTGCTGGCACATGCTTTGTGTGAACATCACCTATATTGTCACCTACTGCTCCTTCATATGCTGTTTTTTTTGATGGGAAGGCTCCGGGAACCAAATCCGGGTTTCCTGCATGGCAGGCAAGAACTCTGCCACTCAATGCCGTTGCTAGGTATCTACTCGGAGGACATGAGGACAAGGACACAAGCGGATATTTGCACACCAATGTTTATAGCAGCGTTATTTACAATTGCAAAGAGATGGAATCAGCCAAAATATCCATCAACAGATGAGTGGCTAAACAAACTGTGGTATATACATATGATGGAATATTACACAGCCGTAAGACAGAATAAAGTTATGAAGTATATAACAGCATGGATGGACCTTAAGGACATTATGCTGAGTGAGATTAGCCAGAAACAAAAGGACAAATACTGTATGGTCTCACTGATATGAACTGACATTAGTGAATAAACTTGGAGAATTTCGTTGGTATGAGAGACCATCAGGAGATAGAAATAGGTATGATATTGGGTAATTGGAGCAGAAGGGATACAGATTGTGCAAAAGGACTGATTGTAAAAACTCAGAAATGGACAGTACAATACTACCCAGCTGTAATACAATTATGTTAAAACACTGAATGAAGCTGAATGTGAGAATGATAGAGGGAGGAGGGCTGGGGGCACAAATGAAATCAGAAAGAAAGACGATAAAGACTGAGATGGTATAATCTAGGAATGCCTAGAGTGTATAATGATAGTGACTAAATGTACAAATTTAAAAAATTGTTTTTGCATGAAGAAGAACATAGGAATGTCATTACTGCAGGGTGTTGAAAATTGATAGTAATTCATATTTTAAAATTTTAACTTATGTGTGAGACTAAAGCAAAAAATGTTTACTTGGTACAAAATTTATATTTTGACTAGTGCATTTCTTAATATAACTTATGTAGACAGCTTAATTGAACACCATAAGTACATGGAACCTTGGGTAGGGAATGAGATTTTGTTGGTTTGTCCAAAGTGATGCCCCAATAAATCTCAGAGTAATTTGAACAGTGAATAAAGAAATATTTGCAAAGTCCCCTTCGGGGAATGGTGAGAAAGGGGGGAAATTCAACTTTCCCAAGTTTAATTCTTGATATTCTCACAAGCAGTGCAGACAACCAAAGCAACAGGCTGAGCCCCGAATCTTGGGGTTTGTTCATATGAAACTTAACCCCACAAAGGATAAGTCAAGCCTACTTAAAATTAGGCCTAAAAGTCACCCCCAAGAGAACCTCTTTTGTTGCTCAGATGTGGCCTCTCTCTCCAGCCAACACAACAAGCAAACTCACTGCCCTCCCCCTCTCTACATGGGACATGACTCCCAGGGGTGTGGACCTTCCTGGCAGTGTGGGACAGAAATCCTAGAAAGAGCTGGGACTCAGCATCAAGGGATTGAGAAAACCTTCTCAACCAAAAGGGGGAAGAGCGAAATGAGACAAAATAAAGTGTCAATGGCTGAGAGATTCCAAACAGAGTCAAGAGGTTATCCTGGAGATTATTCTTACACATTAAATAGATATCACATTGTTAGTCAAGATGTAGTGGAGAGGCTGGAGGGAACTACCTGAAAATGCAGAGCTGTGTTCCAGTAGCCATGTTTCTTGAAGATGATTGTAAAATAATGTAGCTTTCACAATGTGACTGTGAATCAGACACAAGTTGATGCTCCTTTTATCTATTTTATCAACAGACGAGTAGAACATATGGAATAAAAATGAATAATAGGGGGAACAAATGTTAAAATAAATTTAGACTGAAATCCTAGTGATCAATGAAAGTGAGGGGTAAAGGGTATGGTATGTATGAATTTTTTTCTGTTATCTTTTTATTTCTTTTTCTGTATTGATGCAAATGTTCTAAGAAATGATGATGATAAAAATGCAACTATGTGATGATATTGTGAATTACTGATTATACATGCAGAATGGAATGATATATGTTCCTTGTCATTTTTTTTAAATTTCATGTTCCTTGTCATTTTTTTTAAATTTAAAAATTAAAAAAAAAAAACAAAAAAACTCTGCCACTGAGCCACCATTGCCTGCCCTCCTGCCTATGTTTTTCATGTGTCACTAAATGTTTTTTTTTTTTCCTACCAATCTTATTGCATGGGCATAAAAAAACAGACGGTGAGCTGGAACTTCACCCATGGGCCCTACTTTGCCAATCCCTGCTGTAGAGTATTCGGATGATGGAATAAACCACAATTTGATTTATCCATTGGCATTTAGGTATAAACAGGGTATGCAAGTGTCACATGGGGAGATTATTCTAGTCATGTTTGCACCCCACCCCCAACCTCTGCATCTGAATTTCCTCACCCCTCCCTCAGGCCATGGCTCCCAATATTAACCAACCCTCCGGAAGGTACAGCCTTCCACCCCTGGGCCTCTGAAGCAGACTGTAGGCCCCGGATGTGGGAAGGGGGGGCCAGGGCCAAGGGACTTATTAGCCAAGACAGGAAGCCCCACATCCAAAGGCCTTAAAGGAGGAGGATATGGCAGGGGTCTGTCATCCAGATTTGGCCTGCTGAATCCACAGAGAGAGGGTAAGTGACAGCTGCTTTTGCCCCTGCCTAAAGCACCAGTGAGGGGTCTGGGGCAAAGCTGGGCCTTCAGCCCTGATTCCCCACAGGGACCCGGGGGTGTAGATCCTATTCCATTTGGGGTCTGGCTCTCCCCAGCATGGGAAGGGGTTGACCCAGCTCTGGTCCCTCCCAAAGCACCTGCAGGATGAAGGCTCTCTCCTGCCTCCTCCTCCTCCCTGTCCTGGGGCTGCTGGTGTCTGGAAAGTCATTGTGTCCTATGGATGAAGCCATCAATCAGAAGATCCAGGAGGGCACCAGCTCCCAAAGTGAGGACCCCCAGGCCCACCCTTGCTGATGGCCTCAGAGTCCCCTGGGATCCCTGATAAAGACTGGCCTAAACCCAGCCCCAACCCCAAACACACCTTCACCTGCAACCCAGCTCCGCTCCCAACTTCACTCCCAACCTCAAACCAGCTTCATTCCCACCTATTCCGAACTTCAAACTCACCCCATCCCAAACTCAAACTCAACCCTACCCCAACCTCAAACCTCACTTGCATACCCTGTTCATACCTAAATGCCAATGGATAAATCAAATTGTGGTTTATTCCAGAAGTTCCAGCTCACCGTCTGTTTTTTTATGCCCATGCAATAAGATTGGTAGGAAAAAAAAAAACATTTAGTGACACATGAAAAACATAGGCAGGAGGGCAGGCAATGGTGGCTCAGTGGCAGAGTTTTTTTGTTTTTGTTTTTTTTAATTTTTAAATTAAAAAAAAATGACAAGGAACATGAAATTTAAAAAAAATGACAAGGAACATATATCATTCCCCTACCCCAACCTCAAACTCAACCCTACCCCAACCTCAAACCCAACCCCACTCCCAACCTCAAACTCAACCCTACCCCAACCTCAAACCCAACCCCACTCCCAACCTCAAACTCAACCCTACCCCAACCTCAAACCCACCCTCATCCCAACCTCAAACCCACCCTCATCCCAACCTCAAACTCAACCCTACCCCAACCTCAAACCCAACCCCACTCCCAACCTCAAACTCAACCCTACCCCAACCTCAAACCCACCCTCATCCCAACCTCAAACCCACCCTCATCCCAACCTCAAACTCACCCCTACCCCAACCTCAAACCCAACCCCACTCCCAACCTCAAACCCAACCCCAACCCAGCTCCAACCAAACTTCAACCTCAAATTCAACCCAATTCCAACCTTGTCCCCAGCTTCATTTCCAACCCAAGACCAACTCAGCCCCGCCTTTCACCACTGCTCCAAACCCAACCCCACTATTAACACCAAACCCTACTCTACTCTCAACTCATATGAAAATGGTGGACCCTGGGAGGTGGTGAGCTCCCCACCACCTGGGCTCTCCACCTGGGCCTTTCCCAAGAGCGTTTTCTTAACGCTCTGCCTATTGCCCAACCACCAGGGCCCCAGGAGCCTGAGGATGGGGAGGGGAAGCTCCATCTTAGGGTTCCTCCTTCCTCCCTCCCTCTTGCAGTTCTTGAGGCAATTAAGGACATTCATCTGAACTGCCAAAGCGTCAGCTCCAGGGGAGCCCTGGTCACCTGCCCTGTAGGTGAGTGCAGAATTCTGGTGTCCAATACCTAGTTCTGTACCAAGTCCCCTGGGAAGCATCTCCTACCCCAATGCCCAGTCTCTCTCTCTAGAACCCTGAAGTCCACACCTCTACTTCCCTAGAGTCCTGGTATCTGGAGCCCTACACTGGGACCCCATTTCCATAGGACAGCCTTGCTCCTCCCCCCAATCCCACCTGTCCAGCACCCAAGCCCTAGCGTCGGAGGCTCCCCCCACACCCCAGCCTCCCCGCTCCAGGATTTAGCTGCCTCCGCTCCCTCCTGCAGGCTTCGCCGTCACCGCCTGCACGTGTGGCTCAGCCTGTGGCTCGTGGGACGTGCGCGCCGAGACCACATGCCACTGCCAATGTGCAGGCATAGACTGGACCGGAGCGCGCTGTTGTCGCCTGCAGGACTTCTAAGGACGCGCGTGCACGGCACGGGGCGGGGCTGTAAATAAACCCCTTAAAATGGATCTGGGCTCTGCGTGACTTCTGTTGCCGGGTGTAGGGGTGGGGGTGGGGGTGGGGGGCTGACATGGCCCTGCCTCCAAGAATGGCTGAGGAAGCTCCAGCTTCCTCTAATGACACTATCACCCCAGGCTCAGGGCCGCTTTTTGGAGAGGAAGTGAGCTTAACCTTTGAGGCTACTTTAGTATAGTAGCCTCAAATTTCCCAAGAAATTGCCCAATCGTACTCCCCTGCCCCCCACTTCGATACTCCATGCAGCGTCTGGGTCAGTCTAGGCATCTGGTCCAACAGGGACCCCCCCTCGACCCTCTGGACCCCCAAGCCCCGAACAGCCCCCTGAGTCTGAATCTTTCCCCCAGCACAGAACCTTGGGCCTCTCCTCACTCCCTATCTGCATCCAAGGAACCCTCAAGGAGCGGGAGGGAGAGGAACAGGATCACTCGCAGCCATGCACAAAAGGATGCATGTTCACACTTGCTGGCACAATTGCCGAGCAATTACAACCAGTGGCACACCCACTTTAGAGCCCTGTTTGCTCCTGGTTGGATTCTTAGCCATTGGAACAGCATTGCCCATGGTAGGTACTCAGTAAGTGTTTGTAGAGTAAATAACCACAGGTATACTCTGACACACCACCCAGTGCATAAGTGTCCCCCAGCACGTGGACCCAAGAAGGATCTCTCTGGATTTTTTAAATTCAGTCATCTCCGTGAGCCAGAGTAAATAACTAAAGAATACCCTTTACTGCCCCTTCCACAGGCAAGCCCCCCCATCCCTTCTCAAGCCTCTGATTTTTTTCCTTTACCAACTGCCCAGCCCTCTTGTGGTAGCCAAGATTCTTTCCACTGCAAGTGTGGGAAACCCCACTACAGATTGGCTTGGGCTATAAATACATGCATACATACAAACATGGAAGCTTCTGGATTGCGTTAAGTGAGAGGCCCAGGGTTTGAAGACAGGATTCAGGTATGGCTGGATCCAGGATCTCAAATGGTATCTTCAGAACCCAGGCTCTCTCTGAGTTCTGATTTCCTTGGTGCTGGCTTCACTCTCAAGTTGACTCTTTCTTGCCTATTTCCTCTCAGTTCGACAGTCCCAGTGAAGGAAAAGAGTGAGAATACCTGGATGTATGGATAACCCAACAGAAGTCCCAGACCCAAGTTTCATTGGCAAGGCCTGGCTCATATGCCCACGCTTGTGCCAATTGCTAGACTTTCATTGGCTGGGCTAGGATCTTGTGCTCACCCTAAACCAATCCCTGCATTCTGATCGGCTGCACTTAGAACACATTTCCTTTCTGGAAAGAAAGTCGAGAACGTTACTCCAGGAAGGGGTGGGTGTGGGTCAGCAATCCCATGGATGACACCTGCGGAACTTTCTCAGTAAACCTGGCTGTGCAGACCTCCTTTTCTGCAGCTTATTTTCAAAGGAAGTGCTGAGGGTTGTGGGCACGTCTTAGTCTCACCAAGCAAGGGAGTCATCAGACCAGCGCCAGCTCCCAATTGATCTGCTTCCTCAGTGGCTGTTATATTAGCAGGAGGTTGCAATATGCAAGGGTGGACTTCTTAAGACACAGAAAGAGCTGTTGTCTAGTCACTATTAAATTTATCTTTCCTGAAACTGGATTAGGCGATATTTTTAGAAAACAGAGCATTATTGTCATCAGCTCTTAGGACCCTTCCAAATTTATCTCGAACTTAATTATACATATGAAACCAAAACATACTTCCTGTGCTTAGTCAAAAAGTTTTTCCTTATTATTTTTTCCAAAGGGAGAAAATTATAACACTCTCGACTTATACTGTCCAGTACCGCAGCTGCTGAGCATTTGAAACATGACCGTTGGAACTGAGAGTCTCCTTAAGTGTAAATACATAACTGGTTCTGAAGACTTAGTACCAAAAAAAAAAAAGAATACAAAATATCCCATTAATAATTTTAAATATTGTCTACACCCGAAATAATAGTATTTTGGATATATTGTGTTAAATAATAATGAATTATTAACATTAATTTAGTTTGTGTCTTTTTACCTTTTTCATGGGGTTACATATTGTACTTTTTGTTTTGTTTTCGCATGGGCAGGCCCTGGGAATCAAACCTGGGTCTCTGGCATGGCAGGCGAGAACTCCACCACTGAGCCACCAGGGCCTGCCCACCTATTATACTTTTATTGGAAGGCACTGCTCTGGACTTGAGAAGATTTCCTGTATACTCCATCCCCTTTTTTGTCCCCAACTTTCAAGATCAGATAAACACAAGGAAAACCATAGGATGTTGTGATGGTTAATTTCATGAGTCAACTTGTCCAGTTGTCAGGCCAAGTAAACACTGGTCTGATTGTTATTGTGAGGGTTTTTCATAGAAGGATTTGCATCTATAGTCAGTCGATTGCATCTACAACTAACAAAGGCGATTTCCCTCAGCAATGAGGGGAATTTCCTCAACTAATTAGTTGGAGGTCTTAAAGCAGGAACTGACGATTTCAGAAGTCAGAAAGAAGAATTTCTGCCTCTTCTTCAGCCAGCCAGCTTCTCCTGGAGAATACAACCTCACCCTCATCAGAGTTTCTGCTCGTGGCATACCCTACAGTGTCGGGACCTGCCAGATTTCAGAATTACCTTTCTCTAAGTTTGCAGCCTGAGACCCGCCCTGCAGAATTCAGACTTGCCAACCCCCATGGCCTCCTGAGTTAGTTCCTGTAATAAATCTTCTAGACAGGCATGAAAGCATGAATATGCATATTTCTCTATGTGAGCAGGTGTGCAATTGTGCAGATGAGTGCACGATGGGCATCTGTGATGAGCAAAAGTGTGAATAAGGGTATTCAGAAGTGTGTGTCCAAGTGGGGGTGTGTGTGTGTGAGTCTGAGCATGTGAACAGATGTGTGGATGAGAGTCTGTGCACATCTGGGGGTGGGGGATGGGGTGCTGTTTAGGAATGTGCCTGGGTCTGTGGTCCTGGGGGTTGGGGGGAAAACAATGCTTCCAGCCTTCTTCAAAGCAGGGACTGGGCGAGTGGTTTGGGCCTCTGTCCCGGAGGTGGGTGTGGAGTTCCAGTGGTTAGCATCATTGCCTCACATCCGTTCCTTTCCACCACAAGATCTCAGAGAAGGAGAACTACTTGGGGTGGCAGGTCTGGGGGACCCAGGAATCTTGCTTCCAAGCCCAGCTGCCTTTACCTGGGAAGGTGGGGCTCTGCAATCCCACAGCTTCCCTCCTGAGACCCAGAAGAGACCGGAGAATGAGGTCCACACAGATAGAAACCCACGCACGTGCACCCAAACACACCTTCCCATTAGGTTCCTCACCATCTTAGTCCATCTCTGAGTCATGGGGATTCTCTTTTGGCCCTCCTCAAGACCTCTGGTTTCCAAAGATTCTCTTGATCTGGGAGGTGAAGAAGGGAAAGTCCTGGGTCCCCAAGGAGAGGAGACGGAAACTTTCTCCTGCCCCTTCCACCCAGCATTTCTTCATCTGCCCTTGACATCTTCCGGTGGGAGGGGATGTATGTGGACAGATCAGTACATTAGGAACCATGGAGCCTGAGGAAATCTTCATGAGCTAGAAGGTGAAGATGCAGATGGCCAACTTCACCAACAAGAAACGGGGGGGACCAGCCAAACACAAAGGTTAGGAGCCTTGGGGCGGTGAGGAGAGGAACGTTTGGGATGGGAGAGAGAAGGCGAGCCCAGAGGCTGGCTCCTTGCCTTCTAAGATGTGTGTCCAAGTGTGTGTGGGTTCCTCAAACACACATCCTTTGCTTACCCAAGACTTTATTCCCTCTGACTTTATTTTTAACCCCAGAAATTTGTTATGCGTGGGAGTTTGGTGGACCCAGATCTCTGAGTCCCTAAGAGTTCTGGGCAGGTTTCCAAACTCCTCCCACCAACTTGCCCCACAGGTGCAGATGATCCTGATTATGAGAATATCACCTTGGCTTTTAGAAACCAGGGCCAGCCAAGGGGCGGTGCATCTCCACCTGAGAGTCAGGGTGAGCCGATGCCACAACCTTGGAGGTGGCAGGTCATTGCAGGGGAGAGGGGTGGCATGAGGAGCTTGGGGTCAATGGCATGGGGTGTGGTGGCATCAATGACTGGGATAGTGACAGAGCTGGGGGTAGCTTTACAGGGGGTGCTGGTGGTGGGTATCTGAATGGCTAGTGCTGGTGCTGGAGAGAATGCTGGTGATGGCGTTGGCGGAGGTTGGGGGGATGGTAAGGGTGACAGTAAATGTAGGCGCCAATGTGGTTGACCAGAGAGACGCAGTTGACCGAGCTGGTGATGGTGCTTGTGAGAGGCTTGTGGATGGGGACAGCGTCAGCAAGGTCGGTGATAGTTATGCCAGGAGGGCTGCTGGTGGTGTCAGTGTTGGCAGGTGACAGAGGTGTTGACAGTTGGAGGGCGGGTTGGATGCTGGAGGTCACCTGGCCTGACTCTCTGCCCCAGTCCCCGCCCAGTCCAGGCCACCTTCGGACCCTGCCCAGGCTCCCCACTCGTTTCACAGAGTCATCAAAAGCCTGTACGTCCTTCTCGCTGTGATTTTTATTTTCTGCATCATTCTCTCAGCCTTGGTCCTGGTGAAGAGTGAGTTGTGGGTTTTTTGGGGGGTGGGGGTGGGGGTGGGTGGAGCATTGGCCTGGGGGGGTCCTGGTGAAGTGTGAGTTGTGGTTTTTTTGGGGGGTGGGGCTGAAGTATTGGCCGGGCGTCATGGTGAAGAGTGAGTTGTGGTTTTTTCGTTTGTTTTTTTACAATATGAACATTCTTGGTTTTTTTTCATCACATAGTTGTATGTTCATCATCGTGATCATTTCTTAGAACATTTGTATCAATCCAGAAAAAGAAATAAAAAGAAAACAGAAAAAATGCATACATACCACACCCCTTACCCCTCCCTTTCCTTGATCACTAGCATTTCAATTTACTCAATTTATTTTAACATTTGTTCCCCCTATTATTTATTTATTTTTAATCCATACGTGTTACTCGTCTGTCCATACCGGAAATAAAAGGAACATAAGACACAAGGTTTTCACAATCACACAGTCACATTGTGAAAGCTATATCATTATACAATCATCTTCAAGAAACATGGCTACTGGAACACAGATCTATATTTTCAGGCACTTCCCTCTAGCCTCTCCAATACACCTTAAACTAAGAAGGGAACAGCTATTAAATGTGTAAGAATAACCACCAGGATAACCTCTCGACTCTGTTTGGAATCTCCCAGCCATTGACAGTTTATTTTGTCTCATTTCTTTCTTCCCCCTTTCAGCTGAGAAGGTTTTCTCAATCCCTGGATGCTGAGTCTCAGCTCATTCTGGGATTTCTGTCCCATGTTGTCAGGAAGGTCCACACCCCTGGGAGTCATGTCCCACGTAGACAGGAGGAGGGCAGGGAATTTGCATGCCATGTTGGCTGAGAGAGAGAGGCCACATCTGAGCAACAAAAGAGGTTCTCTTGGGGGTGACTCTTAGGCCTAATTTTAAGTAGGCTTAGCCTATCCTTTGCAGGGATATGTTTCATATGAACAAACCCCCCAGATTGGGGGCTCAGCCTATTGCTTTGGTTGTCTATGGGTTTTTTGGGGGGAGATGGGGTGGAGTCTTGGCCTGGGGGTCCTGGTGAAGAGTAAGTGGTGGGTTTTTTGGGGGGGTTGGGGGGTGGAGAATTGGTTTGGAGCGGTAGGGAGGACTCGCCAGGAGAAGGGATGGCCCAATATTTCCATGCTGTCTCCTTTCCCTCTACCGTTCCTCTCCCTTCCCCAACCCTGCTCCCAGGAGCGTGAACTTCACAGGTCCTCCTGCCCCTTCCTGACAGATACCGAGATGACCCAGGAGCTGCTGGACTTGAAACAGGAGCTGTGGAACAGTAAGGAGAGGACTCCGGGAGCCCAGGAGGTCCGGGTGGGAGCAGGGACTCCTGAGCGAGCGGGGTTGAGACAAACACCCCTGTCTCCTCGTGCTCAGTCTCTGACTTGGTGCGGGAATGTGAGAAGGAGCAGAAGGCGGGCAAAAGACTTGTCCAGCAGAACCTCGAGGAGGCCAAGAGCATCAGAACCAGTGTCGCAGACATGCATGGGAAACAGAATAAGCTACAAACAGGTGCACTCCCAGATCTGGTCTCCAGTTGGCAGGTCTCTACGGAAGCCTAAATCCTGGGGAATCACTGGAGGCATGTCAGTGGCCTGTCCCCTCAAGAACTCAGGGTTTAGAGGAGCGAATGGATGTTGCCCTCAGACTTGCCCAGGAGGCATTTAAATGCTCCGGGGCCGGGGGGTGGGGGGTGGTTTCAGGCAGGGAGGGGGCCTTCCAATGAAAGCGGGGGGAGGGGGTCTTGTCTGAGGCCCCCTCCCAGTTCCTCCTGCCTTCCCCTCCCCCACTCCAGATTTGGCCCACATCAAAAGTAGCATACAGAAAATCGTGGAGATGCTGGAGAAGAAAATGCGTAAGTTGGGGCAGGGGGAGATGGATGAGGGCTGGGCTACTGCCCCAGGTCTGTCTGACCCTGGGTCTCTGCCCCGTCCAGAGTCCACACCACAATAAATGAGGAGACACCACCGCCAAGGTCTGCACCTTAAAGATGGAGTTGCACCTCTCAGTGAAGACAGAAAACAGAGGTCCCAGCCCATGCTGAACCTTGCCCCGCCCCATCCCTACCTATAGAAATTTTGAGTGTCATAATGAATGAGTGTCATCCAACTGTGTGCACGGAAGCATTTCCTGGAGAGTGGGTGTTTCAGCACGGCTTCAAGGAATGTGCTGCTGTGACATCCACGGATGTCACAGCAAGTGTGGTATGCACACCTGCTTCAGTCCAGGAACTGTGGGTGGCCGTGTCAGTGAGTATCACAAAAATATGCCCCCTGTGAGCGTGCGTGCTGGTGACATGTCATGTGTACTTCTTTCACAGCCAACCTAAACGTCTGTGCTGCATTATGTTGTGCAGTGCAAGCACGGCGTGGTGGGAGATGTAGTGTGCATCATGGGAACGTGTCACTGTGAATGTGTTTGTTGAGACGTGTGCCCCTGTGCTATTGTGAACACATGCAGCCTGTCAATGTGACTAAGTCACCTTGTGTGTTCAGAGCACGTATGTGTGTGTCCGTTTGTTTCTGCACTTGCACGGGGTGATTCAGGAAGATAAAATCCAAGGGAAAAGCATGTGACTTTTGGATTTCTTGTTGGGATCTGGTGCGGGGGGGCACTGGGAACCTGATGCAGAGATTCTGTAAGGGTTTAGACCTGGAGGCTGCAGCCAGTCGCACGAGGAGTCCCTGGGCCCCAAGGAAGATTCTGCCTACGTCGTTGAGTGGCCATGAATTGAGTTGCTGTGCCCCAGAACCTTTTCCCACAAGCACATTGTGTGTCTCCCCTAATTATGTATCTCCTCATAGATGTACACGTGCCCCTGTGTGCTCACGAGTATGTGTGCCCCAAAGTGTGTGGAAGCACTTGGGATGTCCTCTCCTAAGCCTATATGGACCCACGGACATACATGAGCCCCTAAGCAGGAACCCACGGGTGTAACTGCGCCCACGAGGTATATGTGCCCCTAAGAGAACGTGTGCCCAAGAGCATTCATGTGCCCTTGAGCAGGTGTGTCCCTAGGGGCAACTCTCCCTCCGAACCTGAGCCCACGAGGGCCACCGGAGCTCCCGGCCGCGGGCAGCACAGCCAACTGAGCCGCGCCCCAAGGCCACGAGCGCCCCCGTGCGTCTGCCCTCGGGAATCACCGCGCGCGCCCCACCACGGCGCCTGCGCACGCGGGGCCTTTTACGGCGCCGTAAAGCAGCTCAGCCGGGCCGACGGCCGCAGTTCCGGGTGAGACCCCCGCCTGCTGTTCGCCCGCGACCCCTCGTCCGCGTCGCTGCCCCTCCGTGTGGGTACTGGGTCAGAGTTTGGGGGTTCGCGGTTCCCGGTCCGCTCGGTTCGGCCCACCCAGGGAGGTCGTGAGCAGGGTCGGCTCTTCCCCTGCCCGCGGCCCCCCTCCCCTCCTTCCCGGAAGGGCTCCAGAGTTGTCCGGGGGTCTCGGCGGCCCTGGCTGAGCTCACCCACCCCCAGCGCAGCCCAGTGGGAAGGCCCCAAGGCTCCCCATCCCATCTAGTGAGCTCTGGGCCCTCCCCTTGGAGGTGGCGGTGCCCACCCGGGAGGGGGCGTCCCGCAAACCCGGGGGCCCCTGTGCTGCCACCTCCCGACGCATGCCTGGGGGTGGGGCGGTCTCGGCACCGTCAGGCCTCTCTGTCCCGGTGTCTACATGGTGGGGCGGGGTCTTCAGCCTCCCCCCCCCCCCCCCCCCCCCCCCCGCCAACTCCCGACCTCAGCCAGGACGGCGCCTTCACATCCCCATGGGCGGAGCAGGGAGGGGTCCCAATGCCCCAGACCCCCACCCACCCCGCCGCAGAGACGCACAGAGGAGGTCCCAGCGCCCCCTCGGGATCCGGCCCAAAAGCCCCCTTGTTGTCCTCGCTCTACCTCCTCCAACAGCTGTTCGTCTAGCGCTGGGGTGGGAGGACCACAGCGCCCCCTCCTGACTACCCGAAGCCCCAGGTCTGGCAGCCAGCTCCTTCCCTCCAGTCTCTCCACGGGGTGGGGGTCTCCCATCGCCATCTCCACCTCCCACCCCCCACCCCCCGGCCAAGTATTTGAACCCAGGCCCCTTCACGTCGCAAAGGAGGCGCGCTTCTTGCGTGACAAATTGGTGTTGTTCAGGGGAACAGCTCTCAACCCTCCCGGCTGTTGTTTTTTTTTTTTTCCTGGCTGCTGGTCTTAACGCGCCCCTCCTCTCCCGTACCGGACCCCTGAGGGAGTCACTCCATCCGCCTGAAGTCAGCGCTGCCGCTTGCCGGGCGCACGGCAGGGGAAGGACGATTTTCCGTGACCTGCCTCTCCTACCCCAGCACCCCGACAGTTTCTTATCCTTGTCCTCTCTCTACCTTGGATTTCCCCAGTGCATTGGTTCTCTGATTACCCGTACTGGTGGTGGCGAGGGCATAAAAGCACTTTTCACGCATG
Source organism: Tamandua tetradactyla (assembly GCF_023851605.1). NCBI lineage: Eukaryota > Metazoa > Chordata > Mammalia > Pilosa > Myrmecophagidae > Tamandua > Tamandua tetradactyla. The sequence continues at coordinate 84,061,542 of NC_135337.1, forward strand.
AGAAATCGCTGCCTAGCGCGCGAGGGAAGAATAGTCTTCAGCTCTCCCTCCTGGTCCCCCTTTTGCCTCTCCTCCCACCTTCTCACCCCTAAGCCCTCTCACCTCACCAAGGGCAGGAGCTTCTCCTTTACCCTTCATTTATCCGTTGCGCATAGAGGCGTTTTTTACGCGCAGGTTGAGTATCCCTTACCTTCCCTCCATCTCTTGCCTTGTTGAAGTGAGCACAGGAGGGAGTGATGGTGGGGGGCCAGTGCCCAGCGCTCTCTCCAAGTCTTTTCGTCCTCCCCGCCCGGCCCTCACCCCACCTCTCCTCACCTTCCTGCTTCTGCGTCTCTCTGCAGGGGCGGCATGGAGGCGCGTTTTACGCGTGGGAAGTCGGCGCTGTTGGAACGCGCGCTGGCGCGGCCGCGCACCGAGGTGAGCCTGAGCGCCTTCGCACTGCTCTTCTCTGAGCTGGTGCAGCACTGCCAGAGCCGCGTCTTCTCCGTGGCCGAGCTGCAGGCGCGCCTGGCCGCGCTGGGACGCCAGGTGGGTGCGCGTGTTCTGGATGCGCTGGTGGCACGCGAGAAGGGTGCCCGGCGAGAGACCAAGGTGCTCGGGGCACTGCTGTTCGTCAAGGGCGCCGTGTGGAAGGCCCTCTTCGGCAAGGAGGCTGACAAGCTGGAGCAGGCCAACGATGACGCGCGCACTTTCTACATCATCGAGCGCGAGCCGCTTATTAACACCTACATCTCGGTTCCCAAGGAGAACAGTACGCTCAACTGCGCCAGCTTCACGGCCGGCATCGTGGAGGCGGTGCTCACGCACAGCGGCTTCCCCGCCAAGGTCACAGCTCACTGGCACAAGGGCACCACCCTCATGATTAAATTTGAAGAGGCAGTCATCGCCCGAGACCGGGCCCTGGAGGGCCGCTGACTCCTCGGAGATAAAGGATGCCGAGAGCGCGCTTCCCAAGTGTCTTGCGTCTTGTATGGGGGCGTCAAGGCGTCACTCAACACCTTGACTCAGGTCCCTGCACCAGGTTGGTGTGGGATGCTGATGCCCAAGCGTGGTGGACAGTACAAAAGGCAGGTGGGGATGGGGTGGGGTCTGGCCCAGTTGGGGCTTTCAGATGGGATTGAGGGTTGGGAGAGCCAGAGGCAGTGGGGACTCAAATCACGCAGAATGTGCCCCTGGTGTGGCTGGGGTGGGGCAGTGCTGGCACTTCTGGAATCACAGTTGAAGGCCCTGCTGCAGACTGGAAAGGTGGGGTTGGGGGATCAGACCAGGGGAGGGCATACTTTCTGTAAAGGACCAGATGGTAAATAATTTAGGCCAGAGGGTCTCTGATGGATTACTGACAGACATAGACAGTACCTGAAGGAGCAGGCATGGCTGTGTTCCAGGGACACAGGAGGCCGGTGATGGTTTTCTGACTCCTACTTCAGACCCTTGCAACCCCAAATGGGGTTCAGGGACTGCAGTGCCAGCATCACCTGGGAGCATGTCAGAAATGCAGCTCCCAAGCCCACCCACACCTACTGAATCAGAGTCTGCATTTTATCAAGCTCCCCAGGTGAGACTGGTGTGCCTGCGTTTGCAAAGCAGTGCTACCAGGCGGTGGTTTTCACACTCGGGGCAGCCAGAATCACTTGAAGGGCTTGTGGAAACTCAGAAGGCTAGGCCCCACCCCCAGGGTTTCAGATTCTGTGCTTCTGGGATGGGCGTGAGAATCTGCATTTTTAGAGGTTCCCTGGAGTCCCTGGATGGTCTAGAGACCACCTTTGGAGACCTGGGCATCTGACGGGAAGGATCACATCAGATTCATCTGGAACCTTTAAATGTTTCTAAGCTAATTTGTTTTTTACGTTTTTGACATGGGCAGGCTCCAGGAATCGAACCCCAGTCTGACATGGCAAGGGAGAGCTCTGCCACTGAACCACTGTTGTACTGCCTTCTAAGCTAATTTTTAAATGCACCATAGACACATGAATACATTTGCCTTGTTAGAAAAATGAAAACATTAGGCATCAGGGAAACTTTGTTTCCCTTTTGCCCACCACCAGCAGCCCCCCTGTTGCTCCTCCTCTCCAAGGTAAATCCTGGGCTTTTTGTGGGAAACTTCATTCACATCTTCCCTGCTCTTTTTGCCCCCGGGACCTGAACAAGTAAGTCTCTTTTGCAAAGGAACCACAGGTACTTTCAGCTGTGTCTCCCTCTGCTTAGGAGAAAAAGAGGCATTAGGAGTGGAGTGGGGGTGGCTTTGTGAATTGCTGTTCAGTTCAAGTGCATGGGGCTGGTGGCACCGATATTAGACAACCAGGGGAATTGGGCATGAACTGGGGTGGCTTTGGCACTCTGAAGGTTATCTCAGCAGAACATGGAGATGTCGAGTCCCCAGGGGTATAGCAGCAGGCAGTAAAGAAATAGCTGGAGAAATAAAGCCTGGGTTGGGAGAGGGGGTGGGCAGGGTGTCAGCAACTAAATCTGGTGTGAGGGTGCAGCAACTAGGAGGCCACCAGGTGCACAGGTCGGGGACTTGAAAGTGGTTGAGTTCAGGAGGGCGATCTGAGGATCAGTGCAAAGAAAGAAGCCAGCACCCAGGAAGGGGTGGGAGAGTCAGCAGGAGCAGTAGCTGGGATGCTGGGTTTCCAGAGGGAACTGCAGAAGTCATCTTTGCGCTCAGCAGCCTGAGGTCCTTGGGGGCCCTGGGAAAGTGGTTCCAGGGCCTGATGGGGTGGGGCGGAGCTGGAGTGGCCCTGCCAGCTCTGTCCAGTGGTGTAGCAGTAAGGGGATGCCAGAAAAATGTGTGAGGGAGACAAGGAGACAGGGCTGGTCCCTGAGGGAGGGATGCAGAACTCGTAAGCTGGGAGCTGAGCCAGGCACCCAGGGTGTGCTCTCCCTGCTGAGAAAGAGGTAGGAAATTTGTGGGGATCAATGCGGCTGGGAACAAACTGTAGCACTGTGGTGCTGATTCCCAGTATGGGACAAATGAAGGTGAGGGAAAAGGACAGGAAGGAGGCTGTGGTGAGCCAGTCACACGGCTCTGACTTAGAATTCTTTGGGGTGCAAGACAGGTGTCCACAGAAGCTCCTGGTGTGTGAATGGCAGGGATGGACGAGGCGCCAGCCCTTGGGGAGCCAGGGAGGTGGCGTCACCTCGTCTCACAGCAGAAGGCGAGTCACTGGAGGTCATTTGCCCGTCATCACACAGATTAATTGGACAGCATTTGAGTGCCTGCCCTGTGCCATGGGACCCAACTGAGAATAAAACACACAAGCCCTCCTGAAGCACTCACTCTAATTGGGGGAGACGGACAAGACGCACGTTAGTAAATGACTATTTTGTTAGAAGGAGAAGAGGGCCACAGGGAGAAAGAAGAATGGGGTTAGGGGGATTGGAAATCAGGTTAAAATTATGTTGTTTTTTTTTGCAGGGAGGGGAGCACTCAGAATAGGCCTTACCAGGAAGGAGACATTTGAACAAAGACTGAAGGAGTAAACCCCAGTGATGTGATGATGGGGTGGGGTTTGCGGGGAGAGTGTTCCAGGTGGAGAAACAGCGAGTGCAAAGACCCTTGGGCAGAAGCTGGCCTGCAAGTTCAAGGAAGTAGGCTGGTGTGTGGGAGAGAGGAAGGAGATGAAATTGGGGCGGTAAGGTGTGGAGGTGCTGGTAGGGTTTTGGCTTTTGCTCTGAGCAGGAAGGAAACCTATGGGAGGTTTAGGAGCAGTGGAGCGATGAGAGCCCAGACAGCTGATGGCTGCACAGTCAGGCGAGGAGAATGGGGGCCCAGACCCTGGTTTCGGCCGGAGGGGCTGGGAAGCTGGGAGATTGTGAGTGTGTTTTGATGGGAGAGCCCGTTCTCTTAGGGATTTGGGAGTCGGTCATGGTGAGACTGTGTCTGGTGGGATGGAGCCATGCGGCCCCCTGGTGGACAGGATAGGCAGGCAGGCACTGGCCTGGAGTCCAGGAAGGGTTGGGGTAGAAGTTGGGAGTGGGCGTCGAGGAGAGAAAAGTGGGCTGGGGCGTCCAATCCAGCTCCCACCCTTGTCCGTGCCCCGCCCTGACCCCTTCCAGAATCAGCCACGGCTGGGCCCTGGGTCACCCAGGTCCTAGGATGTTGGGTGATGGCACGTGGTGGTCCCACATGGGCCTCTTCTCTTGGATTCCTCCCTCTTCAGTGGGTCAAAGACTCCTGTGAGTGTTTGTGCGGCTCCAGGAAGAGGGAGCACAGGTGAGAAGCCTGAGGAGGGGTGTCCTGTCCTCCTGCCCTGCCTCCCTGCCTCTGTCAGCTTCAGGTGCAGAGACTGCCCTTGGCCAAGCTGAGACGCTGACCCTGAGCAGGGGCCACCAGTGCTCAGAGCACCTCCCTAGATACCGTGTCCTCTCCAGCTGGTTAGCACTTACTGAGTACCTTCTGTGTACCGCCAAGCCCTGTCAGCCCGGCCCGCGTCCACCCCACCCACCCTACCCCCTGGGAGCCCTGTGAGCTCCACCTCTGCAGACTGGACAGGTAAAGTCAGAGCGGGCCGCTCTCTCACCCTACAAAAGTCCTGGGGATCCTGGGAGTGTGGACTCTGGCACCTTAATCTCCAGGCTAGTAAATGCTGTGCATAAAGTAGGGAAAAAATCACAGGGAGGTTACAGATCCCACTTCCATTGTCCCAATTTATTTATGCAGCAGGGTGGGGGGCCTCGCTGCGTGAGTTTGGGGTCTCTCCTGCAATGCTGAGCAGCTGCGTCTGGGAAACGGGTTGGGTCTTAGGGGAAGCACCCCGAGGTCCGCAATGAGGGCTGGGGGCGGGTTCAGTGTCCTGCTGGCGGGAAGTGGGGAGGGGGCTGCTTGGCGTTCAGGGAACTCGGAGCACTTGGAGACAGGGATGGGGTGACGGAGTCCAGCTGGCCCAGAAGCCAAGGACAGGCCATCTAGGGCATCGGCGGGAGGTGGGGCCGGGCCAGCTGCCTTGTTCTTCCCGGGGCATCTGTTTGGGCCGGAGAAAAATGTCACTGGTACCCTTCAGTCCTTGGTCAGGGGTCCTCAGTGTTCAACTCTGGGCCTGGCTGTTCTCACAGAAAAGGGTGATGTGGGAGTGATGCGGACGGCAGGGGGCGCTCCACCTGGGCTGGGCCGGAAGCTGTCGTGGTCAGCAGCTGGGAGCAGGTCCCAGGGCCGCAGCGAGGCCAGGCGGGGCAGCAGGTACTCAGCACGTGGCCAGCTGCTCGCACACCCAGCCGTCCAGCAGGCTGCGGCAGAAAGCATCATTCCACTGCCCGGAGCCCTGCATCATCACACAGTCCTCGTCCTGGTCATGGCCGTTGGGTTCCCCAGGCCGCCAATTGCTGGAGCAAAAAGGGTCCCAGTCAGGGGAGGGGGGAGGGCAAGGAGATGCCCCCCTCCCCGCCCCATCCCTTTCCCTGCAGCCTAGACACCCCCTGTCTGAGCCTAGGCCTTCCCTGCCCATCCTTGTTTTCTGACCCCAACTACAGTCTAGAGATTCCCCCTGCAGACTCCTTCCTTGTTCTCCCAACCTCAGACTCTTCAGTTGCATTCCAGACATTTCCCTGGGGCCCCTACCCCCCAATTTCCTTCCCTTTCAACCCAGAGCTTCCCCTTCTCTGAGCGCTGGCCTAGCCCCCCTCCTATCCGGCCCCCCCGCCTTGCCTGTAGTCCAAAGGACTCCCATCCATCCAGGTAAACTCCCCCTCCACGTGCAGATCCTGAAGGCCAATCCACGAGCCCTTTTTGTTGGCGCTTTTGGTCAGGAAGGCCTGGGGGCAGGACAGGGCTGGAGGATGGGGAGACACACCCAGGTGCTTCCTTTCCCACCCCCCCTCCTCCACCACACACCATGCCCCCTGCAGAGCCCCAGGCCCACCTGCTCCTCCGCGCTGTGGATGCTGACCAGGCGCCCTTGCAGGTCGCTGCAGGCATAGCGGGCCTGGATCCAGGACTTGGCACCTTCCCCAAAGTAGTAGCATTTCGTCTGGAAGTTGACCCAGTTCTCGGGGCACGTGTTGCACGTGATGCCTGGGGGAGAGGAGATGCTCAGGGGGGTGGCTGTGTGAGCACCGAGCTGGGCAGAGTGGCTCGAGTGGCCAGAGTGGGTGGCAGTGCTTCTCTTGGCATCACTCCTGCGGCCTGGACTGTAAGCAGACCCCCCACTCCGGAGCCTCAGAGGGCCATGCAGGCTGCTCCTTCCCTGGGGCTCCGAGGCTGACACGCAACACCAGCTCCACACCCAGCAGCTCGAGCGTGACGAACCTCATGGCCAGTTTCCACCTCCAACTCTACCTCTGCACACACCTCACGCCAGTTGCCCTTCCACTGCCAACACCATTGTCACAAACTCCTCGTGGTCGGCAGTGCCTCAGCCACCAACACTCAGGGCCAGCACCTCCTTGACAGCCAACACCGTTATCAGAAACACCTCAGGGCCAGCAGTGTATCCGTTACCACCAGTGACACGCCCAACAGCCCTTCAATTGCCAGCACCGTCACCACAAACATCCACAGAGAGCAGCTCCTCAACCGCCAACATCACCACAGATGCCTCCTGGCTAGCAGCACCTCAACCACCATAGACACCGCCACAAACACATCCAAAGTAAGCCACACCTCCACCACCAGTACCGTCTCCACAAACACCATATGGCAAGCCAGCAAGCTCCTCAGCCACCAACACTATCGCTACAACGACCGCGTGTCCATCAACGCCTCGGAACCTGTACTACCACCACAGTTGCCTCTACGTCAAGGAACACTTCAACCACCAAGACCGTCATCACCAACCCCTCACAGCCAGCAACGACTGCCAATACCACCACCAAAGACACCTCATGGCCAGCAGCCCCCCAGCCAGCAGCACCAACACCACAGACACTTCATGACCAGCAGCACCTCTGCTGCCAGTGCCATCACCACGAACACTGCCTGACCAGCAACCATCACCACCATAAATGCCATCAGCAGGAGCCCCTTTATCACCAACACCATCGTTATAGGCGCCCACTCTTTCCAACAACATCCCCTCATCGCCAACACTATACCAACCATGTATTAACCACCAGTGCCAACAGCAACACGAGACCACACTGGCCACAACCACCCTCGTTTTCCCCATGCTCTGTCCCCACAAAGGCTCTACTAAGAGCTCCGCCAGCACCTCAACACCACACCCCTGGCCACTTTCTGGGAAATTGAGATGATTTCTTCCAGCCGAAAGGATTAGTCAGGGACCACAGGGCTGGAATCTTGGGTCCCTGTGCCCTCTACAGGGGGCCATCTTGGTGTCATTCTCCCTTCCCCTCCCACCCACACGAAAGAAGCTTCCAGGCACTGTCGCCATCACCAACTCTATCAGGTAGGAGATTAAATCCACCATCACTGCATGGACCTTCTACTGATTTATAATAGATTTTGTTATAGTAACATGTAGGAAGGATTCCATAGCTTTGGTTGAATATTTCTAAGAGATCTGGAGTCAGTCGTTTGAGAGCCTCTCGGGAGAACAGAGCTGGCAGTGCTTCTGGCACTTTAGGTGGCGATCTCCACACATCCCTCGGAGAAGCAGCATGAAAACACATTTTAAAGACTTTGGGGAAGATGCTTGGAGTGTGTGTCACATGGTCAGCAAGGGTCAGCCCAGAGTTAGACCATCTGGCCATGGCCTGAAATTTGGGGGCACCTCAGGGTCTGGGTAGGAAATGAGGGGTAAACTTTTGCAGTTGAGCCCTATTCGGTCCCACCATTCCCTCTAGAGTGAACACTGGGGTTTCTCGCTGGGATTCCCAAAGCCACACCACGTCTGTCCCAGCAGACAGGACTCCTTCCCACCAAGCAGAAATCCTTCCTCTTCTCTTACCTAATTGGGGAACCTGGGGCTTCCCAGAGGAGGAAGTCAGAAACCAAGGGGTGGGACTGCGGGACATGCAAAAAGCCACAGAAAAGCTGTGCAGACCGGGTTCCTGTTCCAGGTTAAAGGCGCAGACTTCCCCTTGTGCTGCACAGACTTTCCCCTGCTGGCCTCTGGTTGCACCCTGCCTCCACCTCTGCCACCCCCGCACTGCAGACGTCCCCCTCTCCAGCCCCCAGCAGGATCAGGCAGTCTTCCAAAGGGCTGAGGTTGAGGGAGTCCTACTGGTACCCTTCCATGAAGGCACGGTGGGTGGAGGACAGGAGAGCGCAGAGGAAACCAGCGATGGTCAATGGAGGAATGCTTTTATTTGATGGAGGAAAGAAGTGTGGGAAACCTCCCAGATAGGTGGAGGGAAACAGCAGGAATCAGCGAGGGGATCCTTGTGTGCCCATCTGTCCTGCCACACATATAAACTCACATACACATAAACACATAGTCCGTGCTGCAACACGCACCTCATCTGTGCACTCCATGCACACTCAGCCACACACAAGCCTCTGTTTGTGTTCCACAACCACACCCACGTCCCACAAACATATCGTTAGACTGCCTCACATCACACACACGTGTTGTATACACATACATATACACCAACACGCCCAGAGGCTCACAGACCCCTGTCAATGCACAGTTATACACTATCACATGTACACACCCATATGCCTGCAAACACTCACCTTTCCACCCCCGTAGCTCTATCCGCAGCTTTGCCACCTCCTCCTGGAGTCTCTCCAATGAGTCCTCGGCTGTGCGCCTCTCGTTCAAGCCTTGGGTGAATGGGGTAGATGGGTCAGTGCTGAGAGATGGGTTTGCAGGGCCCCTCCCTGGCCGGTCCCCCCCAAGACTCACTGTAGGACTTGAAGCTGCTCAGATCATCCTGAAGTCCATCCAGGTTCCTGGAGAACTCAGAGTCTGGTTGGGTGGGTAGGTGGGGGGCTGGTCTCAGGGATGGTTCATACAAACCGGGGAGTCCCTGAGCCTGGCCTTAAGCCTTACGGACCCCCATGGCTCCAGGACAGCCCCCTACATCTGACTCCATGCCAGACGCCATGCCAGTCTGACACAACCCCCCACCCCACCCCACCGCCAGTCACCACCACTGCCAGTGCCTTACCCTGAGATTTCATTCTGTTCTGTTCAGCTTGGATTCTCTCCATGTTCTCTACCATCTGGGCATCTGGTTGCAGGAGAGGGGCTTAGCCACAAGCAAGTCCCCCCATCTCCCACCCCAGCCCCTCGGCCTCACACTAGCCTTTGAAAAGGGCTGTCTGCTCGCTTTGCAGCTCATGGGTGGACAGATCTAAAGCACAACCCAAGACCCCCTCCGCCCCTTCCCCCACACCAGATCCCGACCTCAGGCTGCTCACCCTGGGATTTCTGGTCCAGCTGTTCACTCTTGTGTTTTTCCAAGTTCTTGGAAACTTGAGAGACTGGGGGTAGCACGAGAGAAGAGGTGTCCTCAGGGACCGGGAAGGCAGGTTCCTCTTGAACCCCCCCTCCAACCTCGGCTCAGCACCAAGTGCAGGGGTCAGGGCCCCCCGCCCTCCACTTAGACACCATGCCCACTGCTGTTTGTTTGGATGTACAAATGTTTTTTATTGTGAAAGAAATCACAGGGCATTTAGAAACGAGGAGCAAAGCCCATTTAACCTCCTTCCAGCAACCTAATACACAATAGCCACTGCTCTTTGCTTTTAATTTTGGGGGAGGGGGGAAATGACCTATAAAAATACAAAGAAGGATGGAGTGACCTTAGAGTATTCCCAGCCCCAGAATTAAAGATAGAAGCAGCTGGCATTTATGGAAACTTCACTGGGCACCAGGCGCCGTCCCAAGTGCTTCACAAGTCTTGGCTCGGTCCCACCTCACAGCACTAAAATTTTGCCCATCTTACAGAGGAAGAAACTAAGGCACGAGATGGGGGGGTTACATAAGGCCCGCCAGCTACCGATATTACGATGCTACCAGACACTTCTCAGGGCCCTCCCTGCTCTCTGGGTTTTCACCCCGGAGGAGTGGGGAGGGTAACACGGGCTGACCCTCGGTTCCCGGGGAGGACACTGAGGCCCAGAGAGGGGCGGCTCTTTCCCTAGGTCCCACAGCAGCCAGTGGCAGGAGCAGGACCAGAGCCTGGCGCCCGGACCCCACCCCTGGCCACCTCATACCGTTCCGGGCGGCAGCATCCTCCAGCTGTTTCAGGCTCTTGGCGGCTGTGTCCTCCAGCTGTTTCAGGCTCTTGGCAGTGTCCCAGTCTGGGGAGGGAGAGGTAGAGAAGGGGAGCGGAGGGTTTGACAAGTGAGCCTTCCTCCCTCCCCTCCCACATGCCAGCTGGGCAAGGGGGCCTTGGACCTGACCCATGGGAGGTGCTGAAAGGGTGGGAGACGGGGATGTTGGTTGACGGGCTGTAGGAGGGGGCAGGGTCGAGGTGGGAACCCTGCTGGGGAAATGGGGCTCGGAGGGGTATGTTAGCTCCTCAGGGTTTTTGGGGTGGGGTGGGGGAAGGGTCTGGGAGGGAATGGTGGGAGGAGGGCAGTGGTTTGGGGGATGTGTGGGGCTGGGGGTGTCCTCACGCCACAGGAGAAGCAGGGTTAGCAGCACAGCCCACAGCGTGGCGGTCCCCAGCCCCAATAGCAGGAGCTGCGTCCCCTGCCTGCCGCGCTGCTTCCTGGGAACATTCACAATATCTGCAGAGGGTGATGGGCAGGGGTGGAGGGGAAAGGACAGGAATCAGCAATGAGGGGCTCAGGCTGAGGCTGGGCTCCAGCTCTGCCCGGCTTACCATCCCCCAGAACCCCAGCATCCAGGCGGCCTGTCCTGAGCCTGTACCAAAGCAGAGGGTCACAGTGGACCCCTGACCTCCTCTGCCCACCTTCCCCAGTATGTGCGGTCTTTCAGTGCCCCTGTCTGACTGATCCACAGCATGCTCATCTGTCCCTCTGACCTTGATCTATCCATCTCTGCATCTGTGCATCCTTGGGGCTGCCCCTCTGGCCCTCTCCTGTCCAGCTCGCTGTTACTGCTTATCTGCCCAGACTCAGGTTTGATACGGGTCCAGGTCCAGGCCAGGAGCTGGGACTCTCCTCCTAGCCCCCCCCGCCTCAGATGGCTGACCCCGACTCAGCTCTCACTTTTAACACCTGTGGTCATCCTCCTTTTTTGTGGGTTCGGTTGTCCCCCAAACGCCCATCCCCAGCCTCACCTCCAGATGTCTGGGTCCTCCTCTCCCCTCCCCCTCTGGCCCCCAGCCCTCACCTCTGCGTCTGGGCCCTCGGGCTCTGCCCTGATGCTTGTTCTCGCCCCAAGCCCCTTCCTCAAACCCAGGGCAGGGGTCTCAATTCACCCCTCTCATCTGAGCCCCTCCCCACCCCTCCGGATGTCACCTCCCCCAGATCTACCAATACTTGCCTTGCCCCCCCACCCCAAGCCTTTCCCCCTCCGTCCCCTCACCCTGGCTCTGGGGACCCGTCGTGCTAGCTTCCACTTCTTCTGAGTCCATGGTCCCTTGGCCTCCGATACCACTGGGCTGCCAGCACTCCAGCTGGAGCCGTTTTTGGTCCGGAAAGTGTTGAGTCAGAGAAGGGAGGGACCTGCAGTTCCCTCTCCAGCTTGGCTTTGGGCCAGGAAGTCCAGTCTGGGCCCCCTATCCTGGGCCTTTCCTAGAAATTCACCCTCCTTTCCAGAGAGGGGCCTGGGAGCATCCCCACCCCCACCCCCACCCCGCCAGGCCCTAGGCAGGGGCTCAGGACCCTCGTTCCTGTCAATGTCAGCACCAGAGGGTTCTCCCACCTGTGTAGGGATGTTCCTCCATGGCGGCCCTGCTTGGACTCTCCAGGTGATGGGGATCTCACCACTTGCCAAGACAGTCCACTGGAGGGGCACAGTTACAGCTGCTGCTGGAATCTGGGTTCTAATGGGATTTAAGGTGAGACAGTAGGTTCTAATTACAGACACAGAGCAGCCTCTGGGAGTCGGTGGGCTCGGTGACCATTTGCTGAAATTTTTAGCTCACGACTGGGGATCGGTGATGTGACCACCTGGGCGAGACAGTGGGTATGGAGGGTCACAGGCCTGAGACTAGAAGCAGGGTTCCCCAGGGCCTTTCGAGGTATACAGTAGGTGCTCAATAATTGCACACCTGGGTGACCTTGAGGAAGTGGCTTAAATTCCTGAGCCTGCCTTAGAGTTTTGGTGAGCTGTGCTGTGGACAATACCTGGCACATAGGAGTCCCCGAAATCATTGCCCGCTCTTGTTTCTCTCACTGCCTGTGCCACCTAGGCCAGTACTCAACCTTTCCGAGCCTCAGTTTTCCCCCTGTAAAATTGTGAAAATGATGGTACCCAATTCATGGAGCTGTGGTAGGGGTCAAATGAGATAATAATGCATGTGAGGCTTGAGGCACAGAGCTGCGCAGAGTGGGTCTTCAGATCTGACGCGTTTACTGGACGCCTATACTGTATCAGTTCCTGCTGGGAAATGCAAAGACTCCGCACCCAGCTCTCAGCCTGCTCCTCCGCCAGCGTGCCCTGGGCGACCTTTAAGTCCTTTTAGGAATGGGTGCATGCATCACCTACTGTGTGCCAAAGTGTATGGGCTCCAGAGTCAGATGTGTGCCTCAGGGCCCCAGCTGCCCCTGGCTGTGTGACTGTGGCCAAACCACTTCCCTGAGCCTGTGTGAGGCAGGGCTGGAGGAAGCCAGGCTGTGAGGAACGGCAGCTCAAATTGGGCCTTTGCCCTTGTGGGAGGAGGTCGGAGGTGCCCCAGTCCTGCAGCCATGACAGAGAAGGGGCAGCCAGCAGGACATGTCCAAGCCTGAGCTGGTCAGACCTGGGCCTGAACCCCGGCTTCTTCCCGGATCAGTGACACTGCGGGTGAATGACAGCGTCAATCCTGCTGGGCGAAGTCCAGCGCACAGCGGGTGCTCCCTAAACCGCTGCTGGGATAGGGTGCCGGCGGGGCAAGGAGGTCCAGCTTCTCTCGGTGGGACTGAGATACCAAGAGGGTAAGTTTTCCCGTGGCACACATTGGTGGGACTGGAATTTGAACTCCAGCGGTTTGATGGAGGAGGCTGTTTGCACAACCACCTCGGGACATGACACCCCTGGTTGGTGAGTGTGCAGGGTGGCCAGCGGCTGGGCCGTCTTCCTAAACCTGGGAACTTCCATCCCTATTTGTGGCCTCCACCGTGACCCTCAGTGCCAAACTTATCTTCTCTGTTGGGCCGCGTAGGCTGGCCAGCTTCTGTCCATGCTGGGACCCCTGCCTGACCTTCTGTCCGTGCTGGGACCCCTGCCTGACCTTCTGTCCGTGCTGGGACCCCTGCCTGACCTTCTGTCTGTGCTGGGACCCCTGCCTGACCAGCCTTCCCCCCCTTTTCTAACTGTAGACCTCCTCCTATGCATCCATCATGTCTTTCAAAAAGGCTTTGATGTCCACTCCCCATGCCTACACACACTTACACTTGCACACACATTCACACGCATACAGCCAAATGCATGCACACAACCACACAGTTACACAAGCCTGCCTGCATACCACCACAGAGACAGTCACACACGGGCACACAGTCACACACAACCACACAAGCACACACAAACACTTGTGCACCACCACCCAAGTCATGCAGTGTGCATGCATACATGCCTGCCCATGTGCACACACTTAGAGCCCTACATGTATACCTTTACACACTGGCAGACACTCAGAGATGCCCTCACACAAGAACTACAGCCACATTCATGTCACGCGCAGACATGTCAGGCATGTGCACACCGTTGTCACACACGCAGACACAATCACACATTCTCACAGTCACACGCACAGATGCACATGCTCACACACACTCACACAGACACAGACATGCACACAACCACATAGATGCACATACATGCACAATCACCCATCCATTTGCAGTTACACGTGCATATACATTCCCAATTACACTCACACAAAACAAATCACATATATTCACTTGTATTCACAACAAACACAACCACAAACAGAAACATACATGTTTGCACACATATTCACACACACCCAAGACAAATCACACGTGTACAACTCACTCTCAGACACGGCTGTGCACATGACACGTGATTCACACACATGAACAGTCCCACAGAGACACAGTCATACTCACACAGGTGCACACACACACCTGTACACATATTCACAGAGTCACACACATATGCAACACATTCACAGACACACACTCACATGACTTCGAACGTGTCCCTGTCCTTCTGATTAGTCGGAACCATCTGGAGAGTTCAGCAGATGCCGTGCAGGCCGTGGTGGCGGTGGAGAGGAGACATAGGACAGACCCTTTCTTCTGAGCATCCACCTATCAGCAGCTTCTATTTCCATGGATCTAATTAGGGACTTGCCACCCGGTTAATCGCGCTCCATGCATCAGGTCTTTGACCCTCCACCAACCCCATATCGTCTTCGCTACTCTCATCTCTATTCCTCAGGTAAGCGTCTCAGGGGGAGAGAGGCTAAATCACATTCCCAAAGTGCTGGAGGTGGTAAGGGCTAGAGCTGGGATTGCAGGCAGCGTGACTTGCATTAAATCATTATGCCACCAGGGCAAAGAAGCAGGGGGAGCATGGACAGAGAGAGAGAGAAAGATAATACATAAGATATTTCAGGTCAAACATCAACAACTTCGTAGTAACAATTTAGTAGCAAAATGTTCTGGAAGTAGTACTTAGTGTCTCACATGCCCAAACCCTCAAAACGACAGACCAATGCTACCTGTGGACCTGAAGCACAGAGAGGTTAAGTAACCTGTCCAAGGTCACACAGCCCTCAAATAGTAGAACCCACCCAGATCTTCCTCCCTAAAATGTGTCCCCAGATCTTTAGCTCTCTTCTCTCCACTCTCACTTAGGGGACCCCCTTCTCACAAATCCCACTCCTAGATGGGCAGCCTTCCCACCTCGGTTTGCTGCTCCAGTTCTCCCTCTCAGCAGACACCCCCCCTGAGCTCCTATGTCTCATCCCCCTAGTCACAGCCAGGCTGGGCTGTCCACTGGAGCTGGACATCTGCCCCCACCACGGCCAAGAGGGGCTTGGTCAGAGAGTCCCCTTGGAATGTGAACCATTTTGTCTGTCGCCCACTTTCCCAAACCTGAGGGTGAAACAGCCTTCCTCCTACTTTCAGAGTCTTGAGCCCATCCTGATGCTACCCAATATCAGAGGATGAACGTACATGTAGAAGAGTGAGTGGTCTGGCAAGCATCAAAGAGACTAAGCATCAAAGGGGACAGCTGGGTGGACAAAGGACAGCGGGAAGCACAGTGGGGGTGTCGGGGGGTGAGGCGTGCAGAAGGACCTCTAAGAGTGGGGCTGTTGCCTGGTCCAGAGGGCAGAGGAGATGGCCTGGGGCAGTGGCTGTGAGGGTGGAGAGAAGCAGGTTGGTGTGGGGTGGGTAGAAGAGAAGGGCTTGGTGAGACTTAGGGGTGAGGGATCTGGAAGTGCCATGGACAATGCCTGGGTCCCGGCAGCGGTGCCTGGGTGGACAGCAGGCTGACCCAGTGATGGGACTTGGGAAGGAGAAAGAAGAAGCTTGGAATAAGTCCTGTTGGGAATAAGTCCTGTTGGGCCGTGTTGAAGGCAAGGATGGGGGCTCCAGATAGAATTTGGGGCCAAGGTGTTTTTGGGAGATCTGTGGCCCCCAGATTCCCGCCCCGTGCCCATCCCGTGCCCACCGGCCATACCGTGTCCTGCGGGGTTCAACACCTGGTCCCTGCTGGGATAAGCGGGATGCCGTGGGGGCGAAATCTGAACTCGGGACTCCGGGGACCAAAGCACCCAGGTCACGCGACCGTCCCAACCCCCTCCCCTCTGCGATGTCAACCACATTTCTCTCTACTCAGATTGGGGAAAAAACAGGAAACCATGCGGATGTGGGCCACACGTCTGAAGCGCCGGTTCTTCTTTCAGGTTTGGGTACCTCCACCCTGGGGCCGGCCCTCGCCCACAGCCCTTCCTGGGTCCAGACACAGCTGGCACAAGTCGCGATTGGGAGGCGGGGGGGGGGGTGGTTCCAGCACAGCCTGGGACCCTCGACAATCCCCAGGCGGGATCCCGCTGCAGCCCAAGTCCTGATTGCAACTCTAGCTTAATCCCATGGCCCTGACCTCTGAGCCCTGGGAGGAACGAACCACGCCCACTGCAGCATCACAGGACCTCAGCCCCTGGGACAAAGTTAGGTGCCCACCAAGCACTCAGTACCTACATGGTAGGACGTCATGGGATCCTGACTCTACTCCCGTCCCCAACACAACCCCGGGCTCACCCCAGCTGGTGCCAGCCTCTCCTGGTGTCGGGAGTGGGAGAAGAGATGAGTGCATGTTTGCATAGGTGTGTGGTTGTCAAATCCACGGGGACTTCCAGGAGGAGGTGCCTTCCTGACTGGGTTTCTCCTCTTGGGCCTTATTGGCATTAGGGGCCAGATCACTCTTTGTCCTGTGCATTGTAGGATGTTTAGCAGCAACCCTGATCTCTACCCACTGGATTCCAGCAAGAACCTCCAACTTCTCCCCCCTACCCCACCCAGTTGTGATAACCCAAAATATGTCCCCTGGGGGTAGAATCGCTCCCCATCCTGAAAGCATGACCTACAGACGAAGAGAAAGTACTGGCTTCGGGCCCCTCCCTTTCGCTGTTCCTCTCATCTCCGTCCATCTCTCCCTCTCCCTTTCCCTCTGCTCTTGAGTCACCTCTTTCCTAACTCATTCACTCAACAACTATTGTGCGCCAGGCTCAGGGCACAAGACAAAGCTCCAGCTCTGGTAGTTCTCGTAGGGGAGAAAGACAAGGTCTTAAAGCCGTGAATTCAGAGGATCGTTTTAGGTGGTGGAAAACAGATTTGGGGGTGCTTTGGGGAGGGGCAGCTTTGGTCTGGATGGTCTAGAAGTCTGGGGGGTGTGAGGTGACGCTGAGCAGACCCTTCCAGGAGGAGGGGAGACCACTACTGAATGTTTCCGGGTGCTTGGTGGTGTCCCCTGGGACATTGTGGCGAGGAGACATGCCTGTCCCCATCCCAGCTGGGGAAATCCCTCCCATCCTCTCTTGCACACCCAGAGACGCCCCCAGAAGCCCAGGTCCTGGGAGGTGACTATGGCCCCTCAGCCTCCCCCTGCCCTGGCTGTGTGGCCTGAGCATTCTGTCCCTCTTGGGGCCTCAGTTTCCCCTGCAGAGGAGGGCACCGGAGGAAGGTCCCTGCTTGCCCTGGGGTTCTCGATAGCTGGTCCCCAGCAGAGAGAGCCCTGCAGCTCCTTCCACGGACATCGCTGCTGGGAAGTGGGAATCTGAGGAACTTGGGTTCAGGCCCGGGAGTGCTTATGTGAGGCAGCAGGATGAAGGATGTGTGGGGCGGGGCCCCCCAGCACCCAGGTGCCCGTGAGGTGAGGCAGTAGCATAACCCACAAAGTCACACATGCACGCGGAGAGACACAGAAAGACAGGCACACATCATGAAACCACATGCACATACACAGCACACAGACACAAGGCACACATCCACACCACAAGCACACACAGATACAGACACACAGACCGACACAAGGCAACCAAACACAGACGCATACAAACACACAGAGACACAGCACAATAAAACCAGACACACTCAGTGCATAGTCAGCACACATAATACAGACACACAGACAAATGCAAGGTAATATGGACACAATGCAACCAGACCGTAGACCCATGCACAGCATAGACACATGCACAACAAAATGACACACATCTACACAAGACATACACAAATATACAGGCACCGTAACACAACCAAACTGTAGACCCACACCAACACAGTAACACACAGACACCTACACATCACACACGCACAAAGATATAGGCACACAGACCAACACAAGACAGTCAAACACAAACGCATACAAACACACAGAGACACAGCACAAATGGACACAGACAAATATAGAGAAACACAGCCACGACACAACCAACCAAAGAAACACACATGTGAACACAGTTGCAACTGGATAACACATGGACATCTACACAATGTTTGTGCAAAGATACAGATTACACAATACAACCAAACCACACACATATACACACATACACAGACATATAGACACACAGAGAGATGCATAGAAACAGATACAATGCAATCAAATCACACACATAACGCATACATACAGATACATACAAGTACATGGAAATACTACAAGCAGGCATATGCAAAACACAACACCCACAGACCATACACAAAAACACATGCACAGCATAAATACACCAATATTAACACCACACAATAAACTACAGATAAACAAATACACACAACAAAATTACGTGCACATAGATATAAGACATACACAGTTATACAAACGCACACACAATTTATATTAGTCAGTGTTCTCTAGGGAAACAGAACCAACAGGAGATATCTGCAAATAGTATGAGATTTTATAGAAGTGTCTCACACAACTGCGGGAATGCACAAGTCTAAATTCCATAAGACAGGCTGCAAGCTGGCAACTCCAATGAAAGTTTTTGATAAATTCCCCAGGAGAGGATGGATGGCTGAAGTACAGATGAAGGTTCTCCCTTTTGACTGCTGAAGCTCTCACCTCCCCCTTAAAAGCCTTCAACTGATGATTAAAAGGTTAATCGGGGACTGAGTGCAGGTCTCTGCTGGTAGAAGACTGGACACTCAGCAGTGGCTGTAGCCAGGTCAGCCTTGGTGAGTGGAAGTCCATGTTGCTGAGCCCATGCATAACCTCCATCCCTACCACCATGACCACTTTGTTCTTGAGCCCATTGGGCAATGACAGGAAAAGAGAATGACTGGTATCCACAAGATGGGTCATCTTATCCACTTGATTGTTAAAACCTTCCTCTGCTGAAGTCACCCTCTGAAGAACTCACATGGGACACAAAAATTCTCATTTTTAGCCCACTCAGAAAGTTCTAACCACATGCCTCTTCCCCAGAACTCTTTGTCACCAATTTTCCCAATCATTTCCTTACTAGTCTCTGAGCATTCAGCCAAACCATTAGCAACAGCCCATGAATCAGAATAAAAAACAGCTCTCACCAGTTCTCCTTCCAAGCAGAATAAACAACCAGGTGCACTGCTCAAAGTTTTGCCCGCTGGGAGGATTTCCCCTCACCACTGTCCTTCAGGGACATCCCAGAAAGGGGCTCCAGTGCTGCAGCTGTCCACTTTCAGGTGGTACCTGCATATCCTGCAGAACTATCTGTCACCCAGGTCCGAATTTTCTCTTCCTTGGCCAGCTGACTGTAAGGAACTCCCCAAGAGGCCATAGCTCATTTGGGCCATCTCCTCATGTAACTTACTTGTGCCCACAGGACCTGCTTCTGGAGCCCTAACTCTTATACACCATTTCCATTTTATGATGGAGTGCTGCTGTGCATGCCAACTTGATGGCTTGACAACACCTAGCTCATAATGCAACTCAGGTCTCGTGGTAACTTGATGGCCATAGTTGAGAGTTCAGTCTCTAACTAGGGCCCAATAGTAGGCCAAAAGCTGTTTCTCAAAAGGAGAGCAGCTATCTGCGGAGGATGGCAAGGTTTTACTCCGAAATCCTAAGGGTCTGCGTTGTGATTATCCTAAATGGACAGCATCTCTATTTGCCATTGACACTTTCAACACGATTAGATCTGCTGAATCATATGGTCCCAGTGGCAGTGATGCTTGCACAGCAGCCTGGACCTGTCACAGAGCCTCCTCTTTTTCTAGTCCCCACTCAAAACTAGCTACTTTTCTGGTCACTCAGTAAATGGGCCTGAGTAGCACACCCAAATGAGAAATATGTTGTCTCCAAAATCCAAAGAGGCCAACTAGGCAATTGTGCCTCGTTTTTGGTCATAGAAGGGGCCAAATGCAACAGCCAGTCTTTCACCTTAGAAAGGATATCTTGACATGCCTAACACCACTGTACACCTATAAAGTTCACTGAGATGGAAGGCCCTGTAATTTTGTTGGATTTCTCTCCCATCCTCTGACACGCAAATGCCTTACCAATAAGTCTAGAGTAGTTGCTATTTTTTGCTCACTAGGTCCAATTAACATTATATCATCAATATAATGGACCAGTCTGTTATCTTGTGGGAGGGGGAAATGATTAAGTTCCCTGCAGACAAGATTATGGCATAGGGCTGGAAAGTTGATAAACACCTGAGGTAGGACAGTAAAGGTATACTGCTAGCCTTACCAAATGAAAGCAAACTGTTTTTGGTGGTTCTTGTTAACAGTTATTGAGAAAAAACATTTGCCAGATCAATAGTTACATACCAGGTACCAGGGGATGGGTTGATTCGATCAAGCAATGATACCACATTTGGAACAGCAGCTGCAATTGGAGTCACCACCTGGTTGAGTTTACAATAGTCCACTGTCATCCTCTAAGACCCATCTCTTTTCTGCACAAGCCAAATAGGAGAGTTGAATGGGGATGTGGTGGGAATCATCACCCCTGTAACATTCAAGTCCTTAATAGTGGCACTAATCTCTGAAATTCCTCCAGAAATCTGGTATTGCTTGTGATTTATCACTTTTGCAGGGTAGGGGCAGTTCTAGTGGCTTTCCCTTGGCCTTTCCTACCATAATATTACTTACTCCACAAAGGTCAGGAAACCAATGTAGGGATTCTTCCAGTTGCTGAGTATGCCTATTCCAATTATGCATTCTGGAACTGGGGAAATAACCACAGAATGGATCCAGGCCCCACTGGCCCACTGTAAGATGGGCCTGAGCCAAAACCCCATAGAGGGTGTAAGGGTGGTTCAGGGGTATAATGCTCACCTGCCATGGTAGACACCTGAGTTTGATTCCTGGCCCATGCATCCCCTCTCCCCTGACCAAAAAAAATTCCATCAATTACCTGACCTCCATAAGCCATACTCTGACTTGTGGCCCAATGTGACAGTTTGGGTTTCCTGGAATTGATGTCAGCTCTGAGCCAGTGTCTAATAATCCCCCAAATATCTGATCATTTCCTTTTCCCCAATGCACAGACACCCTGGTAAAAGACTGTAGGTCTCCTTGGGCAAGGCTGGGGGGAAGATTCACAGTATAAATTTTGGGCAGTGTAACAGGGTCCTTCCCCAAGGGTACCCAGCCCTCCCCTCATTCAAGGAGCTCTGGGTCTGTAAACTGCCTCAAGTTTGGAAATTGATTAAGGGGCTGTGACTCTATATTTTTGTCATTCAAGTTAGACTTCTGTTCACTTGACCTAGAACTCTTCTGCTTATTCAACTCAGACAAGAATTTAGCAGACAGACTGCCTAACTATTGTACTTTTAGGCACCCCATGATTTACTAGCCAATTCCACAGGTCTCTGCAAATCAGACTGTTTTGACTGTTGCTTTGCGTTTGCTGTCCATTATGATAGCCACGTCCACCTTGTCTTTGGCGATTAAGTGCTGCCACCTGGCTTCTGCCAACTCGGGATCCCGTCATCCCCATTGTGTTTAAGGATTCCAGCTCAGTGACAGCAGTTCCCACAGTCATGTCTGACCTACAGAGAAGGGCAACTACAGAGCTCTTCAGGGATGGTGGAGCTAGTCTTACAAGTTTATTTCTCACTGTTCTGGTAAAAGGTGCATCCTCTGGACATTCCTGGGGTGTGTGAGCAGGACTTTCTTGATAAATCCACTCTAACATTCCAATCTCTCTAAGCCTCTGGGTCTCCTCATCTACATTATACCAGGGCAGTTCTGGCATTTCAGCCTCAGGTAATGTTGGCCACCTTTTGACCCATGCTTCAGCCAACCATCCAAACAGTCAATGCCTTTTCTCACCCCTCAAGCTATAACATTGAATGCAGAATCTCTGCTTAGTGGGCCCATATCAATAAATTCAGCCTGATCCAGCCTTATATTCCTTCCACCATGATCCCACACCTTTATATCCATTCCCACACATATTCCCTGATTTCTGTCTACCTCCTCACAGGTCACACACTGTACCTCACCTTTTGGGGTCCTAGTTATAGGCCTGGGAGAAAAGAGGGGTGGTAGGGGTGGGTCATGAAAATAAATAGAAGTGTCTTTCGAGTCAATTACCTCAGAGCATTCCCTTTCAGTTTCATCTTGTGAAACAGGATTAATCTCTCCAGACAGAGGAGTGAGGGCTGTTTTCCCAGAGGGGTTGATTACAGGTTCAGCAGGCACTGATGGGTTAATCTCTTTAGGTAAAGGTTGCATGGCAGACCCCTCATGGTGGACTGGAGGCCTGGAAACTTTTTCCTCAGGGTGGACTGGAGGTCTGGAAAATCTTTCCTCAGGGCGAACTGGAGATTGGGTGGCTATTTCCTCAGGACAGACTACTATAGAACAAAGACTCAGCAGAATCCAGGGTTTCCATGTCCTGACTGCCATTATTATCAACCCATATGTCCCCATCCCAAGTTTCAGGGCCCCATTCTTTTCTGATCTAAGCCCTTACTTTGACAGCAGACACCCTGCAAGGTTGAGAATTAGTTTGTGTTGTAAATCTGCTACTCACACAATGAGACTCTGAGTGTGGTTTTCAGAGATCTCCAGTCTGCAGTCACAGGAAATAAGATTTTATTTCAGGGCACACATGGCAACTTTTACATCTCTCATATGGCACTTACGCTGCAAGTTTGAAACCTTCAGCTCATCCTTTTCTTTTATAACCATATCGAACATATGTAAGAACAACCAGCCAACGTCATTATACCTCTTAACTCCACAAAACTCTAAGGTGCCAAAACACTGTCACCCAGAGTCTTGTCTCATATAAGCATATGTTATCAGAGTTCGATGGTGATATTTATGTATCTCTTTTGCCAATTCACCCCATAGATTGTCAGTTCCATCTTGGTTACTGAAAACAGAGCCATTGGTGCTTTTGTATCTAATCAGAATAGAAAACCAATTGCAAAAAGACACATTAAAATTTTTAAATGGCTTTAATGAATTAATAAATACATATTTAAAAATTTCTAATACACTATATATTGATAGATACAGCCCCCGTAATCAAAAGAGTTCAATAATTTTAAGGACATAAAGGTGTCCTGAGACCAAAATGTTTGAGAAATGCTGCTTGTATTAGTTAGTTAAGCTGCCAGAATGTACTGTATCAGAAATGGAACATCTTTTAAAAGGGAAATTTAATAAGTTATGGTTTGCAGTTCTAAGGAAGTGAAAGTGTCCAAATTAAGGCACCAACAAGAGGTTACCTCCACTCAAGAAAGTCTGATGGCTTTTCTGAACACCTCTGTCAACTGGGGAGGCACATGGTTAGCATCTGCTGGTCCCTTGCTCCTGGGCTCTGTGGTTTTCAGCCTCTGTTCCTGGGGGGGGGGTTCCTCACTTTGCTTCTCCGGGGCTACTTTCATTTTTGGGCTTCCCTTGACTCTATCTAGGTTCTGGCTTGCTTAACATCTCATGGAAAGTCACATGGCAATGTTTGCTGGGCTCCAACCATCTCTAAACATTCATGTCTCTATTCTTCAAGTGTCAGCCTCTGTGTCAGCTCAGCTCTGAGCTCTGTCCGAAATGTTTCCTCTTTTGAAGGACTCCAGTAAATAGTCAAGACGCACCTGGAATGGGTATAGTAGCATCTAATCTAAAGGTCATACCCACAATTGGGCATGCCACATCTCTGTGGAGATAATCTAATAAAAAGTTTCTACCTACGATATTGAATCAGGGTTAAAAGAAATGGCTGCCCCACAAGATGGGATCAGGATGTAAAAAATGACTTTTCTGGGGGTACATAATATTTTTAAATGGCGGCACTGCTATATTACATTGTTTTCTTACTTATGCTTATGCCCCGGTAGAATGTAAGCCCCACAAAGGCTTTTTTGTATACTGATGCTTTACAAGCACCCAAAACTGTTTCTAGAATGTAGTGGATACTTGGTAAATATTTGCGGAATGTTTAAATTAATTAACAGGGATCAAAGTCAGCTTCCACGCTGAAAGTTTGACCAAACCCTAGAAATCTTGAGCTTTATCTTTTTTCTTAAGTTAATATATTTTGTATTATCAAACCAAAACAACACACAAACATGAACATTCTTAACATACAAACATTTTGTGTATGGTATACAATCAATGGCTCATGATATCATCACATAGTTGTGTATTCATCACCATGACCATTTTTTAGAACATTTGCATCACTCCAGAAAAAAGAAATAAAAACAAAAAACTCACAGTAACATACCCCTTACCCCTCCCTCTCACTGACTACTAGTATTTCCATCTACTCAATAGATTTTAACCTTTGTTCCCCCTATTTCTTTTCTATACCCCTTACCACTGCCTTTCATTGTTCACTAGTATTTCAATCTACTCAATTTATTTTAACATTTGTTCCCTCTGTTATTTATTTTTAATCCATATCTTTAACTCATCTTTCCATACTGTAGATAAAAGGAGCATCAGACACAAGGTTTTCACAATCACACAGTCACATTGTGAAAGCTTTATCATTATACATTCATTTTCAAGAAACATGGCTACTGGAACATAACTCTACAGTTTCAGCTACTTCCCTCTAGTCTCTCTAATATACCTTAAACTGAAAAGGGGATATCTATGTAATGAGTAATGATAACCTCCAGGATAATCTCTCGACTCTGTTTGGAATCTCTCAGCCATTGACACTTTGTCTCATTTCACTCTTCCCCCTTTCGGTCGAGAAGGTTTTCTCAATCCCTTGATGAGGGATCTCAGCTCATTCTAGGATTTCTGTCATGTTTCCAGGAAGGTCCACACTCCTGGGAGTCATGTCCCACGTAGACAGGGGGAGGGTGGTGAGTTTGTTTGTTGTGTTGGCTGAGAGAGAGAGGCCACATCTGAGCAACAAAAGAGGTTCTCTGGGGGGTGACTCTTAGGCTTAATGTCAAGTAAGCTTAGTTTATCCTTTGTGGGGATAGGAAAAAAACAGTTTTAAGATTCTGTTTCTGAAGATCCACTCCCGGTACCAAGCAGTATTAGTCAGGGTTCTCTAGGAAAACAGAACCAACAGGAGATATCTGTAGACATGAGATTTATAAAAGTGTCTCACGCAACTGTGGGGATGCATGATTCCAAATTCCAAAGGGCAGATTGTGAAGTTGGCAACTTCAATGAAGGTTTTGGATGAATTCCTCAGGAGGGGCTGGCTGGCTGAAGTAGAGCTTAAAGTTCTCTTTCCTGACTGCTAAAGTTATCACCTCCCTCTTAAAAGCCTTCCACTGACTAGTTTAAATGGCCTCTCCTTGTGGAAGACATCTCACTTTGCTGACTGCAAATGTGATCAACCATAGAGGTGATCAACACAATGATGATTTATGTCCTCTCAGTAAGGTCAGGCCAGTGCTTGCTTGACCAGACAACTGGGCACCATCACCTGGTCAAGTTGACACATGACATTACCTGGTCAAGTTGACACACAACATCACCTGGTCAAGTTGACACATGGCATCACTTGGTCAAATTGACACCTGAAACTAAGTATCACACAAATGCACACAAACATACACACAGACAAAATGCACAGGCATACAGATACCCATGACACACGTGCAGCATATCCACACATGCACACACACACAAAGACAGAAATGGACTCACAAATACTTGTGGACCCTCTCTGCTGGTCTTCTGCAGAGCTGTTTCGAGGGAGGGGCTGACAGGTTGAAGACAAAAGCAGTGACCCCACACACACTGTCAGTGGAGCCCCGTCTTTCCGAGTGGTTTCTGCTCTCCTCCCCTCCACTTCAGGCCTTAACTTCCCCTCAGGCCCTCTCTGTCTGCTTTCCAACCATCCCTTGGTTTCCCACTAATCCTCGTAGATTTCCCACGTCTCTGTCTTTGGTCCAGCCTCATCTCCCGAGTGTCCCCATCTCAGCATTCATTCATTCACTCACTCATTTGCCCATTCACTCATTTGATCATTCAGTGAAGGTTTATGAGCCCCTACTCTGGGCCCTGTAAAGGGGACTCGGTGCTGCAGTAGTGAGGGAAGCAGTCAACAATCCTTGCCCTTGGACCTGCTGTTCTGACTGTTTTGGTTTGCTAACACTGCTGGCATGCAATATACCAGAAATGAATTGGCTTTTCCAAAGGGGATTTATTAAGTTACAAATTTACAGTTCTAAAGCCATGCAAATATCCAGATTATGACATTAACAAGAGGACATCTTCACGCTAGAAAGGCCAGTCGTGTCCGGGGTTTCTCTGTCACATGGGAAAGCACATGGCGACGTCTGCTGGCCCTTCTCTCCTGGGTTGGTTTCCAAAATGACTCTCTCAGTTCCTGTGGGTCCTTCTGGCCTGGTTTGTTTTCCTTTCAGTGTTCCTGGCTCTCTCTCATAAAGGGCTCCAGGAAAGATAAAGACCCACTGGGCTGGTTTGAAAGGATGTGTGTACCCTAGAAAAGCCATGTTTTAGTCCTAATCCCATTTTGTAAAGGCAACCATTTCTTCTAATCCCTATTCAGTACTGTATGTTTGAAACTTTTATTAGATCATCTCCCTGGAGGTGTGACTTAATCAAGAATGGTTGTTAAGCTGGATTAGGTGGAGACATGTCTCCACCCATTCAGGTAGGTCTCGATTACTTTACTGGAATCTTATAAAAGAGGAAACATTTTGGAGAATGAAGGAGATTCAGAGAGAGCAGAGCAGAACGACGTAGCCACAAGAAGCAGAGTCCACCAGCCAGTGACTTTTGGAGATGAAGAAGAAAAGTGCCTCCTGGAGAGCTTCATGAAACAGGAAGCCAGGAGAGGAAGCTAGCAGATGACACGGTGTGCGCCATGTGCCCTTCCAGATGAGAGAGGAACCCTGACTGTGTTCACCATGTGCCTTCTCACTTGAGAGAGAGACCCTGAACTTCATTGGCCGTCTTGAATCAAGTTATCTTTCCCTGGATGCCTTAGATTGGACAATTGTATAGACTTGTTTTAATTGGGACATTTTCTCAGCCTTGGAACTGTAAACTAACAATTGATTGGATTCCCCTTTTAAAAGGCCGTTCCATTCCTGGTATACTGCATTCCGGCAGTTAGCAAACTAGAACACCCGCCTTGAATGGGTGGGGTCACATCTCCATGGAAACAACCCAATCAAAAGATTCCACCCAGCGGTAGGTCTGCCTCCACAAAGCTGGATTAAAAGAACATGGCTTTTCCAGGCAGAGGAAGCTGCACGTGCAAGGGCCCTGGGGCTGGATCATGCGTGATATGTTAGAGGAACAGAAAAGGGGCCAGTGTTGGCTGGAGCAGTATGAGTGAGGGGTGGAAAGAGTGGTCTCCCCAGGGCCCGTTCCTGCCCCGAGCTGGGCAAAGCACTGCCCCCCTCCGTGGGAACACGGACCAGGGCCCAGGCTTTTGCCCTCTCTCCTCCCAGGCCTCCACCCTCCACGTCACTCATCCCAGACCCCTTCTTACTTCCTTTCGATCCTGTCTCTCCCCAGCCATGACCCCAACCCTGGCCACTGCCCCTGGTCTCCGTGCACCCCCCTCCTCAGTCCTTCCCTTGCCCAACAGTCACCTGACCATGTCCTCCCCCTGCTTACAACCTTCCATGGCTCCCCTCTGTTCTCAGCCCCAACTTCCAGCTCCCGGGTCTGGAGTTTAAGGGTCCCGCTCTCTAGCCACACTTCTCCCCATTTCCTACAAAGCTCCTGAGCGCCTGCCTGAATTTCACAGAGCTCTTTGCTCACACTGTGCTTTCTCACACCTGCCACCTTGGCAGCCCCCCAGGGCTGGTGTGGGGATGTGGCCGGGAGCGTCAGTTTGCTTGGAAGCCCTCTGAGTCCCCAGTCCCCTGAAATCCCCTTTCAACCTGAGCTCCAGCACAAAGTGAGCCTTTCCGAAAGCTGGGTCCTCCCTGCAGGCAGGACTCTGGGGGTCCTTCCTGGAGCGTGAGAAGGGTTGGTGTAAGCTCTCTCGCCCTCGGTCTTGTACACCTTCCCCCCTCCACTCGCTCCCCTCTGCCCGCCCTTCCCAAACTTCACCCACGCACTGATCAACAGGAAGGGACGTGGGGTATGTGGAAGTGCGAAGAGGCTGGTTCTGCATTTTTGCCTTCCTGGAGCCTTGGGGTCTGGATTTCGGGCTGTTTTTGTTCTTGTGTGTGCCGGTGGGGTGGGTGGGAGATGACTCACCCCTATTGCAGGGCACCCCCAGGACGAAAAGGGGCTAAATCAGTCCTACCCAGGAATCCTGAGAGCAGCCCACGTCTGGACTGGAAGACTCAGGGATTTCTTTCCTGAGAATGCCCGTGGTTCTCTGAGAAATGTGATGTCACATGGGGACCAGGCTAGAGACCCCGGAATCCAGGACCCCAGTTCCCATCTTCAGAGACCCCAGCCCCCAGCCCCTTTAGCTGAGGGCACATCCCTTAGAGTGAAGAGCCCTGAAAGATGAAGAACAATTGGCTGCTTCATCATCAGTGACCCCTCGTGGACCCAGGCCACCACTGCTCAGGGACTGGGTCTAGAGCTGTGATTTTTCCCCCCTATTCCATCCTTCCTCTTGCTGATTCCCAGCATCAGCCAGGATGGTGAGAGTGCTGCCCCCTGCTGGACACACCTGCTCACTCTCCCTGTTCCCCGCCCCACCCCACCCCTGCCACTGTCCACAGCAGCTGGAGCCCCAGTTCCCCTCTCTACCTGTGGTGTGACTTTATCCTCTTGGGGCCTCAGTTTCCCCATCCATAAACTGGGGATGGCAGCAATTCTCCTTTGCGGAGGTTTTCAGTGCCAGGATGGGTGCAGGGAAGCTCTCGGTAAAAACAGGAGCGTTGTTAGCATTCTTTCCAGTTGTGTCTACCTGATAATTAAAACCCATCAAGCCCCCTGCAGTCAGCTTGGCTGGCACCTTCCCCTCTCCACTGTCGGGCCCTTTGCTCTGCTCTGGCCACACCGGACCACTTTTCTCATTTTTCAGCCCAACACAAAGCTCAGTCCCTCTGTCACCTATTTTATGGTCTCTACGAACCCCTTGCCTTGGTGTGCAAACATGTTTGGTTTGCTGTCCGTCCTCCACTGGAATATGAGCTCCATGGAGCTCCAGGAGGGCAGGGAAGGTGTCTGTTGTCACCACCGAGTCTCCACCCACAGCTCAGGGCCTGGCACACAACAGGTGCTTCACAGGCATCATACCTGAATGAGTCTCCCACGGTGGTCACAGATTAAAATAACACACCTGTGTTATCCTACATTATAGAGGTCAGAAATCCAAAATCAGCCTCGCTGGGCTCAAGTCAAGGTGTTCCCTCTGGAGGCTCTAGGGGAGAATCCATTTCCTTGCATTTTTCCAACTTCTAGAGTCTTCCCATATTCTTTGGTTCATGGCTCCTTCCTCTCAGCAGAGCCTCTTCCAAGCTCTCTCTGTGCCTCTGAGCCTCCTGTCTCCCTTTTATGAAGATGCTGGAAATTACATTGGGCCCACCTGGATAATCCAGGAACATCTCCCCATGTCAAGATCCTTAAATTAATCACACCTGCAAAGTCCCTGATGTCATGCAAGGTCACATGTCATAGCATCCAGGGATTAGAATGTGGACATCTTTGGTGGTGGGGTAGAGTGTCACTATTGAGCCTAGTACTCTAACTCTAGGAAGTAGAGAGTGTTATTATTATTACTATACCCATTTGATAGATGCAAAAACTGAGGCTCAGAGAAGCAAAGTCACATGCGCAGGCTCATCCTAAGGAGTAAGTGTCAAGCACAAATTCGGGGGATATTTCTAGACGTGGGATTGCAGGGTCATAAGGCAATTCTATACTTAACTTTCTGAAGAACTGCCAAACTTTCCACATGAACAGTTTGGTTGTTCATCAGAACGTTAAACATAGAATTACCATATGAGCCGGAAATCCCACTTCCAGGTCTGTAACCCAAAGAATTGCAAGCAGGGTCAGATACCTATACACCAGTGCTCATCGCAGCATTATTCATAATAGTTTAAAGGTGGAAGCACCCCAAATGATCATCAATGCATGAATGGATAAACCAAATGTGGTGCATTCATCCAATGGAACATTATTCAGCCACAGAAAGAAGTGAAGTTCTGATTCATGTTACAATGTGACACAAAGGGACAAATACTATATGCTATACTTGTATACTTGAAAGGCGTTAAAATGGGAGACGTTTTGTCGTAAATATGTTACAAAAATAAAAGAGAGGTGTTCTAGTTTGCTAGCTGCCGGAATGCAACACACCAGAGACGGATTGGCTTTTAATAAAAGGGGATTTATTTTCTTGGTTCTTCAGAGGAAAGGCAGCTAACTTTCCACTGAGGTTCTTTCTTACATGGAAGGCACAGGATGGTCTCTGCTGGTCTTCTCTCCAGGCCCCTGGGTTCCAACAACTTTCCCCAGGGTGACTTCTTTCTGCATCTCCAAAGGCCTGGGCTGAGCTTCGAGTGCTGAGATGAGGAATGCCGAGCTGCTTAGGCTGTGCTACATTGCGCTCTCTCATTTAAGCACCAGCCAATTAAGTCAAACGCCACTCATTGCAGCAGACACGCCTCCTAGCCGACTGCAGATGTAATTAGCAATAGATGAGATTCACGTACCATTGGTTTGTGTCTGCAGCAACAGAAATAGGTATGCTCACCTGGCCAAGTTGACAACTGAATCTAACTAACACAAGAGGTAAAAACCTCGTTTTTTATAGCAGCTGCACCGTTTCACATTCCTTCTGACAATAGGGTCCCAATTTCTCCACATCTTTGTCGGCATTTTTTTTCTGCTTTTTAAATAAGAGCCATTCTAGTTGGTGTAAGGTAGTATCCAATTGTCGTTTTGATTTGCATTTCCCTAATGGCTAATGATGTTCATTACCTTTTCATGCGCTCATTGGCCATTTGTACACCTTCCTTGGAGAAATATCTATTCAAGTCTTTTGCCCATTTTAAAATTGGGTGACTTGCCCCAGGGATGAGCCTGGCCCTGACACCATGGGATCAACAATGCCATCCTGACCAAAAGGGGGAAAAGAAGTGTAACAAATAAGATATCAGCGGCAAAGAGTTCAAATAGAGTCGAGAGGCTACTCTGGAGGTCACTCTCACACAAGCTTCAGTTCGACCTTGCTACCTATCATAACTTGCCAACCCCCAACCAAAACCATTACTGCCAATTCTAAAGAACACCTAGGGTATTATAGAAGATTCTACAAAGGTTCCATGCACTAGGATAACTTTCTAGAAACCCACAATCTCCAGATGGGTCCCTGGACCAGATAACTCCTGCAATGCAGAGGGGCCAGCCTTTCCAGAACATCAGCTAGTTCCATCCCCCCATCCCATAGTATCGACAGCCCCTTGCAACATGAAAAAGTTAGAATGGGCATAGCCCAAATCCCCCTAAACAGTGGGAGAAAGATCAAAGGTGATGGTGGAGTTATAAAGAGAAGGCCCGGTTTAACAAATGGGTATGATTGCTGAATCATTATACTGATATCTCTTTTAGCCTCCAGTACCTTAGATCAGCTAGAAGTAAAATCCTAAAATTGTGTTATTTTAACCCATACCAAACTCTGAAATCCATTCTCCAACTAATTGTTGCAGTGTACTTTGACATTTATTGATTTTATGTATGTATGTTATTTAAAGAGAAGGAGGCATATAAGAGAGAAGATAGGATTTTAAAAATTGGGTGGCTTGTCTGTTTTTGAGTTGTAAGAGTTTATTTTAATATGTTCTAGTTATTACACCTTTATCAGATATGTGGTTTCCAAATACTTTCTCCCATTCTATTAGCTGTCTTTTCACTTTCTTGATAATGTCCTTTGATACATTAAAGTTTTAAATTTTGATGAAGTCCATTCTACATGATTTGTTTTTGTTTTTGTTGCTTATGCTTTTGGTGTAAAGTCTAAGATCTCATCACCTAATAATGCGCCTAAAGATAACTCCCCAAGATTTTTCTTCTAAGAGTTTTACGGTTTTAGCTCTCTTATATTTAGGTCAGTGATCCACTTTGAGTTAGTTTTTGTATGCGGCATGACGTAGGGGTCCACTTTTACTCTTTTGCGGGTGGGCACCCAGTTTTCCCAGCATCCCTTATTGAAGAGACTCTTCCTTCCCCCTGGGTGGACTTGGCCTCCTTGTCACAAATCAGCTGGACATAAATGTGAAGCTCAGGTTTTGCACATGGTTTCTGACAAATCCATTCATCCAACTCACTCGGCGTCCAGCTCCACGCGGGACACTGATGACTTAATGAAAGGCTCGAGGCCAGACCTTCCTCGTGGGGAGGGGGCAGATGTCAAGTCTGATGGGGAAGGGGCTGCCAGAGACCAAAGAGAGTGTGACCTGCTTCTCCCCCATTTAAAGAGACCTTTGGCAACATGAAAAAGTTAGAATGGCCAAAGCCCCAATACCCCTAAAGAGTGGGAGAAAGCTCCAAGGTGATGGTGGAGTTATACAGAGAAGGTCGGGTTTCACAAATGAGTATGAGTGCTGAATCAGGAAATTGATATTTCTTTTAGTCTTCCGTATCTTAGAGCAGCTAGAAGTAAAAACCTAAAATTGTGGAATTGTAACCCATATTGACTCTGAAATCGGTTCTGCAGCTAATTATTGTGATGTGCTTTGCAGTTGATTGTTTTTTTGTATTTACGTTATTTTTCACAAAAAATTTAAAAAATAGTCAATTGTGATTATGAATGCCCAGTTATATGACGATATTGTGACCCACTGATTGTACACTTTGGATGATTACATGGTATGTGAATATATAATATATATCGATCAAAAAATGAAACTGATTCCTAAAAAAAGTCAATTAGTGACAAGCAAGTCACTAGATGAGTATCATGTCCCAGGAAAGAGACTGGAGTTGTGTCTGTCATTGCATTTATTTAGTTAATGTGGTTCATATGCTTTTTGAAAATGTGTTACATGCAAATCAAAAGGCTTTTTGGAAAACCTATGTTTGTCTGATAAGAAAATAAAGAATGCAAACACCTGTAGTTACTCAAGAGAAGAAAACAAATAAAAAAGAAACCCTTGGGTGCTTCCCCATCTCCGCGCTTTGCCCAGTATGAGGCCTCTGCGGGACATGCCAGGATCTGAGGGAGTTTCCTGGGATTGGGGGTGGGGGGTGGGGGAGTAGAGAGCAAAGGGACTGGAAAAAAACAGGCTACTCTGTCTCAAGGCCTTTTCTTGGAAAACAAGGTGGTAGGTGGGGTCAGCCCATCCAGGAAACTCTGGTTGGGCTCCAAGGTCACCCCAAGTTGCTGCCTCAGTCCCAGAGAAGGAAGTCATGTGATTACCCACTGTAATTTTGGAGACTGCTTCTCCTTGCCTCCTTCCTGAGCTTCCCAGAACCTCTTCCCCCTGCACCTTCAGGCTAGGAACACGGCTGGAGATACATTTCCAGAGCATTTTCCACCTCCACCCTCACCACGCAGCCACACCACTTCAAATGGTGTGAGCCCCAGGAAGGCAGCAGCCAATCCTGAACTCCAACATTTTCTCGTGACAATTTTCAAGCTTACAGAAAGAGTGAATTTCAGGATGACCCACCCATCCCTAGATTCTTTAATTCAGATTTTCTATATTTGCTGTATCAGAAATCTGTCCATCCATCTAACCTTCCATCCACCATCAATCCATCTTATTTTTAAAATGCATTTCCAGGTAAGTTGTACTCATCTGTCCACTTCACCCTAAATGCTGCAGCATGCAGAAGATTAACTAGAGTCCAATATTCTCCTTGCTTTTTTGTTTGTTTGTTTTCAATAAAATTACATACTGTGTAATGCATAAATCTCAAGGGCATTTCTTTGAGTTTTGACCCATGCATTCACCCGTGGAATCCAAACCCCTATCAATATATAAAACATCACGGATCATCCCAGAAAACTCTCTTGTGGCTCTTCCCAGGCAATCCCTCCCTCCCACTCCCAGGCAATCATGTTTTTCATTTTTTTTCCCTACCATGGAGTAGTTTTGCCTGTTTCAGAGCTTCATATGAATAGACATAATCAGTCTGACTCTTTGTGGAAGGATTTTTGCTGCTAAGAATAACGTTTTTCAGATTCCTTCAAGTTCAGAGTCTCTGGCTGCTTGTCCTCTGTTGGAATTCCAGTGCGTGGCATACAACAGAGGCTCAGGAAATATTTGTGGTTGGGAAAATGATTGCATGAGTGAAACCGCCCCTTGTTCATTGGGACGTTGCTCCCCCCACGTCCAGCTCCCATTCTTCACCCTTCCTCCAAGGGCAGCGTCCCGCCTTCTCTCCAGCCTTTCCCTGGCCAGTCTCCTCCTTTGTCTGTTGAAGCTCCAGCCCTCTCCCATCTATTTCACCTCCAGGAGTCCTGTCCTCTTGGAGAAACCACCAATCCTTCTACTTGTCTCAGTTTAGGGACACCCGCTCCATTTACCAGAGCTAGAATTCCAATCAGCAGAGACCCTCTGTCAGTCTTGTCATCCCGTGAAAACACATGCTATCTTGTGTAGCAGAACATTGCCTGCTTCCTGCCTGCCCCTATTATCTGCTCCAATTTCCAGCTTTATTTCCTCCTCTCACGTTCTTATCTAAGAACTGCCTTCTAGAACTGCTGAAGTATCTCCTTCCTTGAGCAACCAGGACCCCCATACATTTGGGGGTGGAGAGCAGTGGAAGATGGCATCACCACTTTGGAAATCTGTTGGAAAGCTTCTTACAAAATGAAACACACACCTTCCCATACAAGCCCCACAGTCCCACCCCTGGGTATTTGTCCAAGAGAAGCGAAAGCTTAAATCCACCCAAAGATTTGTACAGTGTTCATAGCAACTTTATTCATGATAATCCACGCTGGAATCAGCCCAAATGTCCATCAACAGGTAAATGGATAAACAAATTGTGGTCCAACCACGCAATGAAATATGGCCCAGCCGTTAACTGCTGAAGCACAAAACATGGGTGAATCTCAAAGTCATTGTGCTGGGGGAAAGCAGACAGACACAAAAAACCGCATACTGTGTGGTTCTATTTATATGGAATTCTAGAAAAGACAAAATCTAAACAGTAGTGATAGAAAGCAGTTCAGTGGTGTCCTGGGATGGGGATAAGGGCAGAGATTCATTGGGAAGGGGCAGGAGAGAATTTCTGGGGTGATGGAAATATTCTCTATCTTGAACGTAGTCGAAACTTATTCAGTTGAACACTTGAAATGGGTGCATTTTATTGTACGTGAATGATACTTCAATAAAGCTGATTTTTAGGAAAAAAAACATTAAAAAAAAAAAGAAACAGAATTATACCTGGGACAACAAGTACAAATCAGGATTGTGAGAGGAAAACAGGAATCGAAGGTCATCTGGTTACGATGAGTCACGTTTGTGTATTATCAGGTCATGAGGGGGTTACAGCTATATTTCAAAGGGTGCCTCTGGTGGTTTAGAGATGTGAACCCCAGAAAAACATGTTCTGAGATCTAATCCATTCCTGTGGGTGAATGCACTATAAGTTTCCTTTTGATGAGGCCATTTCAGTTAAAGTACGGCCCAACTCAATCAGGATGGGTGTTAATCCTATTACTGGAGTCCTCTATAAGCAGAATGAATTCAGACAGAGAGAAAGCCATAGGGGAAGCAGTAAGAGGCTAAACATCAATGGAACCCAAAAGAGAAGGGAGAGGACGGGAAATGTTTCCATGTGCCTCGTTAGGTGAAAAAACAAGGACCAAGGATTGCTGGCAGCCAACCCCAGAATGCCAGTCTTTGTGAGAAAGAATTGCCTTGATGACAGCTTGATGAGGACTCTCTTTTAGCCTCAAAACTGTGAGCTAAGAAATTCCCATTGTTTAAGCTAACCGTTGCAAGGTATTTGCTTGAGCAGTCCAGCAAACTGAGATGACTTACAGATGTGTCCAGTGGTCTTTGCTGTGTTTCAGGGATTCATTAACACAAGGGTGGGTATATTATATATGTATGTTAAGGTGTGTCACAGGAGTGTCACTGCTGCTGTAGGTTGCAGGTGGTTGTCATTGAGTTATGGGTGAACCTTGGGTAAGGTCTTATGTGAATTCCCTATTGCTGCTGTATAATTTACCTCAAACTTAGTGGCTTAAAACAATGCTAATGTATTATTTTGCAATTCCACAGGTCAGAAATCTGACCCAGGTCTCACTGGGAGAAAATCAAGGGTAGGCAGGGCTGAGTTTCCTTCTGGAACCTCTAGCGAAGGATCCTTCTCGTTGCTTTTTCAAAATTCTAGAAATGGCCCAACATTCCCATCTTCCTCCATCTTGCTGGCAATGGTAGGTTGTATCCTATCCAACACTGCAGATGTCTGACCTTTCTTCTGAAGTCTCGTCTCCTTTTCTTGACTCTCACTTTTCTGCCTTCCTCTTCCGCCTCTGAGGATCTTTTGGTTATATTGGTCCCATGAAGATAATCCAGAATAATCTCCCATTCCCAAGGACCTTAGCTTATTTTCATTAGCAAAGTCCCTTTTGTCACGCAAGGTAACATATTCACAGGTTTCCAATGATTAGGACATGGCCAATTTGGAGGGGCTGCTATTCTGCCTTCTTGGGTCTATTTTGGCATACTCAGCAATTGCTGTTGTGTCACTGGTATGTTGAAGATACATTTCAGGTCTTATAGGGCTCTCCGTTCCCAGGGTTTCTAGGAAATGGGGTCTGGCTTGGAGGCTGCTGACCTAGCACAGTGGGTCTCTGGCTGCCTTTCCCACCAGGCTCTGGAGGAAACATTGCAAGGCTTCTTCATATTTTGGCCTCTTCCTGTACCACCTGGAAAAAAGGACATTGCAAGAAAGCAAAAGTCAACCAAAGGTCATGGTGTGATGCAAGGTGGAGATTGGGGTTAGACTTAGGCCCCAGATGCTGCTTTCTTCTCAGGGACATTGAATCTTGTAGGGGCAAGGAGTGGTGCTGAGAGGCTAGAGAGGAGAATTTGACCTTGACCATCTCATTCGGGGTCATCAGGCAACCTCAGGTCCCCTCAAAACTGCAGGTGGAGTTAACGTCTGTGAGCTGACCAGGTGCACACATGCCTGATGAAAGTGAGGCTAGCTAAGAGGGGCACAGGGGGCTGGGGTCCACTCCTGGATGCCTGCCCTGTGACTCCTGCAGGCTTTATAGCCCCAGCATTTAAGCTTGGGGTACCAGAGGCTTGAGGGCTTGCTCGGGCCATGGTCAAACCTTTGAAAGGTCCCAGAGCAGTTCCAGCTTAACCCTGGGTTTGAGAGTTCTGCCTTATTCTTCATTCTGCCTAGACCCCAGCCCCAAACTCACTCTGCTCCATCCCCCGGAGTAACGCCAGGACTTCCTGTGCCCATTTGCGCTGTGGTTGAGCATCTGTCACTACAATCTTTCCAGGGCTCAGCCAGGCGCAAAGCCTTTTGTGAAACGGTCAGGCAGGGCGTCTGTCTTTTGTTGCTCTTCAGACAGACAGGCTGTCAGGAGGCCAGGCTCTCATCTGATTGTCAGTGTGCCCAACCAGAAGCTGTCTGTGAGTCCTCTGGACCCATGGAACCCCAGGTTGTCAGGCACTTAAGTGACCAGGCTGGGAGCCTGAGGGTTGCTTTGCTGTGAGTCTGTTTTGTACTCCTTGGGGTAAGCTGAATACTCCCTCCTCTCTCCACCCCAATGAGCTATCCAAGCCCTAAACCCTGGAACTTGTGAAGGTGGCCTTATACAGCAAAAGAGACTTTCCAGCTGTGATCAAATTAAGGATCATGCGATGGGGAAGACTGTCTTGTATTTTCCAGGTCGACTCCAAATACAATCACAAGCACCCTTGTACAAGGAAGGCAATGAAAGGGATATTTGAAATCAAAGATGAAGGCAATGCCACCACTGAAGCAAGATACTGGACTGCTGCCTTTGAAGTAAGAGGAAGGGGCCTTGGGCGAAGGAATTCAAGGCCATGACACTAGAATCCAAACAAGGCAGGAAAGTGGATTCTTCCCTAGGACCTCTGAAGGGAGGGAGTGTGGCCTTGAAGAACCTTACTTTTGAGCCAGTGAAACAAATTTTGGACTCCTGACCTCTAGAACTGTAAGAGAATAAATGCATGTGGTTTCAATTTGTGGCAGTTTATTATAGCAGCTGCAGGAAACGAATACACTCATTCAGGTTGCTGGTACAGGAGCAGACAAGGTGTACGGCCAGAAGTTGGATGGTTCCTGGGCTTGTCTGCTGTCTGGCTGAGGTCCTCAGTTGTTAAGGATCCACAGAAGTGTTGGGAATGATCTGGTTACGGCGCAGAAGGGCTTCTGTCTGGTCAGGGAATTTGGATGATGTTCCTCTGCTTCCTGCACAGCAGATGCTCCTAGCAGCATTTAGATCTGGACTTACTCCCCTGAGTGGGACTTCTCTTAGCTGGAAATTCTTGGAGAATCCCCAGGATCCCAGGATGGGAGCAGGAAATTTGGGGAGTACAGGGTGAATTCAGATCAAAAGTCCCCAAGCTGATAAAGATAGGCTCCGCGCAAATCTCACCCCACTCCAAGAGTTAAGCCATATGCCAAAGCTTCCACCCCACCCCCAGCCCCCAGCCTTTGTTCCTTGCTAGGCTCTCTTCCTGGAAAGTACCTTCCTTCCTATCTCCACCTGCAGAAACCCCATTGTTCCTTAAAGTCCATTGTGGTGGTTTGGAACTGTATGTATCCCAGAAAAAACATGTTCTTGAGCTTAATCCATTCTTGTGGGTATGAACCCATTGTAAGTAGGCCCTTTTGATGAGGGCCTACACTGTAAGTAGGTCTTTTGATGACGGTTTAAAGGGTGGCCCAATGCACTCAGGATGAGTCATCATCCTGTTACTAGAGCATTTTATAAGCAGAATGAAATTCAGACACAGAGAGGGAAAAAGTCACAGAGGGAGCAGCCAGACTAGAACATCATCAGAACCCAGAAGACAAGGGAGATGCCAGGAGAGGCCTTCACGTGCATTGTCAGGTGACAGAGGAGCCCAGGAACAAGGAAAACCAACAGCCAGCTCCAGAACGCTGGTCTTCAGGAAGAAAGCATCACCTTGACGATGCCTTGATTTGGACTTCTCCTTACCTCAGCACCAGGAGCCAATGAATCCCCATTGCTTAAGCCAACCCGTTGCATTGGTATTTGCTTCGGCAGCCAGGAAAATGAAAACATCCATCTTCTCTGGGATGTTATTCCCTGATCACCTCATCCAGTGATCTCAAGATGGAGATGCCGGGGGGCAGAGGGGACCTGCTCACAGTTTCCAGGCTCAGTGCCTCCCTGGGGGTAGCTCCCTCCCCAACCTGCCTCAGAGCATTATCTCAGGCTGCCTGTCCTCTATGCAATGGGGCTCCCATCTCCTGAAGGAAGAGGGACACTGCTGCACCGTTGTCCTTCTCCCCAGGACAAAGAAGCCTTCTTCAAAGGTGTCACACCACTGGGCACTCCTCCATTAAAACGCAGCTGACACCATTTCTGTGCCCAGCTAGACCAGAATGCGGAGATTCCAGGGGTAAGGTCTGGGTCTCAGCCATCTCTGTGTATGCAGCACCCGACATCCAAGCTGTGGGCCTGGGGTCGAGGAAGTAGCAGAGCTGAGTGGGAAACCCCACCTTCAAGGCCTCCTGATCCAGTACAGGGCAGTCACCGAGTCTGGAGGCATCACAGGGCCATGAAGTCTCATAGAGAGATTAGGGGTCACTAACAGGGCTCTACCAGGTCTCTGGGATAAAGCTCAGAGTAACTGGTCTGGACCAGGAGCCAAGATTCAGTTCTCAAATATTTATTCACGCTCCTACCTCCGGCCGCCAAGGCAACTCGTGAAATCCCAGTTCTTGAGGCTTTCCAGTCTGGGGAGAAACCCAGAAAAAAACAAACCACTCCACCCTACATTTCCCGGCCCACGACTAGGGAGGGAAGTGGTGGAGTTTGAGAGCGCCCAGTCCTTGGAACCCGGAGGAGACACCCGGAGAGGGAATCTGGAGGTCGCAGGGGGCTTGGTCCTGGTGGGGGCGGCAAGGTGCGGAGGAGGAGGGCGGTGGGCGGGGCCAGGGCGGTGGGCGGCTCCCCGCGATACCACCAGACGGCTGCAGGCGGAGCTCGCGGGCACTGGGCAGGGTCAGCAGCTGCGCCGCTTCTCGCAGATCCAGCTGTCCTTCTCGCTTTCGCACGGTGCGTCGTTCCACAGCCCTGTACGCAGCATCATGACGCAGTCTTCTCGTCCCAGGGAGTCATTGGGCTCCCCCTGGTTCCAGTGGCTGCAGCGATTAGGGACAGTGTGGCTGGGAGTCTAACCCTGAGGAGGGGTCTGGGGGCCAGCTTTCCTTCCCAGGGAATTGCCTGCTTATTTCTTGGGTCTAACCTAGGCGCTCTTGAGGGTCGCACTTGAGCGTGCAATAACCGTCAACCGGTTCGTGAGGTCTTAGCCTGCGAACCCCTAGGATCTAGGATGTAAAACGAATCCCTGAAATCTGGCCAAAGCACGCCCCCTAGGGTCTAACCTGTGCTCTTTCCTGTCCTTACCTGAAGCTGAGCTCGACGCTGTCCACCCACTGGTAGCGCAGGATCTTACGCCCAAGACGCACGGCCCGGAGGCCCAGCCAGAAACCACGGCCACGCGCGTTCCGACTCAAGAAGGCCTGAAAGCCGGGGGGGGCGGTGCTGAGCCGGCGGAGTCAGTGCCGCCCCGCGCCACCTCCCGGGCCACCTACCCCGGGGCCCACAGCCTCGCCCCCTAGGACCCCCCCGGGCTGCGCACCTGTTCATCCAGGCCCCCAACAATCACCAAGTGCGCGCCGGCGCCCGCGCAATTCAGCTGCGCCTCGTCCCACGTGGCCCGCAGCACCGAGAAGAGGTAGCAGGAGCCCTCAAAGGGAAGCCACGACTTGGGACACGGCTGGCAGGAACCTGCGGGGGTCGGGTGGTCAAAGACCGCGGGGCCACTGGACGATGAGCACGGGATGCTGCGCGCCGGACTCCAGGCCCCCGGACGGAGCCAGACATACTGGACTGAGGTCAAAGGGCGGGTCCGGCGGGTCTGGGAACCCCGAGAACCTCCAGCAGGGTGCACTGTAACCACTGTCCCCCAACTGCTCCCTACTCCCACTCCCCGGCTTTGCTCACTGTTCCCAAGCCTGGCGGCCTCCAGTGCCCGGAACAGCTCGCTGCGGATATTCTCGCGGTCCTCGCCTGCCTTGGCCACGTCCTGGGTCACTGCGGAGTCAAGATCGAGATTATATGACAGGGGAAATCAGGAGCAGGGTCCTGAATGGGGGGAAAGGCCAGGATCCATGTCAGTGTCAAGATCGGTCGTGAATGACATCGTGGCTAAGGACTGTTCTAGCCCGGTAAGGTCCAGTTGCAACTGGGGTTAGGAGCCGTGGTCAAGGTCAGGGTCCAGCTGTCACTGTCAGGATGGAGGGCACGCACGATCGGGCCCAAAGGTCAGGATCACAGGGTAGGGTCGGAGTCGCAGCGAGTTTGGGATGTCACGGCCGCGGTCAGAGCTCAGAGGTCCGAGCCACGACCTGCGTCCCCTCACCTCGCTCGCCCAGTGCATTCAAAGCGCTCTCCTGCTCCAACAGCTTCTTCTGTGCTTCTCCCAGCTCCGCGCGCGTGGTCTGCAGCTGCGCGCGCGTTTCCGAGCCTGGGAAGGCGGCGGGGAGCGCGGGGTGGGGGGTGGGGCGAACAGCTGGGGGTGGAGCTGCTAACGCCCCCTCCCCCAACCACACCCCTCTTCCCTCCCTCCAATCCCGGCCACAAGTCCCACCCGGCTCCGACCCAAGGCCTCGGCGGCACCCCGGCCCCTCACAGCACTTCTGGCAGCCTCCGACTTCTTTCTGCAAGGACCCCAGCATCGCGCTCTGACTCGATGCTGCAAAGACACCCCCGCCCCCCCCCACACACATATACCCCATAAGCTGGGGTCACCCGCAGGTACTTCCGGGAGACCCTTCCCCACCCCAGGGGGCCAGCTCCGGAGACCGCGGAGGACGCTGCCCTACCCACCCACCGCCTTGTCTCGGGAGTCCCGGGCACTCCCGCTCTGCACAGCCCCGGAGCCCCAGGCGCCCCTTTTCCGCACGCACCATTTTCCCTCAGCAAGTCTTGGCCGCCCAGCAGCGCGTCCTGCTCAGTGGAGGCTGCGGAGAGAGGCTCATGCGGGCGCGGCCCGGGCACTCGGGCACCCTCTCCACGCCCAGAAGTGCGGCGTCCCGGGTGGTGGGATGCGCAGACGGAGCAGGCGCGCCTGCAGTGTACACGAGATGCATACACGCCCAGAGGAGAAGCCTACCCCGGGAACATGCGCGCCCATGCAATTACACGTGCGAGCGTATAGCGCACAGATGTACACAAACTCTGCTCACACGTGCTCACACGCGGGCTCAGGAAAGGGTCCTGGACCCAGCTGGGGGGTCATGTGTCCCCAAGGTCTGTGTCCCCCGGGGACACCAAACGCAGCCTGTCCCCAAAACGGTGTCACTCACCCTTGGAAAGTAGGATGCTCAGAACAAGCGCCCACAGGCCAATGGCGACCACCAGGGCTAGGGCTACGAAGAGGGGCTTCCAACCCCAGCGCTCCCAAGGTCCTGGGAGAACACAAATGGACTCCTGGGCCCTGTACATCCGGGTCTTCCTGGATCCCTGGTCAACACCCCCTCCCACCCTTCACCCCCTCCCTCCTTTCCTCCCCTTCCTCCCTGCCATCCCTCCCTCCCCCCCACCTCGGAGCAAAGCCCTGAATGCTTGGGTCCTTGCCAGGATACAGCGAGGTTGTGTTACTTGCCCAGGGTCACACAGCCCCCAAGTGGCAGAGTTGGAATTCGAACCCATTCTCAACTGGATCTAGGGCTTGTGGTCTCTCTTCTGCAACCCCTACCCAGACCCTTTTTTCTCTCCTTCCCCTATCAAACCCCAGGCCAGAGGGCCAGGGAGGGGCCCAAGGGGGCTAAGGGAGCCCCATTCCTTTTACCTTTGGAGCCCTCCTCTGGCCCACTGCTCCACTTGCTGTACCCGGAGGCATCCATGGTTGTGTGGGAGCCTGGCTGGGGCTATGGATATAAATGTAGCCTCCCTTCCCCACCCCCACCCCCCGAAACTTCCTTCCTTCCCTTTATCTCTGTCTCAATTCCTGACACCAGAGGTTCAGTGACCCATCATGGGGCTGGGCCCTTTCTGGGCTGGATGGGCAGTGGAAGGAGTTTCTGTGGCATTTGTTATCTGCTGGGATTGTGTTAGAGGCTTGGCATGCATAACTTCGTTTTATTATTAAAATGTTCCTGCCAGGAAGCCCTGTAATTGTCCCCATTTTCAGGGAGAAAATCGAGGCTTCTAGAAGCTTCACACGTGCCTGAGTCCTCCCTCCCCTTAATTTTTTTAAAACTTTTTTTATTGTGTAGTATAGCATATATACAAAGCAAAGAAAGAAAAAGTAATAGTTTTCAAAGCACTCTTCAACAAGTAGTTACAGGACAGATCCCAGAGTCTGTCATGGGCTACCATACCATCCTCTCAGATTTTTCCTTCTAGCTGCTCCAGAATATAGGAGGCTAGAGGGCTTAAATATTTTTTATCGTCACAATCGACTTTTTTTCTTTCTTTTTTTTTTTTGTGAAAAATAACATCTATACAAAAAAGCTATAAATTTCAAAGCACAGCACCACAATTAGTTGTAGAACATATTTCAGAGTTTGACATGGGTTACAATTCCACAATTTTAGGTTTTTACTTCTAGCTGATCTAAAATACTGGAGACTAGGGCGGGCCATGGTGGCTCAGCAGGCAGAGTTCTCGCCTGCCATGCCAGAGACCCAGGTTTGATTCCCGGTGCCTGCACATGCAAAAGAAAAAAAAATACTGGAGACTAAAAGAGACATCAGTTTAATGACTCAGCAGCCATATTCATTTGTTAAATCCTATCTTTGTATAACTCCACCATCACCTTTGATCTTTCTATCCCACTCTTTTTTTAAAAAAAATATTTATTTATTAATTTTAAAAAATTTAACAACAAACGAACAAAAATATTAACATATGATCATTCCGTTCTACACATATAATCAGTAATTCACAATATCGTCACATATCATCACAACATCGTCGCATATTCATTTCTTAGAACATTTGCATCAATTCAGAAAAAGAAATACAAAGACAACAGAAAAAGAAATAAAACGAAAACAGAGAAAAAAAAAGATTATACATACCATACCCCTTACCCCCCCTCCCTTTCATTGATCACTAGCATTTCAAATTAA
Organism: Tamandua tetradactyla; assembly: GCF_023851605.1. Taxonomy (NCBI): domain Eukaryota; kingdom Metazoa; phylum Chordata; class Mammalia; order Pilosa; family Myrmecophagidae; genus Tamandua; species Tamandua tetradactyla. The sequence continues at coordinate 84,105,622 of NC_135337.1, forward strand.
ATTTATTTTAACATTTGTTCCCCCTATTATTTATTTTCATTCTGTATGTTTTACTCATCTGTTGACAAGGTAGATAAAAGGAACATCAGACACAAGGTTTTCACAATCACACAGTCACATTGTGAAAGCTATATCATTATTCAATCATCATCAGGAAACATGGCTATTGGAACACAGCTCTACATTTTCAGGCAGTTCCCTCCAGCCTCTCCATTACATCTTGACTAACAAGGTGATATCTACTTAATGTATAAAAATAACCTCCAGGATAACCTCTCCACTCTGTTTGGAATCTCTCAGCCATTGATACTTTGTCTCATTTCCCTCTTCCCCCTTTTGGTCCGGAAGGTTTTCTCAATCCCTTGATGCTGAGTCTCAGCTCATTCCAGGATCTCTGTCCCACGTTGCCAGGAAGGTCCACACCCCTGGGAGACATGTCCCACGTAGACAGGGGGAGGGTGGTGAGTTTGCTTGTCATGTTGGCTGGAGAGAGAGGCCACATCTGAGCAACAAAGAGGCTCTCTTGGGGGTGACTCTTAGGCCTAAATTTTAATTAGACTTGACCTATCCTTTGTGGGGTTAAGTTTCATATGAACAAACCGCAGGATTGGGGGCTCAGCCTATTGCTTTGGTTGTTCGCGCTGCCTGTGAGAATATCAAGAATTCAACTTGGAGAAGTTGAATTTCTCCCCGTTCTCACCATTCCCCCAAGGGGACTTTGCAAATACTTTTCCTCTCACTGATCTAATCACTCTGGGATTCATCAGGGCATCCCTCTGTCTATCCCACTCTTTAGGGGTGTTTGGGCGATGACCATCCTAACTTTTTCATATTGGAAGGGTCTGTCACTAATATCTCTCCCCTTAATGTTGCCATTCATTTTTTTTAAGTCCTGGGGCTGACCATGACCCCAACAAATGTCAAGCAAGAGGCACTGAATTAAGGTCAGGATCAGACCCAGTCTCTGGCAGGCATGGGGGTGTTGAGAGGGAAGCCTGGGGGCAGGGGGCTGTGCCCGTGGGATTTTCTCAGGAATGGGCAGGGGCCAGGACTTGGCTGGGCTCAGCCTGTCCCTCTCAGGAGGAAGCCCATGCCCAGGACAGGGACAGAGGTCCAAAGTGAAGTCAGAGGCAATGGGGAGAAAGGAAGGGAAGCTGGGTGGGACAGGCAATGTGCCCTAAATTCAAACCTACGTGGAGAGTACCTGCACCTCCATGGACACTACTTGTGGGATCAAGGGATCCAAGAAAACCCTAATGCAAGGGGGCCCAGGAGTCTATCTGTGGGGACGCTGGAAGAGCTGGGAGTGGGGGAGGTCCTTGGTGGCATTGGCTCGCTCTTAAATGTAATCCATTCCATGAGCCTGGCCCAGGCACCATGGGATCAACAATGCCATCCTGACCAAAAGGGGGAAAGAAGGGTAACAAAGAAGTTCTCAGCGGCTGAGAGAGTTCATATAGAGTCAAGAGGCTACTCTGGAGGTCACCCTTAGGCAAGTTCCAGTTACACATTGCTACTACCGTAACTTGTGACACCCCAACAAAAACCACTCCAGCCAGAAATGGCTCATAGGGACACAACTGGGACATGAGAAAAAACTGGAATGTAGCAGTTAAGCTTTATGGTATCAATGCTAAATTTCCTGAACTTGTAACTGCACTTAAGGTGATTTACATAAGTGAAATCCTTGTTTGTAGGAAATGTACATGGAAGTATTATGTGTTCAAGGAAAATGATGAGTGCCACCTTCTCTCAAATGTTCAGAAAATACAGAAATATACAAAGGTGGTAAAATAAATTTGGTGGATCTGAGTATCTGGGAATGAAAAAACAAAACAAAACAAAAACAAAACAAAAAACCACTCCAGCCAATCCTAAAGGGCATCTAGGGCGATATATAAGGTCTACAAAGGTTCTATGCACTCGGGTAACTCTCCAAAACCAACAACCTCCAGATGGGTTCCTAGACCAGATAAATCCTGAAATGCAGAGGGCCCAACCTCTCCAAAACATGAACTAGTTTCATCCCCCTACCCCTTATTATCGACAGCCGCTTGAAACATGAAAAAGTTAGAATGGGCATAGCCCAAGCACCCCTAAAGAGTGGGAGAAAGATCAGAGGTGATGGTGGAGTTATACAGAGAAGGGAGGATTTAACAAATGAGTATGATTGCTGAGTCATTATATTGATATTTATTTTAGGCTCTAGGATCTTAGAACAGCTGGAAGTAAAAACTTAAAATTGTGGAATTGTAACCCATACCAAACTCTGAAATCCGTTCTACAACTAATTGTTGCAGTGTGCTTTAAAATGTATTCCTTATTTATTTATTAAAAAAAATTTAACAACAAACGAACTAAAACATTAATGTGTGATCATTTCGTTCTACATATATAATCAGTAATTCACAGTACCATCACTTAGTTACATATTCATCATTTCTTAGAACTGAAATGTATTGCTTTTTTGTAAATATGTTATTTTCCACAAAAAAGAAAAAAATAGAGACAATAAAATAATCTTTAACTTAAGAAAAATTTTAAGTAAAAAGGTAAAACAAAAATTTAATCCATTCCTATGGGTGTGAACCCATTGTAAGTAGGAATTTTTGCTGAGGTGAAACTTCAGTCAAGAAGGTGTGGCCCACTTTAATTAGGATGAGTCTTCATCCTATTGTTAGAGTCCTTTATAAGTGGACTGAAATTCAAACTGACAGAAAGAGAAAGCCACAGACGGAGCAACCAAAAGCTGAACATTGACAGAACCCAGAAGAGACCAGAAGACACCACCATTTGATAGGCTAAGGTCCAAGGATCACCGGCAGCCAGCGCCAGAACGCCCCAGGCTTAGGGAAGAAGGCATCACCTTGATGACACCTTGATTTGGACTTTCTTTTAGTCTCAAGACCATAGGCAAATACACTCTCATCGTTTACGTCGAAACATTGCTTTTGTATTTGCTTGAGCAGCCTAGGAGACTAAAGCAAAGGCTGAGTGATTACTTCTCCAGCCCATTGGTTGTCTAGATTGTGCGGTTTAATTTCCACACATGTTTTGATTTTCTAGTTTTCATTTTGGTATTGAGTTCTAGCTTCATTCCATTGTAAGTGAAGAAGATGCATTGCTTGGCTTCAATCTTCTGAAATGTATTATGACTTGTTGTGTGACCTAACGTATGGTCAATCCTGGAGATGACCCAGGTGCAGTTGAGTAGAATGTGTATATTTTGCTGTTGTTTGGAAGGAGTGTTCTATGCATGTCAGCTCAGTCCAGGGTTTGTAGCATGGCTCACTACCTCTATTTCTTTATTGATATTCTGTGTAGATGTTATATTCATTATTGAAAGTGTTGCATTGAAGCCTCCTATTATTAATGTAGAGCCTTTTATTTTGTCCCTCCAATCTGTGAATGTTTGATTTATATATTTTAGATATTATTATTAGGTGCATATATGTTTATTGTCCATTCTGCTAATCTCTGTCTTTTGATTGGAGACCATAATTCATTTACTTTTTTTTTTGCATGGGCAGGCACGGGGAATCGAACCCAGGTCTCTGGCATGGCAGGCAAGAACTCTGCCTGCTGAGCCATCGTGGCCTGCCCAACCCATTCATATTTAAAGTTAAATTACTGATAAGGCAGGATTTACTTTTTTTTCTTTTTAAAATTTATTTATTAATTAAAAAATTTAACAAATCAAATAAAACATTAACATATCAATAATTCACAATATCATCACTTAGTTGCATATTCATCATTTCTTAAAACATTTGCATCTTTTTTTTTTTAGTAAAGTAACTTTTTTTTTTATATTACGTATGATATAAAAAGGTGATCACTTTCAAAGTAAAATTAAGAATGGTCAGAATAAACCCCACAAAGGATAGGTCAAGTCTACTTAAAACTTAGACCTAAGAGTCACCCCCAAGAGAGCCTCTTTTGTTGCTCAGATGTGGCCTCTCTCTCCAGCCAACACAACGAGCAGTCTCACCACCCTCCCCCTCTCTGCGTGGGACATGACTCCCAGGGATGTGGACCTTCCTGGCAACATGGGACAGAGATCCTGGAATGAGCTGAGACTCAGCATCAAGGGACTGAGAAAAACCCTAGAATGAGCTGAGAATTAACATCAAGGGATTGAGAGAACCTTCTCGACCAAAGGGGGAAGAGTGAAATGAGACTAAGTGTCAATGGCTGAGAGATTCCAAACAGAGTTGAGAGGTTATCCTGGAGGTTATTCTTATGCATTAAGTAGATATCACCTTGTTGTTCAAGATGTAGTGGAGAGGCTGGAGGGAACTGCCTGAGAATGTGGAGCTGTGTTCCAATAGCTATGTTTCTTGATGATGATTGAACAATGATATAGCTTTCACAATGAGACTCTGTGAATGTGGAAACCTTGTGTCTGTTGCTCCTTTTAGCTACTATATCAACAGAAGAGTAGGACATATGGAATAAAAATAAATAATAGGGGGAACAAATGTTAAAATAAATTTAGTTTGAAATGCTAGTGGTAAATGAAAGCGAGGGATAAGGGGTATGGTATGTATAATCTTTTTTTTCTCTGTTATCGTTTTATTTCTTCTGTTGTCTTTTTATTTCTTTTTCTAAATCGATGCAAATGTTCTAAGAAATGATGAATATGCAACTATGTGATGATATTAAGAATTACTGATTGTATACGTAGAATGGAATATCTTAATGTTTTATTTGTTAATTTTTTTTAATTAATAAAAAAAGTTAAAAAAAAAAGAAAGAATGGTCAGAATAATTTTACAAAGACCTTTCTAGAAATACCATAGTTCTATTACTTTTGTAGCATATGTCTTAAAGAAAAATCTAAGAGTATTCGAGTAAAGAAATATTAACCTAATGTTTAGAAGCTAAGAATATATGTATTCTTGGGGGGGGGGGTGTTAGGATAAAAGCAGAATTTACACGAGAGTTAGAAACAAAAACTTCGCCCTTAAATGCTTCATGCTCTCCCCAAACTCAATTATGGAAACACAAATGGCCTCAAACTCAGTTTCACTTTAAAATGCAGTCAACAGTTCATATACTCAAGTTTATTAAGTTGCTTATACAAACTTAAAGTCATCAGCATGACTTCAGGATATGCACTTTTTATGTCAAGTGCTTTAACTTAAGCATTTGAGGACTTCCTGTATTTACACTCTTTCAGTTCTTTTCCATTCATTACAAGAGTCCCATAGTCATTCACAGCTTCCACTGTCCTGTCCTGGGGAGAATTAACCAATGGCTTATCAGACAAAGGCTCAGGGTCACCAACTGAGCCCTCCTGAACTAAAGCACCAGCTTAGACATAACTAACCAGCTGGATCTGTTTTCTGAAGACACAATTTCTCTGGAAGGATCCTCTTCTGGGTACTCTGAGGCATCTCTGTTGCCTTCCTCTGCTCCTTCTTGCAGATAATCTCCAGTGCCCTTTGCTTTATTGCTCTTGTCAAGTCTTTCCTCCATATCCTCCACGTGATTTAAAACCACATGAATAAGAGACCTCCTAGAAGCCAGAAGTCTTCTAAAATTTGTAGACTTATTTCCACTGTCAGGTATTTTAGGTGAAAAGAACCCTTCCAGGTGGACGGACATCATTTTGGGGAGTTAAAGCATCAAATTGCTTCACAGATGAGAACTGGGAAAGGGAGATGCATTGAATGAAGTTGTGCTGGAAATACCTGTAAAAGAATCACCTTCATCTTCATCATCTGAAACAATTCTTCTAGTTTGACTTCCCATTTTCACATGAACTACTTCTTCTTCTGGTTCGTCATCTTTCTTAGAAAACTCAAAACATGAAACATGCTTTGATAGGCACAAACTCTTCTCTAGAATTAGCTGCAGAACCACATAAGCTGTGTTCTTTCCCCACATGCTCCAAAGGCTGACTGGAAAGGTTTTTTTCCATTATCTGCAGAACCTTCCAAGAAAAGATTGAAATACTGTGGTGAAAATGCTAAAGGTTCGTCCTGCAACCTGACCTCATTTGCTTGAGCACCCTGCAACCTACCATGGAATGCTGACAAGTCATCAGTCATTTCAATAACGGGTGTACTAGACTCTGTATTTTGAGTTTGACTTGTTATAGGATTAAAGGGCCAGAGGTTACAGTGCTGCAAACTCTCATTATCCTTTGGTTGTGCTCGATTTGGCTCAAGATCAACTCTGATTGATTTGAGAAATAAATAACTGGGTCTCTCCTGAGGGTCCTCCTGCAGTATCTCCCGCTTTAGGCCCATCTTTTTTTTTTTTTAATATTTTTATTGTAAACAAAGAACAAACATACGCACATCCTTGACATACAAACATTCTTGACATGGTGTACAATCAATGGCTCACAATATCATCACATAGTTGCGTATTCATCACCATGATCATTTTCTGGAACATTTCCATCTCTCTAGCAAAAGAAAGAAAAAAGAAAAAACTCACACATGCCATACCTCTTACTACCCCTCTCATTGACACTAATATTTCTATCTACTCAATTTATTTTAAACTTTGTTCCCATTATCTATTTCTTATCCATATTTTTTATTCATCTGTCCATACCCTAGATAAAAGGAACATTAGACACAAAGTTTTCACAATCACACAGTCACATGGTGAAAGCTATATCATTATACAATCATCTTCAAGAATCAAGTCTACTGGAACACAGCTCTACAGTTTTAGTTATTTCCCTCCAGCCACTCCAGTACACCATAAATTAAAAAGGTGATATCTATATAATGCATAAGAATAACCTCCAGGATAACCTCTCGACTCTGTTTGAAATCTCTCAGCCATTTTATTGTGTCTTATTTCTCTCTTCCTTCTTTTGGTTGAGAAGGGTTTCTCAATCCCTTGATGCTGAGTCCCCGCTCATCCCAGGATTTCTGTCCCACTTTGCCATTTAAGCCCATCTTTCAATGCTTCTTTTCGTCAAGCCTCATTTTCAGTTGTAAAGCTTTTTTTGCCACTTCCAGTAGAGTCAGACCCAATTTCTTCGACACTTCCACACCCTCTGGGTAAAGTAACTACGAACTGAGCATCAAATTTACTGTCATGTGTGTGCCCATCATTTTGCAGGACAGTAGAGTTCATCTGTATATTGGAGAGATCTTGTTTCTCTCTCAATTCAACCAGATCATCAATAGTTACTCTTACCATTTGGGAACTGCTGTCTTCTTCCTGGGTATTTGAATAGGAATAGGCAGTGAAGGCCAAGGCTGTGGTTTACTCAATTGGGGGCATTTCTTCTTTGAGAAGGAAATACAGGTTCTCTTAGCCAGTCCTCTTCATTTCCAGTTCTTTGTCTATCAGGGGCTCTGCATTTTGAGACTCGAAGTCAACAAGGAATTGAGCTTTCTAAACCCTTTGTTGAATGTAATGAGATTTTTCTATCGCATCAAGCTCTTCATGAACAGATAGATCATGTCTCATGGTCTGAGATTCCGGCTATCCCCAGAGAGTGAAATAAGCAGTATGTTTATTGGTTTCTTATTGGATCCCCTCTGAACAGCATGCAAAGACTGAAGCTGCAGAGTTCTAAAAATCCTCAGTGATAAAAAGCTCTCTTAGCTCTTGATGACTAAAATATCTGAAAGGGTTCTTCTTCTCACCAGTGGTTTGTCTTGCTGAGTTTTTGAAAACTTCTCTTCTGTATATTTTTTTCCTCTACAATCTCACAAGTGATCAGCCTATATATGACAACATTTTCTTTTTGTCCTATTCGGTAAACCTTAGCCTCAGCTTGAGCATCAGTTGCAGGATTCCAGCTAGGGTCAAAAATGATCACTCTTGTTGCTGCAGTTAATGTTAAGCCCACACCACCTAGTTGCACGGTAAGCAGAAAAACAGAGTAATTTTTATTTCTCTGGAACAAGGTAATTATTTTTTCTCTTTCCAAAAGATGAATAATTGTTCCATCTATTCACAGGGTCTGAAAGTGCCTAATCTTTACGAGATGTCCGATGATGTTTAGGACTTGTCTGGATTGGGAACACACCAGAGCTTGATATCCTTCATCTCTTAGTCTCTTCAGAAGATCCATTAGGAATATCATTTGTCCAAATTCTTCCATCAGTGTATCATCAGTTGCTGGATCAATGTATATTCCACATCAGAGAAGTCCTCTCCCTCATCTTCATCTTGAGCAGAGAATCTGCGCCCTCTAGATTCAGTAAATGACAAGCAGGTTCAGACAACAGCCTAAGATGATCACACACCTTCTTTAAGACACTTAGCTCAGCCAAGGACGAGTGTGTCTCCATTAACAACTCCTTGCTATGATCTAGAGACATAAATTTCCTGTATATTTCTTCTCGGAAAGGTACAAGATGTGTTCAAATAATGAAATCATTTTGTTTTGTTCTGTTTTTAATTTTATTTATTCTTTTTACTTTTTTAACATATGATCATTCCATTCTACATATGTAATCAGTAATTCACAATATCATCACATAGTTGCATATGCATCATCATGATCATTTCTTAGAACATTTGCATCAATTCAGAAAAAGAAATAAAAAGACAACAGAAAAAGAAATAAACAGAAAATAAATAAATAAATAAATAAATTATACATACCGTACCCCTTACCCCTCCTTTTCATTGATCACCAGCATTTCAATCTAAATTTATTTTAACGTTTGTTTCCCCTATTATTTATTTTTATTCCATATGTTCTACTCGTCTGTTGACAAGGTAGATAAAAGGAGCATCAGACTCAAGGTTTTTACAATCACACAGTCACACTGTGGAAGCTATATCATTATACAATCATCCTCAAGAAACATGGCTACTGGAACACAGCTCTACATTTTCAGGCAGTTCCCTCCAGCCTCTCCATTACATCCTGGATAACAAGGTGGTAACTACTTAATGCGTAAGAATAACCTCCAGGACAACCTCTTGACTCTGTTTGGAATCTCTCAGCCATTGACACTTCGTCTCGTTTCACTCTTTCCCCTTTTGGTCCAGAAGGCTTTCTCAATCCCTTAATGCTGAGTCTCAGCTCATTAACGAGATCATTGTTCCTGGAAAGGGAAGGCATTTCACAAATAGCATCAGCATCTGGATTCTCGTCACTAAGTCTGATCACTGGGTTGCATGCCTTTTTCTTCTGTTCTTCTTTTGTCCTCCTGAGAAAATAGGGCTTAATGATTGCCATTAAGTTTTCAGATATTTTAAATCCCAAGGCTTTTTTTCCCTGGGGTAGCATCCTTTTCTCTTGCTCTAGTAATAAGATTTTCATCTTCCATTTTAAAAGTTTTTAATGTTCCTAGCAGGGATACCCAGACAAGCAAAATTAAATAGGGACCACAATTCTTATAAATTATTCTGGATTGGATTTCCTGTGAGGAGGATGCGATTATTTGCAGGAATAGCACGAGCACATATTGCTGACTTAGCCGATGAGGTTTTATTTTATGTGCTTCATCAAGAATAACATATTCCCACAAAACTCCTGGCCATTCATAAGCTTGAAAGCTGCTGTCAATTACTGATTAACATGTGGCATGTAGTAATAAAGATACCATTCCTTTGTTGAATCCGGTTGAGGTTTCTGGTGCTTTCATCTTTGCTAGGACCATGAAAGGCTTTGACTTTCATTCCTGGAGTCCACTTGACAAATTCTTTTATCCATGTGCTAATAAGACAGGTGGGCTTGATCAACAGCACATGATTTACAAGTGCAGCATCAAACATACCAGAAAGGAAAGCAATGATTTGAACAGTCTTGCCTAAGTCCATATCATCTGCCAAGAGACCACCTCTTCTTCCATCCTGATCTAGGCTATAGTGGAAAGCTACACCTTCCTTCCGGTGCTTGAAGAATCGGTTGTGCAGCTCTTGATAAAGCAGCAAGCCACAGTTGCACACATCTGTGAATTCAGCATCTCCGTACTCAGCCATCTCCTCCAAGGCCTCCTGTATTTTTTGGATTCTGCTCATTACCTTTTCATTGGGAAAAATGTCCTCTGCCAAGTTGAAAAGTTTAAGAGCTTCTTCCAGGTCCCCCATTCTTAGTTGCTTCTTTGGCCTCTTCCACATATCTCAGGTAACTGGCAGACTGTTCTGGACTCAGGGCCTCGACTTCTGCAGACCCTCTAGATGCCTCCAAAGTCCTTGGCCCAGATTCTGGGTATTGCAGCCCAGGTTTGAATTTCACTCACTCTTTGACAGGGCTTACTTTTGCCATACACTTTTTTTGTTTGCTGTACGGCGGGGTCACATTTCATTCTTTTTCCATGTTGAGTATCCAGTTATTGCAGCACCATTTGTTGAGTTTTTTGTTTGTTTTTGTTGGTTTCTTTGTTTGTTTGGGAAGTGCATAGGCCGGGAATCGAACCTGGGTCTCCCGTATGACAGGCAAGAATTCTATCACTTAACTACCCTCGCATCCCCACCATACACTTTCTAATGTCATACTTTCTTGTCCCTTATTTCCTCCAGTATGCCTGGAATTGATACCAATGTAACTTCAATAGCACACAGAATCTCTACTCCTTCATCCCTCCTTACCCCTACCTTTTTCTCTTGTTCTTGTCACAAGTTACATCTTTATATGTAGTTTGCACAGTAACATAGACTTATGACTACTTTCTATTTATTTTACCATGCAAGGAATAAAAAGTGAATTAAAAAACAAGCTGCCATCCCTTAAATCACTACCCAGGGAAACCTCTTCAGAGCCTTCACTCAGCCACAGGCCAGCATGTCTGGGGCAAATACATGGACTCCGAGGGATGTCTCTACACTGCTCCCATCCGGGAACAGGGTAACATTCACAAGCCCAGCAACAAGGCCATGTGTGCTGGTTTGAAAGGATGTATGGACCCTAGAAAGACCCTGTTTTAATCAAAATCCCATTTCATAAAGGTAGAATAACCCTATTCAATACTGTATGTTTGAAACTGTAATCAGATCATCTCCTTGGAGATGTGATTTAATCAAGAGTGATTGTTAAACTGGATTAGGTGATGACATGTCTCCACCCATTTGGGTGGATCTTGATAAGTTTCTGGAGTCCTATAAAAGAGGAAACATTTTGGAGAATGGACATTCAGAGACAGCAGAGCAGAATGACATAGCCATGAGAAGCAGCGTCCACCAGCCAGCGACCTTTGGAGATGAAGAAGGAAAAGGCCTCCCAGGGAGCTTCATGAAACAGGAAGCCAGGAGAAACTAGCAGATGATGCCGTGTTTGCCATGCGCCCTTCCAGGTGAGAGAGGAACCCGGAGCGTGTTCGCCATGTGCCTTTCTAGATGAGAGAGAAACCCTGACTGTGTTCGCCATGTGCCTTCTCACTTGAGAGAGAAACCCTGAACTTCATCAGCCTTCTTGAACCAAGGTATCTTTCCCTGGATGCCTTTGATTGGACATTTCTATAGACTTGTTGTAATTGGGACATTTTCTCAGCCTTAGAACTGTAAACTAGCAACTCATTAAATTTCCCTTTTTAAAGGCCATTCTGTTTCTGGTATATTGCACTCCAGCAGCTAGCAAACTAGAACACCATGGCAGAAGAGATGAATGAAAAGCAAGTATACGACGCGCACACCAAGGAGATTGATCTGGTCAACTGCAGCCCCAAGCATCTCAACGACGACATGGTCAAGATTGATTTTGAAGATGTGATTGCAGAACCAGAAGGAACACACAGTTTTGACAGCATCTCTAAGGCCAGCTTCACCACCTTCACTGTGACGAAATACGCTATCTGCCCTCTTTGGCATCCCAATGGCACTCATCTGGGGCATTTACTTTGCCATTCTCTCTTTCCTGCATATCTGGGACCATGCATGTACCATGCATTAAGAGTTTTCTGATTGAGATTCAGTGCATCAGCCGTGTCTATTTATCTACATCCACACCTCCTGTGACCCGCTCTTTGAAGCCACTGGCAAAATATTCTGCCACTCTTTGAAGCCATTGGCAAAATATTCAGCTGTATCAACATGCAGAAAGAAATATAAATGACATTTCAAGGATGGAAGATGTCTGATCCTTTCCTTGTTCTTCTTTTAACTTTCTTGGTGCCAATTTCAAGTTCCAAGTCGCTAGTACAGCAACAATTTTGAATGTTATTCAACACAAAAAGTCAGTTACCATTGCTCAGTGATAAGTCACTATTATTTTGTCACTTTCTGAGCTATTTCGTCTATTTTTGGTTGTTTAAATTTTTTTAAACCCATTTAAGTTTTTTCCTTGCCTTTTTGTTTGTAGGTGGATTATTGGCTTTTTAGCTGAGATATGAACACATGGTTAAAAGGTAATATCATTGAGAGAAATACGAAGAACTAAGGAGGGGAAAAAAAAAGCAACCTCAACTGCTTCTTCTACAATGCTGGTCATTTTATGGTAAGGGAAGAAATCCCAGGCTTCTACCCTTGAGTACACAGGTATGTGGGCAGATTTTGAGTGAACTGTCCCCCCCACCACCACCTGAAGAGTTAGTAGATCACCACCATTTACTTTAATGATCCAATGGGATTTAATGAATCGTCTGCAGTCACAAGATCCGACTAATGCCTTACCCTTCTTGACATTTTAACCTGTGATATCTTCTGTGCCTGAATATTTGTTATGCAGCTATAGAAACCTAAGTGCCTTCCTGTTTTTCACTTTTTTCCTTTTCCAGTAAGATCTTACTCATCAACTTACCTTAGGTCAGCAGTCTCCCTGATGGCCAAAATTAGAAAACCCATTACCTAGATCTCCAAGCTCACGTCTGACTCTGAGATGGAGAATCCGGTGAAGCTGATGTCTGTGCTTGATCATGCAGCTTCTTTAGCTTCTTTATTTTTATTGCAAATGTAACCCCGTCAAAGTGAAGAATTTGCAGCCCTTCTGTTATGCTGTGACACGTGGTCCCTCCCCGCCACCAGGAGTTTTGACTCTGATCCAAGCATCTCTCTGCTCAGAGAAAACTTGGGAGCGGAGGCAGTAATAAAAGATGGAAGGAATTTTGCTGGAATAAATTCAAATTTTTCTGAGCACAAACTGAGAAATTTTGCCTGTAAACTTGAGTCATACAGAAAGCTGCCTGGTGCATCCAAAAGCTTTTTTCATTTTTTTTTTTTTCCTGCTCATATTGTGATTCTGCCCTTGGGGATTTTTTTTTAAAACTTCAGACGTGCTTTTATTTTTATTTTCAGATACATATTGGAACTCAGCTTGATTTCTTTTCTTTTAATTTCTTCCATTTTTCTTAGCAATTTAATTGTCACCCTGTTACCTATATTATTTTTCGCATTTAAAACAGACACCAGCATGAACATAGTTGTACTTTTAAACTGTGTACCTAATTGAAAAAGTACTATATTGCATATTTTTAAAGTGTAAAGATACTTTTATCTTTATATAAGGAAAATCACTTGGGAAATTACTTTGTGATTCAATCTGTAAATTCTGTATCCTAAGACATGTCTGTTCCACATAGATGCTTAGTCCCTCATGCAAATCAGTTGCTGGTCCAAAAGACTGATCAAGTTTTATATGCTTACTGATATATTTGATGCTTTTTTATCCTGCATGCCCTGTAAAGATTACAAGTCTTCACAATAAAAATGCAACAGTTCAGGAAAAAAAAAAAGCTGCAGGGCAGTGCAACAGTGGCTCAGTGGCAGAGTTCTCACTTGCCATGCCGGAGACCTGGTTTCGATTCCTTCTTATGCAAGAAACATTACAAATATTTTTATATAAACATAAAATATAAAAAATATTTTTTGCATGGGTGCCTTCCCATGCAAAAAAAATTTTTTAAAAAGCATAGTACAGTAATACTGGCTTTTGTATTTATCCATATAATTATCTATACTAGGGGTCTTTATTTCTGCAAGCAGCTTCAAATAACTGCTTAAGGTCCTTTCATTTCAATATGAAGACTCCCGTTATCACTTCTTGTAGGGCAGGTCTCGTGATAACAAACTCCTTCAGCTTTGATTTTTGGGGGATGTCTTGATTTCTTTCTGAGTTCCAAAAGAAAATTTTGCCATATATAAAACTATAAAATTCTTAGAGATGAATGAAAATGAAAACACAACATATCAAAAGTTAAATGATGTAGGGTGGGCTACCTTGGCTCAGCAGGCAGAGTTCTCACCTGCCATGCCAGAAACCCAGGTTTTCCCGGCGCCTGCCCATGCAAAAAAATAAACAAATAAAAACAAAAAGTTAAACGACGTAGTGAAGGTAGGGCTCAGAGAAAAGCTTACAGCTGTCAAAGCCTACATTAAAAAAGAAGAAAGATCACAATTCAATAACCTAACTTTAGATCTTGAGAAACTAGAAAAGAGAAAAGCAAACTAAATCCAATTAGAAGAATTAAAGATTAGCAGAGATCAGGCCATGGTGGCTCAGCAGGCAAGAATGCTTGCCTGCTATGCCAGAGGACCCGGGTTCGATTCCCGGTGCCTGCCCTTGTGAAAAAAAAAAAAAAGTTCGTTCCTTTCCTAGAGGTTATTCTTTTGCATCAAGTAGATATTATCTTGTTAGTCAAGATGTAATGGAGAGGCTGGAGGGAACTGCCTGAAAATGTGGAGCTGTGTTCCAGTAGCCATGTTTCTTGAGGATGATTGAATAATGATATAGCTGTCACAATGTGACTGTGTGATTGTGAAAACCTTGTGTCTGATGCTCCTTTTATCTATCTTGTCAACAAAGGAGTAGAACATATGGAACAAAAATAAATAATAGGGGGAACAAATGCTAAAATAAATTTAGTTTGAAATGCTAGTGATCAATGAAAGCAAGGGGGTAAGGGGTATGGTAAGTATAATCTTTTTTTTTTTCTTTCCTGTGTTCATTTTATTTCTTTTTCTATTGTCTTTTTATTTCTCTGTCTGAATGATGAATATGCAACTAAGTGATGATATTGTGAATTACTGATTATGTATGTTGTTTTATTTTGTTTCTTTATTTTTTAATTACTAAGTAAATTTAAAAAAAAGATTAGCAGAGATCAATGAAATAAAGACTGGAAAAATAATTGGAGAATCATCAAAATCAAGTTGTTTCTTTGAAATGACCAATAAAATTGACTAACAAAGAAAGAAAAGAGAAGCTGTGGGAAACTAAAGTGAGAAGTGAAAGTGGAGACATTATTACTACTGGTCTCAGAGAAATGAGAGGGATTATAAGAGAATACAATAAAGAATTATATGTTAAATTAGATAATCTACATAAAATGGACAAATTCCTATAAACACACAATTACATAAACTGACTCAAGAAGAAAAAGAACAATCTCAAGAGACCAACAACAAGTAAAGGGATTGAATCAGTAATCCAAAACAAAACCTTCCAGCAACAACAAAAATGTCCAGGATCAGATGGCTTCATTGGGGTAGTCCACCAACCAGCTCTAATCTCTTCAGAAAAATTGAAAAGGGGATATTACCTAACTCATTCCACAAGGCGAGATTCCTCTGATAGAAAAGCTAGAAAAAGAAATGAAAACTACAGACCACTGTCCTTTATGCATATAGATGTAAAAATCCTCAACGAAATACTTGCAAAACAAATCTAACAGCATATGTGATGGCTGGACGCTTTTATGTAGCCCCAAAAGAGCCACGTCCTTTTTCCTGATCCAATCTTGTGGGGGCAGCCAGGTTTCTTTTAATTTTGATTCAACATTGTAGGGTGGAAACTTTGATTGGATTGTTTCCATGGAGTTAGGCCACACCCAATTGTGGGCAGGGCCTTTTGACTGGATTGTTTCCATGGAGATATGACACACCTAATTGTGGGTATGGCATTTTGATTAGATGGAGATATGATCCTGCCCATTCCAGGTATCTTTTTTTTTCTTACTTTCTATACATTTATTATTCCCCTGAGGGGGGGTGCACCGTTCCTGGAAGTACTGCAATACCAGGCTGATGCATGGAGTGGATGGAGCAAGCTCCTATCCCATCTCCCAATTCCAAAAATCCATTTAATATATTGTCCTCAGATAGAGGACGTATCAGATATTAAACTGATAAGAACAGATACTACACTTGATCTTAGTCAAAATGCCTAGAAGCGATCCAGGTAAGTCTTAATTAGTTTATTAGGGTCCTTTAAAAGAAGGAGTATTTTGGAGAATGCTCAGAGCTGATAGAGATGCTTAGAGAACAGTTACTTCATAGCTGAGAGAGACACAGACATCTGGGATGCTTGGCATGCTGATACAGACAGCAGATGTCGCCATGTGCCTTCCCATGGATTGCTAAGCAAGCAAGAACCCAGAGTTGTGTCCTAGAGGAGCTAAGTGAAGGCCCACAGATACTTAGAGTGGGAGCCACTGGCATCAGACACTGGAAGCAACCAAACCAGGAACATGGACAAGCAGATGCCAGCCATCTACCTTTCCATGTGACAGACATCAGTCATTCTGAGTCAAGGTATCTTGAACTAGATTCCTTAGTTTGGACATTTTTATGGCCTTAGAACTGTAAACTTGTAACTTAAGACATTCCCTTTTTAAAAGCCATTCCATTTCTGGCATATTGCATTCCAGCAGCATTTAGCAAACCAAAACAGCACATTAAAATGGTTATTATATTAGAGCAGGGGCAAGATGGCAGCTTAGTGAGGTATAGAACTAAGTGCATCCTCAGAGCAGCTAGTAGAGTATACAGAACAACTGCTGGGGCTATATCAGTGACTGGACACAAAGTGTACACCAGTCTGGACCAGGTGGAATGGCTGAAACCCCACCCAGACTGCCAACCTACAAAGTCCCTTCTGTCTCTACCAAACTCATGGCAGGAAGAGTCTGCTGAAATTAAAGGCACCACATCACTTTACCCTCGTGGGAAGGCACAGGCAGTCAAGCGTTATATGCTGAGCAGGATAGAAAGAGCACAGAGTCTAGAGGCTTCTTAGGAAAGTCTGACAAGCGGCTGGGTCTTACCCTCAGGGAAAACTGATGCTGGTGGCTCTTTCCTCCCAAGACGTGGGACTGTCTGGTCTGGGAAAATCAGACTGGGGTCTATAATATCTGAGGAGACCCTCCTAAAAAATGGCTCCATATAGACAGGGCAAGAAACAGAAAAAGGAGAACTGAACAATTCTGACCAGTTAAACAAAATCTATGCTAGAGGTCTAGAATAAGTTAAAATGAATGTCAAAGAACAGATAGAGAATAAAGCTATCCAGGAAAATCTTAGGTAACAGATTGAAAACAACCTCCAGAATAAACTAATTAAGGAAATCAAATGCCTAGATGCCAGGAAAAATACAAGTCATACTGAGAAAGTAGAAGATATGGCCTAAAGTAACAAACTAACAATTCAAATGAGATACAGGATTTGAAACAGCTACTTCAGGATGTTCGAGCACACATGGAAAATCTCATCAAAAATCAAATCAATGAAAAAAAAATCAAATTAACGAGTTGAGGGAGGATATAAAGAAGGCATTGAGCGAACAAAAAGAACTCAAAAGTTTGAAAAAACAAATCAGAGAACTTATGGAAATGAAAGGCACAGTGGAAGAGATGAAAAAAATGGAAACTTACAACAATAGATTTGAAGAAGCAAAAGAAAGGAGTAGTGAACTAGAGGACTGGACATCTGGAATCTGACACACAAAACAAAATATAGGGAAAAGAATAAGAAAATGAGAGCAGGGTCTCAGGGATTTGAATGACAACATGAAGCACAAGAATATAAGAGTCATGGGTGTCCCAGAAGGAGAAGAGAAGGAGGAGAAAGACTAATGGAGGAAATTATCACTGAAAATTTCCTATCCATTATGAAAGACATAAAATTACAGATCCAAGAAGCGCAGCATAACTCAAACAGAATAGATCCAAATAGACATACTCTAAGACACTTACTGTTCAAAATGTCAGAAGTCAAAGAGAAAGGGAGAATTTTGAAAGTGCCAAGAGAAAAGCAATCCATCACATACAAGGGAAGCCCAATAAGACTATGCGTGGATGTCTCAGCAGAAACCATGGACGCGAGAAGGCAGGATTATGATATATTTAAAACTCTAAGAGAAAAATTGCCAACCAAGAATTTTATATCCAGCAAAATTGTCCTTCAAAAAATGAGGGGGAGAGGGTGGTACAACCATGGCTAAGTGGCAGAATTCTCGCTTGCTTTATCAATTCAATTCCTGGAAACTTCCTATGCCAAAAAAAAAAGGGGGAGGGAGATTAAAATATTTTCAGACAATCACAGAGAATTTGGGACTAAGAGACTGGCTCTGCAAGAAACAATAAAGGGAGTACTACAGGTAGATAGGAAAAGGCAGGCGAGAGAGGTCTGGAGAAGAGTTAGAAATGAAGACTATCAGTAAAAGCAAAACGTGGAAAAAAATAGATATGACATATAAAATCCAAAAGACAAAATGGTAGAAGAAAGTACTGCTTTTCCAATAATAACATTAAATGCTAGTGGATTAAACTCCCCAATCAAAAGACATGGACTGGTAGAATGGATTAAAAAAACAGGACTCATCTATATGCTGTCTACAGGAGACTCATTATAGACCCAAGGACAAACATACGTTGAAAGTCAAAGGTTGGGAAAAGATATTTCATGCAAACAACAGTCAGAGAAGAGCAGGAGTAGCAATCCAACAAATTAGGGAAATAGTGAGGTGCAGCCCCTTGGAGGGCGTTGTGGTGGTTCCACAGGAGTTTTGGGTGGGGTTGCGATAGGATCCTGAAACTCCATTGCTCTATATCCCTGGAGGAGCTGAGTGAGAGAACATGAATGAACATCTGCACACTGGTGTTCATGGGCAGTGTTCACAATCCAAAATGGATGGAGGTGGCCTAAGGGTACAACGACTGAGGAATGGAAGGAGAACTATGGTAAATACATATACTACCGAGCAGCCGCCAAGAAGGAATGAAGTTGTCAGGCATGCAACTAGGTGTATGAACCCTAAGGACTGCATGTTGAATAAAATATCAGGACACATTTTATTTACATATAGAAAAAACACAAATATTATCATGCCTCAATCATATGGATTAACTATAATATAAAAACTCGGTGAACTCAAGTCAAGAGCATGGGTTATCAGGTTGGGACCTAATGTAAAGGGTCTTAGATTGTAAGCTGTTACAGCAGTCACATATATTTAAGAGGTGTAACTATTACTTTTAAATTCCGAGATACTGAGCTATTTGTATATAACCTGGTTGTTCCCAGAAACTCTGGGTATTTATGTGATACCTGAGGCTCAGAGTTAGAGCTCTGAAGCTATGGAAAATCAGCTCTACCCCAAATAGGAACTGTTTAAAAGATTGAAAAAAGGATCAGACTTCGACTAGAGATATGAATGAAGCTGATCTGGATAGGACTAAGGTAAATCAGAATACTGGGTAAAGGATGATATTGTCCATATTTTAAAACTTCAACTTCTGTGTGAGACCAAAGGGAGAGATGTTTATTTGGTGCCAAGTTTATATTTTGGGTAGTGCATTTCCTAATTTAACTTGCATGGTCAGTTTAGTTAAACACCGTAAGCACATGGAATCTTGAATAGAGCGTGAGATTTTATTGGTTTGCCCAGGTGAGTGTGATACTCTGATAAATCCCAGAGTAATTTGGGCAATTGTGGAGAGCCGCCTCCCGGGTCAGGCCTAGTGGTCGCGCTGCAGCCTGCTCTAGAGTTCCCCCCGCCCATCGAGTGAGCCAAGATGGCGCCCGCATCCTGTTTCTGCGTATGACGCACGCGCCCACCAACCCTATCTTCCAATCACCTCTGTATACGTGGCACTAACCTATTGGGTTTGGGCACAGTATATAAGAGGTTACCCGGACAGGGTGGGTGGAGACGACCCACAGGGAGCCGTACCTGACGGCCGCATAGAGGTTGTCTCCCCGCGGGGTGCTTAGGCCCGCGTGGAACCTGTAACAGAGAATGCAAGCTTAACTCCAGTAAAGGTCTGTGCTCACAACCGTTGCGTGCCTCGAACCCGTGTTTGTCACTCGAGTCGGTTTGCCTGCGCCTGTCTCTTTCTCCCCTCCTGTTCCCTTCGCCGGCCGGGGATCAGAAGCCGAACGAGACGGCTGCGGACAAGTGGTGGCCCGTACGGGGAACTCCTCCTCTCTCGACACCTCTTCTGCAAGGAGAGCCGTACTGTCTCTTCTTGAACTGAGAAGGACGTGCATCCTGAGCTCGCAGCGGACTTCCCGCGCCTGATCACCGCGAGAAGGTGAGTACTTCTTATTACGTGAGAGTTAAGGCCCGCGGGCTTTCAGGTAGCCCCGGGGACTCGGAAGAGCTCTCCGAGTGATTAAAGTACAGTGCCGACTGCAAGCATGGGGCAGTCAGGAAGTTCACCTTTATTACCCCCTTTAAAAACCCTTTTGAAGCAGCGGGGCATCTCGGTTAGGAAGAGTTCCCTCCTGCGGTTCTTAGACGATGTTGCTGCTTTTGCACCTTGGTTCGCCCACTCCGGGAGCCTTAGTCTGCCTTCTTGGTTAAAACTTGGTAATGACATAGAACGGGTGCGCCGGACGGGCCTTTGTATGGACCCGATCCTGGTCCCTATATGGGAGACCGTTCGTGCTTGTCTTGAGGCGGAGAATGCTACAGGCCTAAGTCCGTCTTCCGCCCTGCTGCAGGCACGGCACGCGCTCCAAGAAACTCAGTCAGTTTCGTCTGCGGACGGCTCCCGTAAAGGCAAGCCGCCAGAGTCAAGCGATAGTTCAGACAGCTCTGACTCAGAGTCAGATGGTGATGAGACCGAGGGTGCAGACGCGCCTCCGCTGATCGATTGGGGGAGGCCCCCTGTCTCACCCACGCAGCCTTCCGCCCCGCCAGCGCCTGCTGCAGGGGCGCGGCGGCTTCCGGTGAATGGTTTTGGTGATCTCGCCAAAAACCCTCACCACGGGCTCCCTCTGGTGGCCGAATCAGGTAATTACAGTGGCTGCTCTCCAACTTCTAAGCGCTTGTTAAAAGGAATGGGATATGTCCCCGGCAAAGGCTTAGGAGCCTCATTGCACGGGCGCGCAAGGCCTATACAAGCTGTCTCCAATTCTGACAGACGAGGCCTGGGTTTTTCCTAGGGGCCACTGAGGGGAGATTCCCACCCACACCTATAAAACTAAAATGGAAGACCAGTACCCCGGTGTGGGTGCCTCAGTGGCCATTATCACAGGAAAAACTCTCAGCATTACACACTCTAGTGTCAGATCAGTTAAAAAAGGGCCACATCATTCCCTCCACATAGAGGTCTAGTCCGATGGAAGGATGTCCTGTCAGGACAATGGCAAGGCCCTGACCCAGTGCTCAGCTGGGCCAGAGGCTCTGTTTGTGTTTTTCCCCAGGAGCCAGGACGTCAGCCAGTGTGGGTTCCGGAAAGACTGGTGAGAACCGTGACGTCGCCCGAGGACGCCAAGGAACTGTTGCCCAGAAAATTGATAAGCCTCCAACCAGAGCCACCAGATCCGGTCTCCAACTCTGCTGATGATGGCGACGAACGACAAGATGACAACAGGAGCGCTAGTCACCCTTCTATCGTATAGAAAGGGGACCAGCTTTACTAACCTCTCCCAACAGGTGGATTCAGACCTTCGAGTGCTTGGGGATATCAAGTTGACCCCCGTTGACTTCGACCTTTCCAAACTGGGCGAGACTGTACAAAGTCTGTGGAACCGAGTCACCTCATGGTTCTCTTGGCCCAATTTGACTACTTGGATCCTCGTGGCAGTGGGACTATTAGTGGGCTTAGTCACTGTTAAATGTTTGTTAGAACGCTTGTTCCAGACACAGCAGCAATTACGTGTTACTACCATGTTAGCTATGTCACTCGCCCCTGGTGCTCCTGACAACGACCGCCCTGCTGCCCAGTCCCCCATTTCACCGTATGACCCATCCCGGCCACTCAGGGCGGGACGCTCGAAAGCAAGGTCAGCGGCAAGGCCCATGGCTGTGTCCCGGGTATAAAAGGCGGCACCAGATGTCATAATTTTGGTCTTAGGATGATCTCTAAGGCAGAGTCACGGTCCTGGCCAGACTAGACTCCGGCCATTGCACAGAGACATCTAGTGACACCCTCGACTCTGGTTGCCGCTCTCCTGAGCCCCGCTTAGCCCAGTTGCGAGGCGAAGCACTGCAGGGAGAGTCACGTGGTTTCCAGTTCACGGGCTCTCCGGTCTCTATATGAGGAGTGCACTCTGGTTGGTGCCTAGCAAGCCTAGTCCAGACTCCCCAAAGCACCAAAACAAGTAGTGGGCTAATCAAGCTCACGGGAGCTCACTCATCAATGGAGACACTGGGTCTAAGAAAGGGTCTACGGACCAAAAATAATAAAAAAGGGGGAGATGTGGAGAGCCGCCTCCCGGGTCAGGCCTAGTGGTCGCGCTGCAGCCTGCTCTAGAGTTCCCCCCGCCCATCGAGTGAGCCAAGATGGCGCCCGCATCCTGTTTCCGCGTATGACGCACGCGCCCACCAACCCTATCTTCCAATCACCTCTGTATACGTGGCACTAACCTATTGGGTTTGGGCACAGTATATAAGAGGTTACCCGGACAGGGTGGGTGGAGACGACCCACAGGGAGCCGTACCTGACGGCCGCATAGAGGTTGTCTCCCCGCGGGGTGCTTAGGCCCGCGTGGAACCTGTAACAGAGAATGCAAGCTTAACTCCAGTAAAGGTCTGTGCTCACAACCGTTGCATGCCTCGAACCCGTGTTTGTCACTCGAGTCGGTTTGCCTGCGCCTGTCTCTTTCTCCCCTCCTGTTCCCTTCGCCGGCCGGGGATCAGAAGCCGAACGAGACGGCTGCGGACAGGCAATAGAATTAAAGAAGTATTTTGCAAATTCCCTTTGGGGGACTGGGGAGAAAGGGAGCAATATTCAACTTTCCTACTTGGAGAATTTCTGATATTCTTGCAAGCAGTGGGGACAATCAGGTCAATAGACTGAGCCCTCTATCTTGTGGTTTGCCCCTATGAAACTTATTCCTGCGAAGGAGAGGCTGGATATGCTTATAATTATGCCTAGGAGTCAACTCCAGAGAACCTCTTTTGTTGCTCAGATGTGGCCTCTCTCTCTAAGCCAGCTCAGCAGGTGAACTCACTGCCCTCCCCCACGACATGGGACATGACTCCCTGGGGTGTAAGTCTCCCTGGCAACATAGGACAGGACTTCCAGGTGAGCTGGGACCCAACAACATGGGATTGAGAAAGGCTTCTTGACAGAAGGGCAAATGAGAAATGAGACAAAATTAAATTTCAATGGCTGAGAGCTTTCAAACAGAGTGGAGAGGTTATCCTAGAGGTTATTCTTATGCATTATGTAGCTATTCCTTTTTAGTTTATGGTGCACTGGAGTGGCTGGAGGGAAGTACCTGAAATTCTTGAGTAATGTTCTGGTAGCCTTGATAGTTGAAGACAATTGTATAAAAGATGTGACTTTTACAATGTGACTGTGTGATTGTGAAAACTTGTGTCTGATGCTTCCAGGGTATGGACAGATGAGTTTAAAATATGGATAAAAAATAAATAAATGATAGAGGGGACAAAGGGTAAAATAAATGGGTAGATGGAAACACTAGCGGTCAGTGATAGGGATGGGTAAGGGGTATGGTATGCATGAGTTTTTTTCGTCTTTCTTTTTATTTCTTTTTTCTGGAGTGATGCAAATGTTCTAAAATATCATCATGGTAATGAATACACAACTATGCGGTGACATTGTGAGCCATTGGTTGTACACCATGTATGCAATGTATGTGAGTGAAGATTTCTCAATAACAATATTTTTTTAAACATGATTATTCATCATGGTCAAGCAGTATTTATCCTAGTAATGTAAGGATGGTTTGAAGAAAGAAAATCAATCAATGCAATACAACTTATTAATAGGAAAAAATCACGATTTCAAAATCCAACAGCTTTTCATAAGAAAGACATTCAGAAAATTAAGAATAGAAGATAACTTCGTCAAACTAACACAAAGGCATAAATGAATAATCCACAGCTAACATCACATTCAATGGTGAAAGACTAAAAACATTCACCCTAAGATCAGGAACAAGACAAGATGTCCACATGCACAATACAGCTAGTCAACATTGTACAGGAAGTTCTAGTCAGAGAAATCAGGCACAATAATTTTTTTTAATGTCATAATTGGTACGGGAAAAAGGAAATAAATAACAAGACAAGCAGGATAAAGGGTTTGGAGGGCTGAGGCAGAGTGTAGACAATAAGTAGCATGGCCAGCTTGGGTCTTGCTGAGAGGCCAAAATACTACGTTTTTACCAAGCACTGTCCACCCCTAGGGTAAAACACACCAAGATCTTCTAGAACCTTCTCAGCAACCCCCCAAAATAATAAACATCCTTCTCATTTTACGAAAAAAATTATGTGTGTGCATATTTTCCTGACTTGCTCCAGAAAGGACGGAGAGAGACAAGCATGATAAAATTCAATGAAAAGACATGAGGATTAAAAAAGAGAGACAAAGGGGAAATAAGGGTAAAGAAGATGACGTGCATCTAAGAGACTAGGCTTAGCCACAGAATTCAGACAGGTGCAGAACTCTTGATAAATCAGGCTCCTGGTTTCCTCTCGGCAGGGAATTCGAGTCAGACACCTGGAGATGCACAGTGAACTTTCCCAGAAGTAACTCTGGGTGTGACATGCAAAACCAAGACCTTATGGAACCTTCCACAACAATACAGCAGCAAGTTTCAGTGGGCCTTGGGTAAATGGCTCATGCATTTAAAAAAAACAAATTTTTTTGACTTTATTTTTTTCGACCTGTTGTAATTTACAGAAAAATCATGCAGAAAGTAGAGTTCCCATTTACTGTCTCCCCATACAGTTTTTCCTATTATTAACACTTTGCATTAGTGTGGTACATTTCTTACAATTGATGAACGAATTGTATTATAATTATATTATAAACTAAGGTCCATAATTTACATTAGGGTTCACTCTTTGTGTTGTATATCTCCAGGCCTTATTTTTTTTATTGTGTAACATATATGTAACATAAATTTTCCCATTTTAACCACTTTCAAGTGTACACTTCAGAGGTGTTAATTAGATTCCCGATTTTATGCTACTATCAACGCCACCTATTACCAAAACTTTCCTATCCCCCCAAACAGAAAATCTGTGCCAATTTAACATTCACACCCCCTTCCCCATCCCCGTATCTGCATGTGGTACATAATCTAATTTCTGACTCTATGAATTTACATATTCTAATTCTTTCATATTAGTGATATATTTGGCCTTTTGTGTCTGGCTTATTTCACTCATCAAGATGTCTTCACATTTCATCTATGTTGTGGCTTCCCCATTGGACATAAGTGTGTGTGTGTGTATACACACCTAGCTAACAGGCTTTCTGTGTGTACACTTGAAAAGGAGAAATTATAATAAATTAACCACCTTGCGGACTCTATGCTCCCCCACAAAATTTGTTACTTTTTATTGCTGAATAATATTCCATTGCATGTATTTACCACATTTTGTTTATCCAATATCAGTTGATGGTCACTTGAGTTGCTTATATGTTTTGGCTATGGTGAACAATGCTGGTATGTACATCAGCTGGCAAATCAGGTGTATTTTTAGTAAAAACAGGTTTTTCCAAAAATTTTTAAAATTTTCTAAAAATACACTGTTCTAGTTAGCTAGCTGCTGGAATGCAACACACCAGAGATGGATTGGCTTTTAATAAAAGGGGATTTATTTTGTTAGTTCTTCAGAGGAAAGGCAGCTAACTTCCATCTGAGGTTCTTTCTTACGTGGGAAGGCTCAGGGTGATCTCTGCTGGCCTTCTCTCCAGGCCTGTGGGTTCCAACAACTTTCCCCAGGGTGATTTCTTTCTGCATCTCCAAAGGCCTGGGCTGAGCTGCGAGTCTTGAGATGAGGTATACTGAGCTGCTTGGGCTGTGCTACGTTGAGTCTCTCATTTAAGCACCAGCCAATTAAATCAAACATCATTCATTGCAGCAGGCACACCTCCTAGCCGACTGCAGATGTAATGAGCAACAGATAAGGTTCACAAACCATTGGCTCATGTCCACAGCAACAGAACTAGATGCCTTCACCTGGCCAAGTTGACAACTGAATCTAACTACCACATACACCATACCACCCTCTGGATCATCAAAAGGTATGTTCTTTCCACATATAAAATACATTCGTTCCACCACTGTTCATAATAGCTACAAAGTAAAATGACCCAATGCCCATCAGCTGGTAAATAAATAAATAAAACGTGGTATATCCATACAGTGGAATATTATTCAGTCACAAAGAGGAATGAAGTTCTGATACATGCCTCAACATGGATGAACCTTTAAATATTATGTTGTGTAAGAAAATTATGGATAATGCTGCTATGAATATTGGTGGATAGATTTTTAAAAATATTTTACTGTAAAAATATAGCATATATACAAAGCAAAGAAAGAAAATAACGATAATTTTCAAAGCACACTTCAACAAGTAGTTCCAGAACAGATCCCAGAGTTCATCGTGGGTTACCATTCCATCATCTCACATATTTCCTTCTAGCTGCTCCAAAACACTGGAGGCTAGAAGGAATATTAATATAGTGACTCAGCAGTCATACTTACTTGTTAAATCCCATTTTCTCTTTTACACTTCCTCCTCCTTGAATCGTTCTCCCAATCTATAGGGATCTTTGGGCAATGTCCATTCTGACTTTTCCATGTTAGAAGGGGTCTCCACACTAACGGCAAGGGGCATGTAATTAATTGATAATTTTGGAAAGGCTGGTCCCTCTGAGTTTCAGGATCTATCTGACCTTAGGAATCCTCCAGGAATTATATGTTCCAGGAAAGCAAATGTAGTGCATGAAACCTTTATAGAATCTCAGTTCAAGTCTTCACTGTTCTTTCTTTCTTTTTTTTTTTTTAACCTGGGTTTGTTTTCTATTGCCTGCCATGTTTAAAAAGAAAAGGTATGCAGAGGAAGTGGAGAGGCAGACTCCTTTGTAGGCACTTCAAGCGAACCTTTTATTCCCCTCCTTTACTTTTTTTTTTTTTAATCCTTAACACATTTTTATTAGCACAACAAATGCAGCAATATAGGACACAGAACTGTGGAAGAAGGGAGAGTCGGCAGCTCCAGGGATCAGTCCCACCATCAGAACAACTATTAAATGGACAGGAACTGTTTGAATCAACTGTTTTGAAATTCTAGAGTCCAACTGAACATGGTGCAACATCCAGGAAAGAGTGAGAGGAAGAAGCTGAGTAGTGGTTACTGTCATTGATACTCCATTCTGGAAGCAGGCAGCAGACAGATCTGGCACCTGGCATAGCTTGCTGGTGCCAGAAGAGGACATAACAATCCATTTCCCCAAGTTCTGAGGTGAACATTTCCCCTGGCCGAGGTGATTAAAAAAATTTTTTTTAACCAAAACAGCATACAGACATGAACATTCTTAACATACAAGCATTCCATGTATAGTGTACAATCAACAGCTCACAATATCATAACATAGCTGTATATTCATCACCATGATAATTTTTTAGAACATTTGCATCACTCCAGAAAAAAAATAAAAAGAAAAAAGAAAAAAACTCATACATACCATACCCCTTACCCCTCCCTCTCACTGACCACTAATATTTCCATCTGTTCAATAGATTTTAACCTTTGTTCCCCCTATTTTTTTCTATACCCCTTACCACTCCATTTCATTGTTCACTAATATTTCCATCTACTCAATTTATTTTAACGTTTGTTCCCTCTATTATTGATTTTTAATCCATACTTTTTACTCATCAGTCCATACCGTAGATAAAAGGAGCATCAGACACAAGGTTTTCACAATCACACAGTCACATTGCAAAGGCTACATCATTATACATTCATCTTCAAGGAACATGGCTACTGGACACAGCGCTACAGTTTCAGGAACTTCCCTCTAGTCTCTATTACACCTTAAACTAAAAAGGGGGTATCCATAAAATGTGTAAGAATAACCTCCAGGATAACCTCTCGACTCTGATATCTCTCAGCCACTGATACTTTATTTTGTCTCATTTATCTCTTTCCCCTTCTGTCGAGAAGGTTTTCTCAATCCCTTAATGCTGAGTCCAGCTCATTCCAGAATTTCTGCCCCACATTGTCAGGGAGGTTTACACCCCTGGGAGTCATGTCCCATGTAGAGAGGGGGAGGGCAGTGAGTTTGTTTGTCATGTTGGCTGAGAGAGAGGCCACATCTGAGCAACAAAAGAGGTTCTCTTGGGGGTGACTCAAGCCTAATTTTAAGTACGCTTAGCCTATCCTTTGTGGGGTTAAGTCTCATATGAACAAACCCCAAGATTGAGGGCTCAGCCTATTGATTTGATTGTCCTCACTTCTTTCGAGAATATCATAAATTCTCCAAATGGGGAAGTTGAATTTTCCCCCTTTCTCACCATTCCCCCAAGGAGACTTTGCAAATACATTTTTATTCACTGTTCTAATCACTCTGGGATTTATCGGGGCATCACACAGGTCAAACCTACAAAATCTTATGCCCTGTTCAAGGCTCCATGTTCTTATGGTGTTCAATTAAACTGTCCATATAAATTATATTAGGAAATACACTAGTGAAAATGTAAATTTTTAAACAAATAACACATTTGTTCTTTAGTCTTACATGTAAGTTAAAATTTTAAAATATGAATTACCATCTATTTTCAACACCCTGCAATATTGACATTCCTTTGTTCTTCCTCATGCAAAAACGTTTTTTAATTTGTACATTTAGTCCCTATCATTGTATACTCTAGGCGTTCCTAGATTATACCATCTCAGTCTTTATCGTTTATCTTTCCTTCTGGTTTCATTTGTGCCCCAGCCCTCCTCCCTCTATCATTCTCATATTCAGCTTTATTCAGTGTACTAACATTGTTGTGCTACAATTAGGTAGTATTGTGCTATCCATTTCTGAATTCTGTATAACAGGAATATATCAACAGTACCACAGCAATACCAGGGGTAAATAATGGAGGGAGGGACAAGAGTTAAGGGGAGGTTTGGATTTTCTATTTGGTGGTGTTCTAGTTTGGTAAAGCTGCCAGTATGCAACACACCACAGTTGGATCGGCTATTAATACGGGGATTTATTTAGTTAAAAATGTATAGTTCTTCAGAGGAAAGGCAGCTAACTTCCATCTGAGGTTCTCTGTCGTATGGGAAGGCACGTGGCCATGTCTGCTGGCCTTCTCTCCTGGCTTCTGGATGCCAATGCCCTTCCCTCGGGCATCTCCAAATGTCTGCGCTGAACTGTGAGTGCTGAGATGAGGAATGCTGAGCTGCTTGGGCTGTGCTGTGTTGAGCTGCCTATGACCTCTCTCTTTTAAATCTCCAGGTAATTAAACTAAACCTCACTCATTGAGGAAGACCTTTCCCGTAGGTGAACATAAATGTAATCAGCCATAGATGAAGTTCATATATTGATTATTTAAGTCCAGAAACAGAACAGGGCATCACCACCTGGTGTGCTGGTTTGAACGGATGTATGTACCCTAGAAAAGCCATGTTTTAATCCTAATCCCATTTTGTAAAGGTAGCCATTTCTTCTAATCCCTATTCAGAACTGTATGTTTGAAACTGTAATTAGATCATCTCCCTGGAGATGTGATTTGATCAAGAGTGGTTGTTAATCCGGATTAGGTGACAACATGTCTTCACCATTTGGGTGGGTCTTGATTAGTTTCTGGAATCCTATAAAAGAAGAAACATTTTGGAGATTCGAGATTTGGAGAGAGCAGACAATGCTGTAGCACCATGAAGCAGAGAGTTCACGAGCCAGTGACCTTTGGAGATGAAGAAGGAAAACGCCTCCGGGGAGCTTCGTGAAACAGGAAGCTAGGAGAGGACGCTAGCAGATGACACCGTGTTCGCCATGTGCCCTTCCAGTTGAGAGAGGAACCCTGACTGTGTTCACCATGTGCCTTCTCCCTTGAGAGAGAAAGCCTGAATTTCCTCGGCCTTCTTGAACCAAGGTATCTTTCCCTGGATGCCTTCAATTGGACATTTCTATAGATTTGTTTTAATTAGAACATTTTATTGGCCTTAGAACTGTAAACTAGCAACTTATTAAATTTCCCTTTTTAAAAGCCATCCACTTCTGGTATATTGCATTCCAGCAGCTAGCAAACTAGAACACCTGGCCAAGTTGACACATGAACATAACTACCACAGTTGGGGGGGGGGTTATTGGTTATTTTCCTCTTGGAAGCAATGTAGATTGTTTAAAATTGAGAGTGTTGATGTTTATACCTCTAAGTACAGATAATGTGAGACATGGACTGTAGACTTTGGACATTATATGTGATGCCCGATGTAGAGATGGCTGAGTGATATGCTGACTGAGAAGCAGAATGGTGAACTGCGGTGTGTACATATGATTGAATATTGTGCTTCTACAGAAAGGAATGAAGTCATGAAGCAAGCAATGCTGTAAATGAACTTGGGGGCATTATGTGATGCAAAATAAGCCAGAAATAGTACAGCAAATATTGTATGATCTCATTTAGAAAATACTTAGAAGAAAATTGGGGCCTAAATTTTAAGGTCTTATAATAGTCACATTTAGTCCAGATCTGTAATAGTTATTTCTAGATTTTGAGAGGTGGTGCTTTACATATAACCTGGTATTCCCCTGGAACTTTGGGTACCTGTGTGATACCTAAGACTCAGAGTAGGAGTTCTGCAGGTCTGCAGGTCAGCATTGCCACCTCCAACAACCATTAAGGAAATTGGAAAAGAGATCAGGCTTCAATTAGCAATAAGAATGAGGCTGATCGGGTTGGGACTAAGGTAGATCAGAATATAGGAATCTGGAAGACACTGTCTGCATTTTAGAACTTCACCTACTCTACAAAACCAAAGGAAGAGAGGTTTATTTTGTTCAAAACCCTAAATTTTCTGTAGCACATAATCTAACTCAACCTGTCTGGATAGATCATTTAAACAACCCAAATATATGGAGCCCAGAATGGGAATGAGAGCTTGTAATTCTTTATCACTTAATGTAATGCCCAGATACATCTCAGAGTATGTTGAGCAGATAATTAAAAAGTATTGGCAAAGTCCCTTGAGGGATTGGGGGAAAAAAAGATATGAAACTATTAAACTTTACTATAGGGGAAACCCCTGATAACTGTCTCAAGCATTAGGGACTCCAAAGACAATAGGACAAGCTCTTGATCTTCAGTCTTGCTCTTCTGAAGCTTATGTTGTGGAGAAGCTAAGCCTACTTTTAGTTTTGCCTGAGTTAATTCCGAAGGACCTCTTTTGTTGCTCAGATCTCTCTCTCTCTCTCTCTCTCTCCCCCCCCCCCCACCTCTGCAAGGAAAATCATCACCATCCTCACTACATGACACATGACATTCAGGGATGAAAGTCTCCCTGGCAATGTGGGATATGACTCCCAGGGATGAGCCTGGCCCTGGCACCATGTGATTGACAATGCCTTCCTGACCAAAATGGGGGAAAGAATTTTAACAAGTAAGGTATCAGTAGCTGAGTTCCAATGGAGTTGAGAGGCTATTCTGGTGGCTATTGTTAAGCAAGTTTCAACTAGGTATTGCTATTTATCGTGATTTGCTAAACTCCAACCAAAATCATTCCTGTGAACCCTAGAGAACACCTAAGGTTTTATCTGAGATTATACAAAGGTTCCACATGCTAAGATTACTTTTCCAGAAACCTACAATCTCCAAATGGGTTCCTAGGCCAGATAAGTCCTGAAATCCAGAAGGGCCAGATTCTCCAGAACATCAGCTAGTTCCAATCCCCATCCCATATTATCGACAGACTTTCCCAACATGAAAAAATTAAAAGGGCATAGTCCAAACACCCCTGAAGACAGAGAGAATGATCAAAGACTGTTCATGAGTGCACATGCATTTGCAACTCCCCTTCCTTGTACTATTCCCAGCTTTCCTCATGGCCTCCCAGGAATCACCTCCAGACAAATGACTAATTCTCAAATCCTTGTTTTAGCCTTTGCTTCTAGGCGTGACCCAAGCCAAGTCAAGGACTTCCTTAGCTGCCTCAAAGGTTCAGCAGGATAAAACGCTCAACCAGTCAGGGCTCAATAAGAGATGGTTTTTGTTGATGCTGCTGTCAACACTGTTATAATTATCCCCCTGTTGTTGCCATCCAAGATAAACTGGAACCCCTAGCAAATGGGATTAGCTAGGTTGAGAGCGAGTCTGCCAAAAAATGATGACCGATTTAAGAATTCACTTGTACCCTGCTTCCCTTCAGTGTTACCTGAAGGATATAAGGATGGTGATAAAACTGGACCGCTTATCACCCGGAGAAGGAACCTGAGGCTGTGAAGTGAAAGGTGGCTTGCCCAAACCTACCCGGCCAAGAAGTGCTGTGCTCGATCCAAGGACACGTTCTTTTTGTTTCATGGGCTCTTCTCTGAGTTACTGTGAGAAACTGAAAACTCACGGCCCCGAATTACTCTCTTCTTTGTACATGTGCCTCTCTGTAACGTCAATGCCTCACTCCTACCACCGAGAGGTGAAGACTACTTTCCATCACCTTGAGGTGGCCTCACCCACGTGACGTACCTTGGCCAATCGGGTGCGGCGGAAATGACGTTCCACGACTTCCGAGCCTTTGCCCTTGCAGCTTCCGGCTACCCACTGACCTCTGCGTCTGAAGGCCGCTGCGCGGTGATTGCAGGCGATGGTAAGAGGAGAACGAACCAGTCAGCCCAGAGAATTATGAATAAGTTAAATGGTGGTTGTTTTAAGCCACACGTTGTGGGGTAGTTAGTTTTATAGCAGTAGATAACTGAGACAGCCCTCAACATTGACAGGCACAGCCTTGGCGTGGCTGTGGAGGGGGGCCCACTTGCCCCAGGCATTCCAGAAAGGCAGATGATGTGTCAGAGAACCTTCCAAGAGTGAGGAATGCGGCTCCACCTCCCCCAACTCCAAGGAGAGAGCACCCCTCCTTATTTCAACACCAGCACTTCCGGAAGAGAGACCTTTGCCTCCAAAACCTCATCTCCCTCTCAGGCCCCAGTGCAACCATTTGGCTTGTGGCCCCGCAGCTTCCACAGAAAAATGTTCGTGCACAGTTCAGTGGTGCGGCTTACCCACTCCAGCTGCTTCCTCTCGGAACTAGCTGGGTTTCTCTAGGTCAACGCTACTTGAGAAGCCACACCCTTCTGCTGGCTTCTGGAACATCTGCTTACTTGGTAAGTTACTAAAGTGATGAGCTGCTGTATGCCAGGCATTATTCCAGGCTCTGAGGATTCAGCATAAATTCTCTTATGATGGAGACTACAGCTTTGTGGAAGAGGAAACAATAAGCAAATATATATACCATGTTTGTAGGGCCATGGAGAAATAAATGTATGCTATAATAACAGAGATGAGAGGATGGATAATTTGGGGCAGCTGTTTTAGATAGTATGGTCGGGGAAGGGCGCTGTAAAAAAGGCACCATTTAATCAGTGACTTAAATGAAATCAGGAAGTGAGCCTTGGATATACCGGAGTGAACAAAATCCAGGTGGAGGGAACAGCAAGTGCAAAGGCACAGAGGTGAGAATGTGCCTGGCCTGTAAAATGTGGGTAGCTTGGAGTGAGAATGAGCTCCAAGAGTTAGTCTCATTTACTCATTTTCATTTGTTTAATTTGTTTAGTTTTATTGTGGTAACATACGTACAATATAGTACTTCCCATTTTAATCACTTCGAAGTGTACAATTTAGTGGTGTTAAATACATTCAGAATATTGCGCTACCATCACCGCCACCAGCAAAATGTTTCTATCACCCTAAACAGAAGCTCTGTACCTATTAAGCTTTAACTCTCCATTCTTCATGCCATCCCTACTCCTGGCATCTTGTAATCTTTCTTTGTCCATTAATTTGCATATTCTAGATATTTCATATAAGTGAGATTGTACAGTATCTTTCCTTTTGTGTCTGGCTTATTTCACCCAACATGATGTCTTGAACGGTCATGCATGTTGTAGCATGTATCAGAGCTCCATTCCTTTTTATACTGAATAACATTAGTCTCATGACAAGAAGCCACAGTTTCTGTCCTCACATAGGACAGCTGTTAAACTGATAACTGTACTGTTCCTAGAATGAAATGTTCCATACATTCATTTATTTTTCTAATTAATATAGTTTCCCCCTACCATTCTTATAAACCAGCAGCTCAGCTTTTACCTCCTTTCTCTTGCATTATCCGAGAATCTTTAGGATTCCTGGGTCTTATAAAACCAGATGGGAAGAGTGGGAGCAAAAAGACTGTCAACACCCAAATGGCTATTGGACCTTATCAGTGCCTTCTTGCAATTCCTCTCCAAACTACACAATGTCTCTATTGAGGACTGATCCCCTCTGTCTAACAGATAATATGAGCAGCACCTGGGTCCAGATACCCACAGACCAATGCTGTTGTTCTTACCGAGAGGAACAGTTCACTCTCTTAAGTGCATCTCAGCTGAGATACCCCAGACCTGAGTCCTACAATTCTGACTACTAATTCTCATATTTATTGAATGCTTATATTTGCCATGCAATGTTGAAAGGTTCTGGGCACATAGTGGTGAATAAAACAGCTAATCCCTGCCCAGATGGAGAAAATACCTAAATATTTAAAAAACAAAACTTTGTGGGGGGAAAAAAATCAGGTAGGAAGGACGATTTAATCAAAATACCCAGAGGACAAACAATGAAGGTCTGCATTTAAACTACATTTAAAAAATTCTGTTTATCAAACAACATCATAAAGAAGATGAAAATATCAGCCACCCAATTACAGTAAAACTTCAGATTTAATGAACGTCACGCGGTACTTTAGGTGATATACTGCTGGTGGTAAAAATGTTATTACAGATACAGATATATTTGAAAATTTATAAAATAAAATAAACTGTTTATATTTCTCTTTCAGTTCTTGCCCAAAATATACTATTTACGGATATGATGCCCCTTGCAAATGGAATTGTTGAAGATTTTGCTGATAATAAAGTTGTTTGTAATCAGCAACAACAACAACAAAAGATATCAGCCACCATCAGGGAGGTGATGTTTGCATTTGTATCTATTATCCATAAAGCACTTCTATAAATTAATAAGAAAAAGACAAATCACCTCATTAAAAAATGGATAAAGAATATAAATAATTTACAGGACAATTAGCCAGAAGAGCAAACTACCATATAATGGATTCTCTAAATCTCCAGAAATCAGGAAACACAAAGCCACACTAGAATTCAATGGAAAGTAGCAATAGTAGTTCTCAGATAAATGATTAAAGGTTCAAATTCTTTTTATACCAAAAAAAAAAGGGAGATGGAGAGATCAAGAGATTGAAAATTAATGAATTGACTTCAAAGTTAAAGTATATTGTAACAGGTAGTTACAGAACAGATTTCAGAGTTTGGTATGGTTTACTGTTCCATACTCTTCTCTGTTTTAACTCCTCCTTCTTTGATCCTTCTTCCAATCTTTAGGGGTATTTGGGCTTTGTCCTTTATAACATTTTCATGTTGGACGGGGGTGTTGACAACATGAGATAGGGGAATGAAGCTAGTTGATGTTCTAGGAGAGACTGGCCCCTCTGGGTTTCAGGACTTATCTGGTCTAGGAACCCATCTGGAGGTTGTAGGTTTCAGGAAAGTGATCATAGTGCATGAAACTTTTGTAGAACCTCAAATAGAGCCCTAAGTGTTCTTTAGGATGAACAGGAATAGTTTGGTTGGGGTTTGACAAACCGTGGTAATTATCAATATCTAGCTAAAGCATGCCGAAATAAATCTGTCTGGCAACATGGGACAGAAAGCCTAGGATAAGCGGGAACCTGGCATCAAGAGATCGAGAAAGCCTTCTTGACCAAAGAGGGGAAGAGAGAAATGAGGCAAAATCTCTCAGTAGCTGTGAGATCTCAAACAGAGTTGAGAGGTTATCATGAAGGTTATTCTTATGCATTATATAGCTATCCCTTTTTAGTTTATGGTTTATTGGAGTGGCTAGAGGGTAGTATCTGAAACTGTTGAGCTGTGTTCCAGTAGCCTAGTTTCTTGAATGATTGTATAAAGATATAAATGGTCTATAAATGTAGACCATAGCATGCAATGGTAGTTTTCCCCCATACCCTTCTATTATTGACTCTTTGCACAAGATTCATACCTTTGAAGTAATTCGTGAAATAACTTATTTCTATTTGTAGTATGTCAGTGGGGTACGTGGCTGTATACAACCCCTCTCAGTCATGTTCACCTTCAATAGCAACCACTGTGTCTTCAGTGCTTTGATGTGTATTCACTCATATAAACTCATAGCATCCAAATGAGATATTCCGATTTTATAGACTGGGACTGTATTAGTCAGGGCTCTCTAGAGAAACAAAACCAAAGGAGATATCTGTAAGTATGAGATTTATAAAAGTGTCTTGTGCAACCATAGGCGATGCAACAGTCCAAAATCCATAGGGGAGGCCACAAGGCTGACAAGTCTGATGAAGGTCCTTGATGAACAGAAAAGCCTTGCTGGCTGAATAAAAATGTGAAAATTCTCTCTTCTCCCTTAAAAGCCTTCAACTGATTAGATTAAACCCAACCGATTGGATTCTGTTGTTGTAGGAGATGTGCCTTTAGTTGACGGTAGATATAATGAGCCACAGATGCAATCAACTGACTGTTGATTTAATAAACAAGTCTTCTGGTTTATCAACCAGCCATGAAATATCTTTGCAGTAATGCTTAGGTCAGTGCTTGCTTGACCAGACAAGTGGACACCATCACCTGGCCAAGTTGACTCCTAAACCTAACCATCCCAGAGACTGAGGCATAAAAAAGTGTTGGGTATTGAGTCATGTCTCCCGCTAAAGAAATGTTCACGTCTTAATCCGTGTTCCTGTGTGTGTGAACCATTTGTAACTAGGACCCTTGAGGTCATTATTTGTTAAGAAGAAGACTCATGTGCAATAGATCTTTGAAGATCCAATTTAGGTGGGGCCAAGTTGAATCATGTCAGCCTTAATTAATATGGCTGCAATCGCATAAGGAGATCCAATCTAGACAGAGACACAGATGACTGAGCAGGAGGAAAAGCCAGAAGTCAACAAAAACCAAAAGAGCAAACACAAGAAGAGAGATAGCCAAGGATGGAGAACTGCTCGATCACAGCAGACTATCTGCCCTCCAAGATTATGAGATAATAAATTCCTGTTGTTAAGTTAACCATTATGTGGTATTTGTTATACAGCCCTTGCAAACTGAAGCACAAAGGTTAAATGATTTACCTGAGATTACACAATAATGGCACAGCTGGTATTTGAACTCAGGCAGTTTGACTTCTTGGTCTTTGCTCTTAAGCAGTATGTAATGCTATGTCTCTAAATCAAAAAATAGCAGAAAGAATAAATAGAACCTATTTTTTCATAAAAGACAAACAGATTAGATAAACTTGTATAAGAAAGTAAGAAGAGTAAAAACTAAAAGCATAGTATTTGAAATGTGAAAGGAAATACAGAAATAGAGCAGCAGTTAGATTTTTTTAAAGAAAACATTGTATGTACATGTATGTCAATGACTCCAAAAATCTGGGAGAAAAAGACAATTTTGTAACAAAACATGACCCACACCAAAACAGAAAATACAAATAGATAGTGGTTGAGAGGAGATTATAAAGTCGATTAAAGAGCTAACCTTTAAAAAGGCACTCGGCCCAGGGAGTATTACAGTCCCCCACCCCACCCCCTATTTCCTAGATTCTTTGTTTTTTACTGCTTCTGGCTCTTCAGTTTGGGTAACATTTTGGACTTCCCGGCTGGTCGTCTGGATCTTTGTTTGCTTGCCTGTTCTTATTTTTGTTTACTGCTCTGATTTCCCCAAATTCCTAAAGCCTCAGGCGATATGCAATAAGCAGATCCTAACTTTGAGGAAACTTGCCAGTTGAGAGCTAAGCTAGCCCCAATTCCTATCTTCCCCAACCTGTACAATGAGAAATTATTTTCATTTCATTTCAAGGATAAGTCCCTGAAAACAGTGGCATTAATAGGCAGTAGAAGAAAAGTCCCCTTGGGGTACTGGGGAGAAAGGAGGAAATACAGAACTTTCCCATCTGGAGAATTCCTGATATTCTCATAAGTAGTGGGGACAATCAATTCAACAGGCTGAGCACTCAAACTTGGGGTTCACCTCTATGAAGTTCATCCCTGCAAAGGAGAAGCTAAACCTTCTTATTATTATGCCTAAGGGTCGACCCCCAGAAAACCTCTTTTGTTGCTCAGATGTGGCCTCTCTCTTTAAGCCAAGTCAGCAGGTGAACTCACTGACCTCCCCACCCCTGCATGGGACATGACTCCTGGGATGATCTGGGATGACATCATGGGATTGAGAAAGCCTGTCTTAACCAAACGGGGGGAAGAGAGAAATGAGACAAAGTTTCACTGGCCGAGAGAAATGAGACAAAGTTTCACTGGTCGAGAGATTTCAAACAGAGTTAAAAGGTTGTCCTGGAAGTTATTCTTGTAAATTATATAGATACCCTTTTTCAGTTGATGGTTTATTGGAGTGTCTAAATGGAAGTACCTGGAATTGTTGAACTGTATACCAGTAGACTTGATACTTGAAGAAGATTATACAACTAGGTAGCTTTTAAAATGTGACCATGTGATTGTGAAAACCTGTGTCTGATGCTCCCTTCAACTGTGGTATGAACAGATGAGTTTAAAAATGAGCACAATAAATAAATAATAGGGGGATAAGGGGTTAAAACAATTGGGTAGATTACAATACTAGCAGTCGATGAGGGGGAGAGGTAAGGGGTATGGGATGTATGGATTTTTTCTTCTTTTTATTTCTTTTTCTCGAGTAATGCAGATGTTCTAAAAATGATCATGGTGATCACATAATACTCAATTATGTGATGATATTGTGAGCTATTGATTGTATACTTTGGATGGACTGTGTGGTGCTTGAAGATATGTCAATAAAAATATTTTTTTAGAAAAAGTAGGCAGTGGAAGAGACCCACACAATGGAGACTTAGAAGAAGCACTAGTTGTGAGGGTAATTAACAGCGCTGGATTATAAACAAGAATGTGGTTCAAAGGGGGAAATTTTAGGTCATATATATGCTACTAGAATAAAAATTAAAAGATGAAACATAGGACTGGTATGTAACACAGTGAAACCTATTATAAAATATGAAGTATAATTAATTGTATAAGTAAAATGTCCTCTTATGTATTATAACAAATGTACCACATTAATGCAGGGTGTTAATAATACAGTGGTATGTGGGGGAAAATATACCTAATGTAAATTGTGGACTATAGTTGATAGTACTATTTTAATATTGTTTCATCGTTTGTAACAAGGGTGCCATGCTAATGTAAAGTGCAACGATAGGGACGTATATGGAATACTGCATTTTTACATGATTTTTCTGTAAACCTACAACTTCTCTAATTAAAGAAATTTTTAAAAAGCATCTACATCCCACTATTCTCTTTTAATTATAAACTGCTTCTGTACCTTAGGTTGCATATGTCTAATCAATTACAATGTGGTGTTTTGTATGTTTTTTCTTTTCTATACTTGTTAGAGGTTTACTATTTTACTAAAAATACCAAACATATGATAACTGGATTTGTCAGTTCTACTAATTTTCTGTCTTATAACTTACTGATTTCTCTTTATCTATATTAAAAAATTCTTTAGTCTTTTAAAAAAAAACATAAAACACCAGAGAGATAAAATAATACCCATGAGGTAGTACCCATGAGCTATTGATGCCCAAAGAAAATTGAGTTTCAAGAAAGAAGAACTGGTCAACCCCATCAAAATGCTGAACCAGGTCAGAAAAGTATCATTGTTTTCTATGAAACATTTTAGAGTGGATGTTTATGGTACAGTAGGAGGAAGGAGGGTTAAACTTTAATGGATGGTGTGCCCAGTTTGAAACAGTTGTGTACCCAAGAAAAGCCATGTTCTTTAATCCTGATTCAACATTTTTGGGTGGGATCCTTTAGTTAGGTGGTTTCCATGGAGATGTGACTCCATCCATTCAAGGTGGGTCTTGTACTAGAGTCCTTTAAGAGGGAAACATTTTGAAAAAAAAACTCAAGAGCCAACACAGAAAGAGACTCTTGGAGATGCAGAAAAGAAAATGCCCCCTGGGGAAACTGTTTGAAACCAGGAACCACAGGACCAGCAGATGCCAGCCATGTGCCTTCCCAGCTGACATAGGTTTTCCACACCATCGGCCTTTCTTGAGTCAAGGTATCTTTCCCTGGATGCCTTAGTTTGAACATTTTTATGGCCTTAGAACTATAAACTTGCAACTCAATAAATTCCCTTTATAAAGGCCAACACATTTTTGGTATATTGCATTTTCTGCAGCATTAACAAACTAAAATAGATACAGAGGACACATCCCTTCCTAGAAGTCCCCTTGTTCCAAGATGCATGTTGTTTTCATCATCAGAAATGGAGCCCGAGTCAACAGGCTCTGACAGCTGACTTAATTAGGGCTTTGCTGCAAGGCAGAATTTTTAAGCTGGGCATATCCTCCTTCCTGGGCTCTTGAGGACATCAGTTTTGAGGAGTGAAGGCTTAGTAGTAGGAAAATGGGGGGGGGGAAAACACAACAAAACACAAGGATTGCACATTCCCTGTCCAAGACAACTGTTAGAAATTGTTTTGGGGAAAAGACCAGACGTGTTAACACAAAAAATCATCTAGTCCTTTGTTATGGGTTGAATTGTGTCTCCTGGTCCCATGAAGGTAACCTTCTTTTTAAGTAGAGTCTTTAGAGATGTGGTTAGTTAAGGCGAGGCCAAACTGGATTAGTGTAAGCCCTAATCCAGTAAGACTGATGTTCTTATAAGAAGAGACACGGAGGAAAAGACCATGTGACAAAATGAGGCAGATTGGAATGCTGGAACTGCAAACCAGAGAATGCCAAGGATGGTCAGCAAACACCAAAAGCTAAAGAGGTGAGGAAGGATTCTCCCCTAAAGGTTTTGGAAACTGCCAACACTTTGATTTCAGACATCTAGCCTCCAGAAAATAAATAAATCCTTGTTTTAAGCCACCTAGTTTGTGGTGCTTCATTATGGCAGCCCTAGGAAATGAAAACAGTCTTTCTTGGAAACAGTAACCATTCACCCTGCAGTGGAATTGATTCATCAGCTTTTATGGTAGAGAAATAATTCATTTGTTTGCAGGGTCAGAGGTGGTTTCCTGGAAGAGGTTGCATTGGAACAGGGCATTCAAGGACATGTACCATGTTCACAGAAAAAGAGAAAAAGGAAGGGGCATTCCTGGCAGAGGTCCCAGCTGATGCAAAGGCAAGGAGGGAGGGAGTTGTGGCTTTCTGCTCTATATGCCTGAAGCAGCCTTGGTGAGCCTGTGTGGAACTGTTCAGTTTAGCAAGAAATCCAGAAGGCTGTCAGTCCCCTCTCTTGTACCCAGAACTAACTGCAGTTCCCTCCTAAGAGGAAGTTAAAAAGGAAGGGAGGCCCCATGAACGAGGCTGGTTACGGAACTTGGCCCTGGCCCGAGATAGGGAAAGGAAACTCTTTTCTGCAGATAGGGGGTGGGGAACATGTGCCCAGGGAATTCCAACACAATGCAATGAGTCTAGGAAACAGGGAATGGTGGTAACATTCCAGAGGTGTCCAAAGACACCTGTCTCAGCTTGGAGGACTTCCTACAGGAGGTGATGCCTGCACGATGAGTTAAAATTACTTCAGAGGAGATGGGTAGATGTTCCAGCAGGGGATTTGTGCATGCAGAGATTGGTAGGACAAAGGCACAGAACTCTTTGGAGGAACTGAGACTAATCCAGACACAGCTATCTTGGGCAGGGGTGTGGGCTGGGTGCTGGGACAAGGGTTTTGATTAATGTGGAAGGTAGATGAGAGTTAAAGGATTCGGGCCCTGATGCCAGGACCATTCTGAGGTTTTCCTGGAGGTCCATTTTCTCCCAAGAAGAGGCACTCATCACTAACCGGGAAGCCCAGCCTAGTGCAAAGGGCATGTAATGCCTTGATTTGGTTAATCCTTGCTTTGCTTATAAACAATGAACATAGTTAAGCATGCAAAGAGGGGAACAGAAAAAAATGAAAACCCACACAACTTCCTCCCAGCTTTCTCAAACTTTGACATCTTCACATATTTTATATCTTCATAAAATCGTTACAGAGTGGAAACGCTGTATATCCCTCCTGAGGTCCCCAGGGAGAACACCCCCCGAACTTGGCGTTCATCATATTAAAAAGCACTTTGCTTAACTGTTTGTGTGCGTGAACAGTCAATTGGTTTGTTGTGCACATCTTGAAGCTTTGTAGAAATGGTATCACACAGTACAGAGCCTTCCGCAATTTGTCTTCGTCTCCTTCACATTAAGAATATGAGATTTGTCTATTCAACACTCATCCTTCATGAAAAAAAGATAAAGACAAGAAAACAAATGTTTGGTAAACAAGGAACAAGATGGAACTTCCTTAATTTGATAAGGGACAGTTTCCAGAAACATACAGAACTATTTTACTTAATAGTTAAATATAAGAAACATTCGTGGTAAAAAGTAAGGACAAAATTAAGACACTTACTTTCTATTTTGCCAATGTAATAAGAAAATGAAAGTGAATGAGACATATAATTATGGAAGGTAAAAATTACAATCAAAGTCAAAGCTATTCCATGCCATAGAGTAACTT
The DNA here is from genome assembly GCF_023851605.1 of Tamandua tetradactyla. Classification (NCBI taxonomy): domain Eukaryota; kingdom Metazoa; phylum Chordata; class Mammalia; order Pilosa; family Myrmecophagidae; genus Tamandua; species Tamandua tetradactyla. Next base: position 84,148,295 of record NC_135337.1, read on the forward strand.
TCCAGAAACCGACAACCTCCAGCTGGGTCCCTGAAATGCAGAGGGCCCAGCCTCTCCAGAGCATCAATTAGTTCCATCCCCCATCACATATTAGCAACAGCCCCTTCCAACGTGAAAAATTAGAATGAGCATAGCCCAAATACCTCTAAAGAATGGGAGAAATATCAGAGGTGATGGTGGAGTTATACAGAGAAGGTAGGTTTGAGTATGGTTTCTGAATCATTATATTGATATTTCTTTTAGTCTCTGGTATCTTTAAGCAGCTAGAAGTAAAAACCTAAAATTGTGGAATTGTAACCCATACCAAAGTCTGAAATCTGTTCTGCAACAAGTTGTTGTGATGTGCTTTGAAATGTATTGCTTTTTTGTACATATGTTATTTTTCACAAAAAAGAAAAAAGTCGATTGTGATGATAAATGCACAGCTATATAATGACATTATGAACCATCGATTGTACTCATTGGATGATTACACGGTTGTGAATATATAATATATATCAATTTTAAATAATCTGGCCATAAAAAAAAAGCTATGAGCGTTTACTTAGGAAATCCTAGGAATTGACTCCAACGATGGATGCAGCAAGGTTAGTGTGGAACAGGTTAATTGAACACCATAAGTACACAGAACCTTGAGTAGGGCATGAGATTTTGTAGGTTTGTCCAGAGTGATGCCCTGATAAATCCCACAGTGATTTGAACAGTGAATAAAAAAGTATTTGCAAAGTCCCCTAGGGGGAAGGGTGAGAAACGGGAAAAATTCAACTTCCCCAAGTGGAGAATACTTGATATTCTCACAATCAGTGGGGACAATCAAAGCAATAGGCTGAGCCCCCAATCTTGGGGTTTGTTCATATGAAACTTAACCCCACAAAGGATAGGCTAAGCCTACTTAAAATTAGGCCTAAGAGTCACCCCCAAGAGAACTTCTTTTGTTGCTCAGATGTGGCCTCTCAGCCAACATGACAAGCAAACTCACCACCCTCTCCCTCTCTATGTGGGACATGACTCCCAGGGGTGTGGACCTTCCTGGCAATGTGGGACAGAAATCCTAGAATGAGTTGAGACTCAGCATCAAGGGATTGAGAAAACCTTCTCAACCAGAGGGGGGGAAGAGCGAAATGAAACAAAATAAAGTGTCAATGGCTGAGAGATTCCAAATAGAGTTGAGAGGTTATCCTGGAGGTTATTCTTACGCATTATATGGATATCACCTTTTTAGTTAAGGTGTAATGGAGAGGCTGGAGGGAACTGCCTGAAAATGTAGAGCTGTGCTCCAGTAGCTATATTTCTTGAAGATGATTGTATAATGATATAGCTTTCAGAATGTGACTATGTGATTGTGAAAACCTCGTGTCTGATGCTTCTTTTATTTACCTTATGGACAGATGAGTAAAACATACGGATTAAAAACAAATAAATAATAGGGGGAACACATGTTAAAATAAATTTAGTAGATTGAAATGCTAGTGATCAAAGAAAGGAAGGGGTAAGGAGCATGGTATGTATGAATTTTTTTTCTGTTTTCTTTTTCTGAACTGAAACAAATGTTCTAAGAAATGATCATTATGATGAATATACAACTATGTGGTGATATTGCGAACTACTGATTATATATTTGTAGAATGGAATGATCATATGGTAAGAATGTCTGTGTTTGTATGTTGGTATGTTTAATAAATAAAATAAATTAAAAACAAAAAAGTATGTGCAAAGTCCCCTTGGGGGAATGACGAGAAGGGAAAAATTCAACTTCCCCATGTGAAGAATTCCTGATATTCTCTCAAGAATTGGGGACAACCAGAGCAATAGATCGAGCCCTCAATCTTGGGGTTTGTTCATATGAAATTTATCCCTGCAAAGGATAAACTAAGCCTACCCAAAATTAGGCCCAAATGAAATTAGACACAAATGAAATCAGAAGGAAAGATAGACAATAAAGACTGAGATGGTATAATCTACGAATGCCTAGAGTATATAATGATAGTGACTAAACATGCAAATTTAAAAATGTTTCTGCATAAGGAATGTCAATATTGCAGGGTGTTGAAAATAGCTGGTAATTAATATTTTAAAACTTTAACATATGTGTGACACAAGCAAAAATGTTTATTTGGTACAAAATTTATATTTTGACTAGTGCATTTTGTAATATAACTTATGTCAACAGCTTAATCAAACACCGTAGTACTTGGAACCTTGCATAGGGCATGAGATTTTGTAGGACGTGAGATTTTGTAGGTTTGTCCAGAGGCATGCCCAGATAAATCCCAGAGTGATTCGAACAGTGAATAGGGAAGAATTTGCAGAGTCCCCTAGGGAGAATGGTGAGAAAGGGGGGAAATTAAACTTCCCCAAGTGGAGAATTCTTGATATTCTCACAGGCAGTGGTGACAGCCAAAGCAATAAGCCAAGACTCCAATCTTGGGGTTTATTCATATGAAACTTAATCCCACAAAGAATAGGCTAAGCCTACTTAAAATTAGGCCTAAGAGTCACCCCCAAGAGAACCTCTTTTGTTGCTCAGATGTGGCCTCTCAGCCAACATGACAAGCAAACTCACCACCCTCTCCCTCTCTATGTAAGACATGACTCCCAGGGGTGTGGACCTTCCTGGCAACGTGGGACAGAAATCCTAGAATGAGCTGAGACTCAGCATCAAGGGATTGAGAAAAACCCTAGAATGAGCTGAGACTCAGCATCAAGGGATTGAGAAAACCCTCCCCACGAAAACGGTCAAGAGTGAAATGAGACAAAGTATCAATGGCTGAGAGATTCCAAACAGAGTCAAGAGGTTATCCTGGAGGTTATTCTTACACATTAAATAGATATCACCTTGTTAGTCAAGATGTAATGGAGAGGCTGGAGGGAACTGCCTGAAAATGTAGAGCTGTGTTCCAGTAACCATGTTTCTTGAAGATGATTGTATAATGATATAGCTTTCACAATGTGACTGTGTGATTGTGAAAACTTTGTGTCTGATGCTCCTTTTATCTACCTTATCAACAGATGAGGAAAACATGTGGAGTAAAAATAAATTATAGGGGGAACAAATGTTAAAATAAAATTAATTTGAAATGCTAGTGATCAATGAAAGGGAGGGGTAAGGGGTATGGTATGTATGAATTTTTTCTGTTATCTTTTTATTTCTTTTTCTGAATTGATGCAAATGTTCTAAGAAACGATCATGATGATGAATATGCAACTATGTGATGATATTGTGAATTACTGATTATATATATAGAACGGAATGACCATAAGTTAAGAATGTTTACATTTGTTTATTGTTATATTTTTAAAAAAATTTTAAAATTAATTTTAAAAAATTAGGCTTAGAGTCACCCCCAGGCCACCTCTTTTGTTGCTCAGATGTGGCCTCTCTCTCTCTCAGCCAACACCACAAACAAACTCACTGCCTTCTCCTCTCTACATGGCACGTGACTCCCAGGAATGTAAACCTTACTGGTAATGTGAGACAGAAATCCTAGAATGAGCTGGACTCAACATCAAGGGATTGAGAAAACCTTCTAGACCAAAAGGGGGAAGAGAGAAATGAGACAAAATAAAGTGTCAATGGCTGAGAAATTTCAAATAGAGTCGAGAGATTATCCTGGAGGTTTTCTTACACACTATATAAATATCACCTTTTTAGTTAAGGTGTAATGGAGAGGCTGGAGGGAAGTGCCTGAAAATGTAGAGCTGTGTTCCAGTAGCCATGTTTCTTGAAGATGATTGTATAACGATAGAGCTTTCGCAGTGTGACTGTGTGATTGTGAAAACCTTGTATCTGATGCTCCTTTTATCTATGGTACATATAGATGAGAAAAACATATGGATTGAAAATAAGTAAATAATAGGGGGAACAAATGTTAAAATAAATTTAGTAGATTGAAATGCTAGTGATCAACGAAAGGGAGTGGTAAGGAGCATAGAAAAAAATAGGGGAAATAAAGGCTAAAATATTTTGGGTAGATGGAAATACTAGCAGTCAGTGAGAGGAGGGGGTAAGGGGTATGGTATGTATGAGTTATTTTCTTTTTCTGAATTGATGCAAATGTTCTAAGAAATTATCATGGTGATGAATATACAACTATGTGATGATATTGTTAGTTATTGATCATATAGCAAGAATGGAATGATCATATGGTAAGAATGTTCATGTTTGTATGTTGTTATGTTAAAAAAATTAATTAAAAAAAAGAATGGGAGAAAGATCAAAGGTGATGGTGGAGTTATACAGAGAAGGTAGGTTTGAGTATGATTGCTGAATCATTATATTGATATTTCTTTTAGTCTCTGGTATCTTAAAGCAGCTAGAAGTAAAAACCTAAAATTGTGGAATTGTAGCCCATACCAAAGTCTGAAATCTGTTCTGCAACAAGTTGTTGTGATGTGCTTTGAAATATATTGCTTTTTTGTACATATGTTATTTTTCACAAAAAAGAAAAAAGTTGATTGTGATGATAAATGCACAGCTATATGATGACATTGTGAACCCTTGATTATACTCATTGGATGATTACATGATATGTGAATATAGAATACATATCAGTTTTTGAAAGTTGGTCATAAAAAAAATCAAAGCTATGAACATTTACCTAGGAAATCCTAGGAATGGACTCCTATGATAGATGCAGCAAGGTTAGTCTGGAACAGATAAATTGAACACCATAAGTACATGGAACCTTGAATAGGGCATGAGATTTTGTAGGTTTGTCCAGCATGATGCCCCAATAAATCCCAGAGTGATTTGAACAGTGAATAAAAAAGTGTTTGCAAAGTCCCCTTGGGGGAAGGGTGACAAAGCAGGAAAATTCAGCTTCCCCAAGTGGAGAATTCTTGATATTCTCACAAGCAGTGGGGACAATCAAAGCAATAGGCTGAGCCCCCAATCTTGGGGTTTGTTCATATGATGCTTATCCCTGCAAAGGAAAGACCAAGCCTACTTAAACTTAGACCTAAGAGTCACCTCCAGAGGACCTCTTTTGATGCTCAGATATGGCCTCTCTATCTCTCTCAGCCAACACGGCAAGCAAACTCACCACCCTCCCCGTCTCTACGTGGGACATGACTCCCCAGCAATGTGGGACAGAAATCTTAGAATGAGCTGGGCAGCGTTAAGGGATTGAGAAAACCTTCTTGACCAAAAGGAGGAAGAGAAAAATGAGACAAACTAGAGTGTCAGTAGCTGAAAGATTTCAAACAGAGTCAAAAGGTTATCCTGGAGGTTATTTTTACACATTATATAGATACCACCTTTTTAGTTTAAGGTATATTAGAGAGGCTAGAGGGAAATGCTTGAAACTGTAGAGCTATGTTCCAGTAGCCATATTTTTTTAAGATGATCTCATAATGATATAGCTTCTGCAATATGACTATGTGATTGTGTCTGATACTCCTTTTATCTATGGTATGGACAGATGAGTAAAACATATGGATTAAAAATAAATAAGTAATAGGCGGAACAAATGTTAAAAAATATATACATTGGGTAGGTGAAAATACTAGTGGTCAATGAGAAGGAGGGGTAAGAGGTATGGTATGTATGAGTTTCTTCTTTTTTTGTTTTATTTCTTTTTCTGGAGTGATGCAAGTATTCTAAAAAATGATCATGGTGATGAATATACAGCTATGTGATGATATTGTGCCCCATTAATTGAAAACCATGCATGGAAAGTTTGTATGTTAAGAATGTATGTGGGGTGCATGGGTAGTTCAGTGATTAGAATGCCCGCCTTTCATGAGGGAGACCTGAGTTCGATTCCCAGACCATGCACACCCCCCCCCCCAAAAAAAGGATGTATGTGGGGCAGGCCACGGTGGCTCAGCAGGCAGAGTTCTCATCTGTCATGCCGGAGGCCTGGGTTCGATTCCCGGTGCCTGCCCATGCCAAACAAACAAAAAAATAATGTATGTGCTTGTACATTGTTTTATCAATAAAAATTTTTAAAAATAGTAGTCTGGAAAAGGAGCAATAAGCAACCCAATTTTAAAATGGGCAAAAGATTGGATAGACATCTCTCCCAAGAAGGTATACATTTTCTCTTATCCCTCATCAACAGGTTGCTCCTGTGCCAGCTAGGCAAATGCTGTGTCAAGGAGAGATCTAAGGCAGCGGTGGCTTGCTGCCCAGGAAATGAAACAGGTTATGTCCATCATGTAGACAACCCCAATGGTGATGCTGCATCTCCTGCATCTACTGTCTGAACAGAATTGGGATGCCAAGCTGCAGGGTGGGGTCTTGCGGATATTCCCAGAAAGGAAACATTTCATGGTAGATTTGGAACCCATATTTGATAGAACCCCGTTCTTCTGGTCAGATGGAAGGAACCCACATGAAGTCCAGCCTTCCTGCACATCCAGATATGCTATAACTGTTTGGTACTTTGATGCTGAAGAAATGGCAGAAGCCAAACAGCAGTTCAGGAATTTGACTAGGAAAACCAAATCTGCTCTCACTGAAGACTGACCAGGGATCTGAAATCCACTGGCCTCATTCTTTTTAGTTATGGTTCCTGAATTCTCTCTGTAAGAGTTGAGATACAAAGATGGCCTCTCCACTGTCTTGGTGGATGAGGAAATCTCCCCTGCCCTGGAATGCTTTGCATCTTTACACCCCTGTCTTGCATGTGGTACTTTGTGTTTTCTTGACAAGTACTGCATGGACCTTCAGAAACTTTTTTTTTGCCAGATGAATTTATTTGAACTTATAACTCCAGAAATACCTGCAGAAAACCACCTGGCTAGCAATTTAACTGACAGATTGTGGTAAAACTGGCGATCCAAAACAAGAGCATGGAAGCACAGGGGAGGGAATGGCTCTTCTTTGCACTTTTTATACACATTTCCTGATTTGAAAGAAGGGGGTTTTGCAAAGAAAAAACATGGCAACAGAGACCATGGAAGGTATCACAGAAGACTTAACGGCGGGAAAGAAAAATTTGTGTCATCAGAACAATTTCCAGATGTTTTAAATCCAGGCCTATGAGAGTTTCTGGAGAATTATCACAGCCTGATGACATTATTACCTCTAGAGAGTGCTGTCCTAGCCATCAGCTTATAAGTGTCCTATGGGTGGACAGTCCCTTTTCCTGATCCTACAACCTGGACTTTTTGCCTCTGCCCATTTTGCTGAAAGTAGGATTTTCTCATCAGAGATGAGAACACCTCTTGTTCTCTATTTTCATTTTCTTGTCTGGAGAACCTAATTTTCCAGGGGCTAAAACTGCATATTGTTCCTTTTGGTTGTTTGGCTGGACTAGAATTTGAATTTAAAATTAAGGGAAACAAATCTAACTGGTCATTAATTTAGAGCCAACCTCTGAAAACTGTGTGGAAAGACCTAGGTTTGCTGGTTTACAATCAATGTCTGTTCATCTTAAAAAATTTGGAAGGGGTATCAAAATTGAAAATGTGAGTGTTCTCCTTTTCGGTTTTCTTTTTAAATGAGCTCACCTTATTTTACCAAAAAAAAAACCCCAACAACAACAACAGGGTGCTGTATTTTATTTTATTTTGGGGGGGGTTGGTGTGGGGTTTTTTGGTGTTTTTGGTGGGGTGGTGGGTGGTGGTGGTGGGGTGGTGGGAGGGTACTGTATTTTAAAACGAAAATGGAAAGAAAAAAAAACTCCTCGGAAAAAAAAGATATACAAATAGCCAGAACACTCATGAAAATATGCTCAACATCATTAGTCAACAGGGAAATGAGATACCATTTCACATCCTTTAGAATGGCTGCTTAAAAAAAAAAAAGTAAAACAATGACTGCTGGAGAGGATGCAGAGAAATAGGAACATTCATTAATTTCTGGCAGCTGTTGTGGAAGCCAGTTTGGCCGTTCTTCAATAGCTTAAGTATAGAATTACCACATGGCTCAGCAATCCCATTTCTAGGTATAAACCCAAAACAATTGAAAGCAGGGACTCAAACAGATATTTTCACACTGATGTTCATAGTGGCATGATTCACAGCTTTCAAAGGATAGAAGCAACCCAAGTGTCCATCAGCCAATGAATGGATAAGCAAAATGTGTTACATACCTACAATATAATATTATGCAGCTATAAGAAGAAATGATGTCAAGATGCATGTGACTACATGAATAAACCTGGGGAACATTACGTTCACAGTGGCGTTACTCAAAATTGTCAAAAGATGGAAGCAGCCCAAGTGTCCATTAACCAATAAATGGATAAGCCAAATGTATTATATACATACAGTGGAATATTATTCTGCCATAAAAAGGAATGAAGTCCTGATACATGCGACAACATGGATGGACATTGAAGATATGTTGAGTGAAATAATATAGACACAAAAGAACAATTATTGTATGATCTCATTGATATGAAATAATTAGAATAAGCAAATTCATAGAGTCAGAAGCTAGAATAAAGATTACTGAGGCCTGGGGTGTGGTTAGGGAATGGGGAGGTGATTTAAATTGTAGAGTTTCTATTTGGGGCAATGGGAAAGTTTTGATGATGAGGGTGACAGTGGCACAACATTACGAACATAACAGCACTGAAATATGTATCTGAATGTGATTAAAAGGGGAAATATTAGATTGTATATATGATAACAGAATAAAAGTTTTTGAAAAATCCATGGAATTTTACTTTACAGTGAACCCTAAGTTATGCCATGAACTGTAGTTAATAGTGCAATCATAAAAATGTTCTACCAACTTTGGGATCTGTGTGATACCCGAGACTCAGAGTTAGAGATCTGCAGCTTTGAAAGTCAGTATTACCTTATACAGCAGCTGTTTAAAAAGTTGAAAAAGAGATCGATTTCAATTAAAGAGATGAATAAAGCAGATCTGGTTAGGACTAAGGTAAATCAGACTGAAGGGTAAAGGATGATATTGACTGTGTTTTAAAACTTCAACTACTAGAAGATGGCGGCTTAGTAAGACGCGCGGGTTTTAGTTCCTCCTCCAGAACAGCTACTAGGGAGGTAGAGGCGATACAGGGCAGCTCCAGGAGCCACGACAGAGACCAAGAGGACAGCGTACCCCATTCTGGAGCGGCTGGCTGGCTGGGAGAACCCGCTCCAGTGAGATCGTCGAGGGGTGTGGGCTTCCCCGGGCCGGGGCGGCAGGCAGTCGGAGTCCCTCCCTCCCTCCTTCCCGGGCCGGCTGGGAGAATTGGACAGGCGGTCCCCTCAAGCCGCAGCGGCTGGCACCCCTCCCCCCGTGCACGGCCCCCCGGACCAGCTGGGAGAATTGGATCGGAGATCCCCAAGCCGTGGAGAACGGCACTGGGGTCCCTTCCAAACACGTGGCTTCCTGGTCCGGCTGGGAACGGTGGATAGACACTTCCCCAAACCATGGCGGCTGGCGCCACCCCGCCACACTTGGCGCCCCAGGCAGGCTGGGAAATTTGGACAGGCGCTCCCCCAAGCCACGGAGGCCAGTGACCCTCACCGCGTGCGGATCCCCAGGCCAGCTGGGAGATTCAGATTGGCACTCCCCCAAGCCGCTTCGGCTGGTGACCGCCCCCTACAGCGAGAGTTTTCCAAAGTTAAAGGAGCCACAGCATCTTTTACTGGTGGGACCCGCAGTCAGATGAGCGCCACGAGCGCCACCTACTGGGCAGGATAAGAAAAACAGAGCCCAGAGATTTCACAGAAAAATCTTTCAACCTGCTGGGCCTCACACCCAGGGAAATCTGATTAAATGCCCAGATGCCAGCAGAAGATAATGAATCACGCTCAGAATATTGAAGATATAGCCCAGTCAAAGGAACAAACCAATAGTTCAAATGAGATACAGGAGCTGAAACAACTAATGCTGAATATACGAACAGAAATGGAAAACCTCTTCAAAAATGAAATCGATAAATTGAGGGAGGACATGAAGAAGACATGGGCTGATCAAAAAGAAGAAATAGAAAAACTGAAAAAACAAATCACAGAACTTATGGGAGTGAAGGACAAAGTAGAAAAGCTGGAAAAAACAATGGATACCTACAATGGTAGATTTAAAGAGACAGAAGCTAGAATTAGTGAATTGGAGGATGGAACATCTGAATTCCAAAAAGAAACAGAAACTATAGGGAAAAGAATGGAAAAATTTGAACACGGGATCAGGGAACTGAATGACAAAATGAAGGGCACAAATATACATGTTGTGGGTGTCCCAGAAGGAGAAGAGAAGGGAAAAGGAGGAGAAAAACTAATGGAAGAAATTATCACTGAAAATTTCCCAACTCTTATGAAAGACCTAAAATTATAGATCCAAGAAGTGCAGCGTACCCCAAAAAGAATAGACCCAAATAGGTGTTCTCCAAGACACTTACTAGTTAGAATGTCAGAGGTCAAAGAGAAAGAGAGGATCTTGAAAGCAACAAGAGAAAAACAATCCATCACATACAAGGGAAACCCAATAAGACTATGTGTAGATTCTCAGCAGAAACCATGGAAGCTAGAAGACAGTGGGATGATATATTTAAATTACTAAAAGAGAAAAACTGCCAACCAAGACCCCTATATCCAGCAAAATTGTCCTTCAAAAATGAGGGAGAAATTAAAACGTTCTCAGACAAAAAGTCACTGAGAGAATTTGTGACCAAGAGACCAGCTCTGCAAGAAATACTAAAGGGAGCACTAGAGTCAGAAACGAAAAGACAGAAGAGAGAGGTATGGAGAAGAGTGTAGAAAGAAGGAAAATCAGATATGATATATATAATACAAAAGGCAAAATGTTAGAGGAAAATATTATCCAAACAGTAATAACACTAAATGTTAATGGACTGAATTCCCCAATCAAAAGACATAGATTGGCAGAATGGATTAAAAAACAGGATCCTTCTATATGCTGTCTACAGGAAACACACCTTAGACCCAAAGATAAACATAGGTTGAAAGTGAAAGGTTGGGAAAAGATATTGCATGCAAATAACAACCAGATAAGAGCAGGAGTAGCTATACTAATATCCAACAAATTAGACTTCAAATGTAAAACAGTTAAAAGAGACAAAGAAGGACACTATCTACTAATAAAAGGAACAATTAAACAAGAAGACATAACAATCATAAATATTTACGCACCGAACCAGAATGCCCCAAAATACGTGAGGAATACACTGCAAACACTGAAAAGGGAAATAGACACATATACCATAATAGTTGGAGACTTCAATTCACCACTCTCATCAATGGACAGAACATCTAGACAGAGGATCAATAAAGAAATAGAGAATCTGAATATTACTATAAATGAGCTAGACTTAACAGACATTTATAGGACATTACATCCCACAACAGCAGGATACACCTTTTTCTCAAGTGCTCATGGATCATTCTCAAAGATAGACCATATGCTGGGTCACAAAGCAAGTCTTAACAAATTTAAAAAGATTGAAATCATACACAACACTTTCTCGGATCATAAAGGAATGAAGTTGGAAATCAATAATAGGCGGAGTGCCAGAAAATTCACAAATACGTGGAGGCTCAACAACACACTCTTAAACAACGAGTGGGTCAAAGAAGAAATTGCAAGAGAAATTAGTAAATACCTTGAGGCGAATGAAAATGAAAGCACAACATATCAAAACCTATGGGACGCAGCAAAGGCAGTGCTAAGAGGGAAATTTATTGCCCTAAATGCCTATATCAGAAAAGAAGAAAAGGCAAAAATGCAGGAATTAACTGTCCACTTGGAAGAACTGGAGAAAGAGCAGCAAACTAACCCCAAAGCAAGCAAAAGGAAAGAAATAGCAAAGATTAGAGCAGAAATAAATGAAATTGAAAACATGAAAACAATAGAGAAAATCAATAAGACCAGAAGTTGGTTCTATGAGAAAATCAATAAGATTGATGGGCCCTTAGCAAGATTGACAAAAAGAAGAAGAGAGAGGATGCAAATAAATAAGATCAGAAATGGAAGAGGAGACATAACCACTGACCTCACAGAAATAAAGGAGGTAATAACAGGATACTATGAACAACTTTACGCTAATAAATACAACAATTTAGATGAAATGGACGGGTTCCTGGAAAGACATGAACAACCAACTTTGACTCAAGAAGAAATAGATGACCTCAACAAACCAATCACAAGTAAAGAAATTGAATCAGTCATTCAAAAGCTTCCTAAAAAGAAAAGTCCAGGACCAGATGGCTTCACATGTGAATTTTATCAAACATTCCAGAAAGAATTAGTACCAACTCTCCTCAAACTCTTCAAAAATATTGAAGCGGAGGGAAAGCTACCTAATTCATTCTATAAAGCCAACATCACCCTCATACTAAAACCAGGCAAAGATATTACAAAAAAAGAAAACTACAGACCAATCTCTCTAATGAATATAGATGCAAAAATCCTCAATAAAATTCTAGCAAATCGAATCCAACAACACATTAAAAGAATTATACATCATGACCAAGTAGGATTCATCCCAGGTATGCAAGGATGGTTCCACATAAGAAAATCAATTAATGTAATACACCATATCAACAAATCAAAGCAGAAAAATCACATGATCATCTCAATTGATGCAGAGAAGGCATTTGACAAGATTCAACATCCTTTCCTGTTGAAAACACTTCAAAAGATAGGAATACAAGGGAACTTCCTTAAAATGATAGAGGGAATATATGAAAAACCCACAGCTAATACCATCCTCAATGGGGAAAAATTGAAAACTTTCCCCCTAAGATCAGGAACAAGACAAGGATGTCCACTATCACCACTATTATTCAACATCGTGTTGGAGGTTCTAGCCAGAGCAATTAGACAAGAAAAAGAAATACAAGGCATCAAAATTGGAAAGGAAGAAGTAAAACTATCACTGTTTGCAGACGATATGATACTATACGTCGAAAACCCGGAAAAATCCACAACAAAACTACTAGAGCTAATAAATGAGTACAGCAAAGTAGCAGGTTACAAGATCAACATTCAAAAATCGGTAGCATTTCTATACACTAGTAATGAACAAGCTGAGGGGGAAATCAAGAAACGAATCCCATTTACAATTGCAACTAAAAGAATAAAATACCTAGGAATAAATTTAACTAAAGAGACAAAAACCTATACAAAGAAAACTACAAAAAACTGTTAAAAGAAATCACAGAAGACCTAAATAGATGGAAGGGCATACCGTGTTCATGGATTGGAAGACTAAATATAGTTAAGATGTCAATCCTACCTAAATTGATTTACAGATTCAATGCAATACCAATCAAAATCCCAACAACTTATTTTTCAGAAATAGAAAAACCAATAAGCAAATTTATCTGGAAGGGCAGGGTGCCCCGAATTGCTAAAAGTATCTTGAGGAAAAATAACAAAGCTGGAGGTCTCACGCTGCCGGACTTTAAGGCATATTACGAAGCCACAGTGGTCAAAACAGCATGGTATTGGCATAAAGATAGATATATCGACCAATGGAATTGAATAGAGTGCTCAGATATAGACCCTCTCATCTATGGACATTTGATCTTTGATAAGGCAGTCAAGCCAACTCACCTGGGACAGAACAGTCTCTTCAATAAATGGTGCCTAGAGAACTGGATATCCATATGCAAAAGAATGAAAGAAGACCCGTATCTCACACCCTATACAAAAGTTAACTCAAAATGGATCAAAGATCTAAACATCAGGTCTAAGACCATAAAACAGTTAGAGGAAAATGTAGGGAGATATCTTATGAAACTTACAATTGGAGGCAGTTTTATGGACCTTAAACCTAAAGCAAGAGCACTGAAGAAAAAAATAAATAAATGGGAGCTCCTCAAAATTAAACACTTTTGTGCATCAAAGAACTTCATCAAGAAAGTAGAAAGACAGCCTACACAATGGGAGAAAATATTTGGAAACGACATATCAGATAAAGGTCTAGTATCCAGAATTTATAAAGAGATTGTCCAACTCGACAACAAAAACACAGCCAACCCAATTACAAAATGGGAAAAAGACTTGAACAGACACCTCTCAGAAGAGGAAATACAAATGGCCAAAAGACACATGAAGAGATGCTCAATGTCCCTGGCCATTAGAGAAATGCAAATCAAAACCACAATGAGATATCATCTCACACCCACCAGAATGGCCATTATCAACAAAACAGAAAATGACAAGTGCTGGAGAGGATGCGGAGAAAGAGGCACACTTATCCACTGTTGGTGGGAATGTCAAATGGTGCAACCACTGTGGAAGGCAGTTTGGCGGTTCCTCAAAAAACTGAATATAGAATTGCCATATGACCCAGCAATACCATAACTAGGTATCTACTCAAAGGACTTAAGGACAAAGACACAAACGGACATTTGCACACCAATGTTTATAGCAGTGTTATTTACAATTGCAAAGAGACGGAAACAGCCAAAATGTCCATCAACAGACGAGTGGCTAAACAAACTGTGGTATATACATACGATGGAATATTATGCAGCTTTAAGACAGAATAAACTTATGAAGCATGTAATAACATGGATGGACCTAGAGAACATAATTCTGAGTGTGTCTAGCCAAAAACTAAAGGACAAATACTGTATGGTCCCACTGATGTGAACGGACATTCGAGAATAAATTTGGAATATGTCACTGGTAACAGAGACCAGCAGGAGTTAGAAACAGGGCACTCATACAACTGGATGCTTAGGGGCAGGAATGTCATGCCTACTTACACAGGATCATAGCATAATACTGAATCCAGCGAAGCCTCTGTTTGAAGGTCTTTGCCAGCAATTACATAGATTTTGTCATCTACCTCTCCCAGACCGAAGAGACATCTGGCTGAGCGCAGAGGAGGAAGTCCAATCCACTCAGAAGATACACTGTCAAGCTGAAAAGGTATATGAGGAATTGTGGAGCTTGTTAGAAAAAAAGTCACAAGTGTATCAAAAAATAAACACTATACTGTATGTGTTGCTAAGAATTAATTGAGGTAGTCAGTGATCTGGCAATTAAACTGCAATTCAAAAGTAATATATTTTAGCTCTGAATTACCAAGACGAATCAGAAAACCTACTTGGCTTACCAAAACAGCTAAAATTACCCAAATCTTCAGGATTTCAAAAAAGGAAAGAAAGAATCATCAAAGGATACTTAGTATTAGAGGTTTCTTGTCAAATTTTCTTCCCTTTGCCTTGTTCAGCTTTGAAGCAAGGAATCTTAATACTTTAGGACGCTAGGGAAAGAGAGATTGTTGCAGTATGTGAGTAAACTCCACATACTGAATTTAATGTGCTCCCCAGGGCAACCCCATGGCCCAGGACGCTGGACATCTCCCTCAGTCCACAGACAGCTGGGAGGTTAAGCAATATATTTTTTTCTTTTAAAATTTTTAAGTTCTCTGTTGCACTGTATGACACCAAAGTACAAGAAAACTTTTCCTAGGCGGTATAGCCACAGATTTGTTCTCTCAGGTGCTAATTCTATGTAGCAGAAGAAAAATGAATGAATCCCAAAACCACTGGATACCAAGAATAGATGCTGATATAGAAGGCTGCAGTGTAGAATGTAACTAACAGCACTGAATTATATATTTGCATGTAGTTAAAAAGGGAAATTTTAGGTTGTATATATGTTACTTGAATAAAAATAAAAACCATAGGACTGTACAACACAGTGAACCTTAATGTAAATCATGGACTAGGATTAATAGTACAATTATAAAAAAAGTTCTTCTCTCATCAATTGTAACAAATTAGTTTGTTACAAATGCAAACTTTTAATAATGGAGTGATATATGAGAACTCTATATTTTATGCATGATTTTTCTGTAAACTTACAACTTCTCTAATAAAAAAAGTTTTTTAAGGAAAAAAAAAAACTTCAACTACTATATGAGACCAAAGAAAGAGATGTTTACTTGGTGCAAAATTTATATTTTCTGTAGCACGCTATCTCATTTAACTTGTATGGTCAGTTTATTCAAACCCTATAACTACATGGAAACTTGAATAGGGAGTGAGATCTTGTTGGTTTGTACAGGTTGCTGTGATGCCCCAATATATCCCAGAGTAATTTTGGCAGAGAGTAAAAAAGTATTTGCAACGCCCCCTTGAGGGACTGGGGGAAAATGTGGAAATATTAAACTTCTCCATCTGGGAAATTCCTGTGTTATTCTTGCAAGCAATGGGGACTACCAATTTAATAGGCCGAGCCCTCAGTCTTTGGGTTTGGCCTTATGAAACTTATTCCCGCAAAGGAGAATCTAAGCTTATTTAGAATTATGCCTAAGAATCATTCCCAGAGAACCTCTTTTGTTGCTCAGATGTGGTCTCTCTCTCTCTAAGCCAACTCAGCAGATAAACTCACTGCCCTCCCCGCCTACGTGGGACATGACTCCCAAGGGTGTAAGCCTCCCTGGAAATGTGGGACATAACTTCCAGGAATGAGACTGGACCCAGAATTGTGGGATTGAGAAAGCCTTCTTGACCAAAAGAGAGAAGAGAAATGAAACAAAATAAAGTTTCAGTGACTGAGAGATTTCAAATAAAGTTGAGAGCTCATTCTGAAAATTTTATGCATTATGTAGATATCCCTTTTTAGTTTTTAGTGTATTGGAATATCTAGAAGGAAATACTTGAAACTGTTAAACTGTAATCCAGTAGCCTTGATTATTAAAGACAATTATATAACTATATTGCATTTATGGTGTGACGTGATTGTGAAAACCTCGTGACTGACACTCCCTTTATCCAGCGAATAGACAGATGAGTAAAAAAAAAAAAACAAGGAGAATAAATAAAGAAATAGTATGGAGGAGTAAAGAGTATGGGACGTTTGGGGTGTTCTTTTTTATCATTTATTTATTATGGAATATAATACATATTTTAAAAAAGCAATAAATTTCAAAGTACATTATAACAGGTAATTACAGAACAGAGTTCAGAATTTGGTATGTGTTACTATTCCACAATTTTAGGCTTTTCCTTCTAGCTTCTCCAAGACATTGGAGACTATCAATAAATTGATTCAGCAATCATACTCATTTGTTAAATCCTATCTTCTCTGTTATAACTCTTCCTTCTCCTTTGATCTTTCTACCAGTCTTTAGGAATATTTGGACTATGCCCATTCTAACTTTTTCATGTTGGAAAGGGCTGTTGATAATATGGAATAGGGGATTCCTCACAGGAACAGAGGAGCTCAGAAGCAAGGGACCAGCAGATGCCAGCCATATGACTTCCTAGCGGAACGAGGTGTCCCAAACCCATCAGCCTTTCTTGAATTAAAGTAACTTCACCTGAAAGCCTTAGTTTAGACATTTTCATAGGCTTGGAACTGTAAACTTGCAACTTAATAAATTCCCTTTTTAAAAGCCATTTCATTTCTGGTATATTGCATTCTGACAACTAGCAAACTAAAACAGACTCCTTCTTCTCCACTGCAGAAGTCACATTTGCTGACCTTTCCTTTTCATCTTGGAGAGAAAAAAAAAAGCAAGCCTCAAGATCAAGGGCTTGGCCTATTGACCTGGGATTCCCTAATGTTTGCAACAGTATCAGGGGTTTCCTGATGGTAAAGTTTAAAAGTTCCATTTATCTTCTCCTGTCCCTCAGGGACTTTGCCAATACTTTTTAATTATCTGCTCAACATGCTCTGGGATGTATCCAGGCATTATATTAAACTATACATAATTACAAGCCCTCATTTCCATTCTGGGCTTCATGTCTTCGGGTTGTTTAAATGATCTATCCTGACAGATTGAGTTACATTATGTGCTACAGAAAATGTGGGGTTTGGACAAAATAAACCTCTCTTCTTTTGGTTTTATTGTAGGTGATTTTTTTTGTTTTAGTTTTATTCTTTTTCCATTTTTTGGAGTAATGAAAACATTCAAAAATTGATTGTGATGCATGCTCTTTGAGACCAAAGGAAGAAAAGTTTTTTGATCTGGAGCTGAAATTTTCTGTAGCAAATAATCTAACTCTCTATCTATATAGAATTTGAACAATTGAAACAATTGTCAATTTGAACAATTGAAACACAGGGATCCCAGAATAAGAAAGAGGTCCTTTAATCCAGCATAGATTAATGTAATGCCTGGATACATCCTAGAGTATATTAAGCAGATAATAAAAAAATATTGATAAAGAAAGAATATGGAACAATTAAACCTTACCATCAGGGAATCCCCTGATACTGTATCAAACTTTAGGGACATCCACATCAATACACCATGCCCTTGATTCTGAGGCCTGTTCCTGTGAAGCTTATGTAGGTAGCGGAAAAGCTTCGACCTGAGAATTACTTCTGGAGGACCTCTTTTGTTGCTCAGATGTGGTTTCGTTCTCTCTAAGCCCAGATCTGCACGTGAAATCATTGCCTTCCTCCCTACGTGGGACATGACATCCAGGGGTGAAAGTCTCCCTGGTGGCGTGGGAGATGACACCCAGGGATGAATCCACACCTGGCACCTTAGGATCTACAATTCCATCCTGACCAAAAGGGGGAAAAGAAATGTAACTAATAAAATATCAGTGGCAGAGGGAGTTCAAATAGAGTCAAGACGCTACTCTGAAGGTTGCTCTTATGCAAGCTTCAGGTAGACCTTGCTACCTATCATAACCTGCCAACCCCCAACCAGGACCATTCCAGCCAGTCATAAAGAACACCTAGGGCAATATATAAGATTCCACAGGGTTCCATGCACTAGTGTAATTTTCCAGAAACCTACAACCTCCAAAAGGGTCCCTGGACCAGATAAGTCCTGAAAACTAGAAGTCCCAGCTTCTCCAGAACATCAGCTAGTTCTGTCACCCTACCCCATATTAGTGACAGACCTTTCCAACCTGAAAAAGTTAGAATGGGCATAGCCCAAACACCCCTAAAAAGAAGGATGGAAAAATCAAAGGTAATAGTGGAGTTATGCAGAGAAGATAGAATTAGCAAATCATCAAATTGATATTTCTTTTAGTCTCCAGTATCTTAGAGCAGCTAGAAGTAAAAACATAAAATTGTGAATTGTAACCCATATCGAACTCCAAAATATGTTCTACAACTAACTGTGGTGCCATGCTTTGAAATTTATTGTTTTTTTGCATATATGTTATTTTTCACAAAGAAAAGAAAAAAAAAGTTGATTGTGATGATAAAAAGATATTTAAGCCATCTAGCCTCCTATATTCTGGAGCGGCTAGAAGGGAAAATCTGAGAGGGTCGTACGGTAGCACATGACAAAGTCTGGGATCTGTCCTGTAACTACTTGTTGAAGAGTGTTTTGAAAACTCTTGCTTTTTTACTTCTTTGCCTTGTATATCTGTTCTATTATACAATGAAAAATTGATTGTGATGATGAATGCACAGCTATGTGATGATACAGTGAACATTGATTTTATACTTTGGATGATTATATGGTATGTGGATATCTCTCAGTAAAATTGCATTTAAAAATGTTCTATCATCAGTTTTAACAAATGTTCCACACCAATGCATCTGTGATCAGATGGTTTGGGAATACTGCATATATTAAAAAACTTTTTTTCTGAAATAACTTTAGATTTCCAGGTGAGATGCATAAATAATACAGAGTCTTATCTGTATAAATTACACCAAATGTTAACGTCTTACCTTACCTTGGCACATTTGTCAAAATGAAGAAATTAATATTGGTACAATACTGTTTAATATTGGGACAGTACTATTTAATATTGGTGCGGTCTTTATTCAGATTTCACCAGTTTTGTCCACTGAGGCCCTTTTTCTGGTTTAGAATCTGGTTTAGACGGTGCATTGCATTTACTCATGTCTCCCGAGTCTCCTCCGTATTCTAAGAGATGCCTGGTCTTTTCCTCTCTTCCATGGCATCGACAGTTTTGAAGAGAATCAATCAATATTGTGTTGGATAGGCTGCAATTTGTTCCCTTCTGGTGTTTTCTCGTGATCGGACTGGGGGTATGTGTTGGAGGCGAGAATAACAGGAAAACCCCCTTGCCATCCATGGTGTGGGAGGGAGAGTATGATTTCTACATGACGCATCAATGATGAAAACCTTGACCGAGTTGGTGTCTGCCAGGTTTCCCCACTATAAAATCACTACTTTCCCCTTTCCTTACTCTATTTCATGAATTCTTAGTGGAGTTGATAATTGCCTCCAAGGAGATGAAACCGATTCTTTTGGGGACAAAAAAAAAAAATCTTAGAAATGACAACAGCTTACAGCCCTCCAAAGCTCAACCATACCCAACAAAAATATTATTTCTTAATATTTAATTTGGAGGGATAATTAGGAAAAATGTCTATAAAGTCTCCTTGGTGGGGGTTGATAATTTTTTTAAAAGTGGGAAATTTATCTATTCATTTGAGATGAGTCACTAAGTCTACCCACCGTAACAGGAGGAGAATTAAGCCCCGCCTCCTAGAGACTGGAGTATAAAACATTTTTTTAACATATATTAAAACCACCACAGTAGTTAATACATTTTTGGGGGGATATTTGAAATTATGTAAATAGCACGTTTGTCCTAAAAGTCTCACCAATTAATTTTAGCATCCAGGCGTAAATCTTGTCTGTGACAATTATAACCGATTTCCTAATTCCTTTGTTCTGCTTACATTTATGAGCTGTAATTTTTTCTATAATGAAGACCTAATAAAATTTAACAATTGTGTTGAAGGATTAACAGATTTTAAAGCAAATTCGACAAACGGATAATTTGGAATATTACCACGGCATAGATTACTATGCTTTGGTTCTTAGAGTGAAAATTGATTTTGCAAAAAGTTAATTGAAACATTTAAAGCTACAGTAAATTTCAAAAATCATCTATAAAATAAACTGCAAAAGAATATCCAAGGAAATTTTGATAAGGAAGAACAATGCCGAGCCAATATCAAAACATATGAACAAAATGTGGAATCTTGGCTTGGTTTACCTCAGAAGCAGATCCTGAGAACAGAATGTGGACACATCAAGTGTATCTGGGAGGTGATTCCAAGAAGCACCAATAGAGGAGTGAGAAAGTCAGGCTGAAAAGGGAAGGGAGGAACTTCTTTGATGAAGAGGTAACTGATGTGGCCAGCTGGGGCTCAGTCCCACTGGGGACTACAGGAAAATTGTGTAGGACACATGTCTGAGTTATTCTGCTTGCCGCAGGGTGAGTTTCCAGGAAAGCAGAATTTAGCATGCAAATTGTTCCCTAAAGAAATTAATGGGTCCGCCGGCCCAGTGCGGTGCTCACGCCCCACCAGCCAGCCCGCCCTCCTCTCCCTCTTCCCCCTTCTGCTCCGGCGGCGCTCCATCCGCCATCTTATCCTTCCCTTTCTCCTCCTGCTCCGGCAGCTCTCCAACCACCACCGTACCCTCTTCCGCCTTCACCAGCTCTTCCGCCACCGGCCTCAACAGCCTTGCCACCCTCACCTTTCCTCCTCCAGAACAGCTACTGGGGGAGTGGAGACGATACAGAGCAACTCCCAGAGCCACGACAGAGATCAAAGGGACGGTGTACCCCATCCTGGAACGGCTGACTGTCTGGGAGAACCAGCTCCGGTGAGATCTCCGAGGGGCGCGGGCTTTCCCGGGAGGGACAGCAAGCGGCCGGAGTCCCTCCCTACCTCCTTCCCAGGCCAGCTGGCAGAATTGGGCAGGCGGTCCCCTCGGGCTGCGGTGGCCGGCAACCCTCCCCGCGTTCGGACCCCCGGCCGGCTGGCACTCTTCCAAGCCGCTTTCGCTGCCGAACCTCCCCCATGGCGAGAGTTTTCCAAAGTTAAAGGACCCACAGCAACTTTTACTGGTGGAACCCGTAGACAAACGTGTGCCACGAGCGCCACCTACTGGGCAGGATAAGAAAAACAAAATCCAGAGATTTCACAGAAAAATCTTTCAACCTGTGGGGTCCAACACCCAGGGAAATCTGACTAAATGCCCAGACGCCAGCAGAAGATAACGGATCACACTCAGAAAATTGAAAATATGGCCCAGTCAAAGGAACAAACCAATAGTTCAAATGAGATACAGGAGCTGAAACAACTAATGCTGAATATACGAACAGAAATGGAAAACCTCTTCAAAAATGAAATCGATAAATTGAGGGAGGACATGAAGAAGACATGGGCTGATCAAAAAGAAGAAATAGAAAAACTGAAAAAACAAATCACAGAGCTTATGGAGGTGAAGGATAAAGTAGAAAAGATGGAAAAAACAATGGATACCGACAATGGTAGATTTAAAGAGACAGAAGATAGAATTAGTGAATTGGAGGATGGAACATCTGAATTCCAAAAAGAAACAGAAACTATCGGGAAAAGAATGGAAAAATTTGAACAGGGGATCAGGGAAGTGAATGACAATGTGAACCGCACAAATATACGTGTTGTGGGTGTCCCAGAAGGAGAAGAGAAGGGAAAACGAGGAGAAAAACTAATGGAAGAAATAATCACTGAAAATTCCCCAACTCTTATGAAAGCCCTAAAATTACAGATCCAAGAAGTGCAGCGCACCCCAAAGAGATTAGACCCAAATAGGCGTTCTCCAAGACACTTACTAGTTAGAATGTCAGAGGTCAAAGAGAAAGAGAGGATCTTGAAAGCAGCAAGAGAGAAGCAATCCATCACATACAAGGGAAACCCAATAAGACTATGTGTAGATTTCTCAGCAGAAACCATGGAAGCTAGAACAGTGGGATGATATATTTAAGTTACTAAAAGAGAAAAACTGCCAACCAAGACTCCTATATCCAGCAAAATTGTCCTTCAAAAATGAGGGAGAAATTAAAACATTCTCAGACAAAAAGTCACTGAGAGAATTTGTGACCAAGAGACCAGCTCTGCAAGAAATACTAAAGGGAGCACTAGAGTCAGATACGAAAAGACAGAAGAGAGAGGTATGGAGAAGAGTGTAGAAAGAAGGAAAGTCAGATATGATATATATAATACAAAAAGCAAAATGGTAGAGGAAAATATTATCCAAACAGTAATAACTCTAAATGTTAATAAACTGAATTCCCCAATCAAAAGACATAGACTGGCAGAATGGATTAAAAAACAGGATACTTCTATATGCTGTCTACAGGAAACATATCTTAGACCCAAAGATAAACATAGGTTGAAAGTGAAAGGTTGGGAAAAGATATTTCATGCAAATAACAACCAGAAAATAGCAGGAGTGGCTATACTAATATCCAACAAATTAGACTTCAAATGTAAAACAGTTAAAAGAGACAAAGAAGGACACTATCTACTAATAAAAGGAACAATTAAACAAGAAGACATAACAATCATAAATATTTACGCACCGAACCAGAATGCCCCAAAATACGTGAGGAATACACTGCAAACACTGAAAAGGGAAATAGACACATATACCATAATAGTTGGAGACTTCAATTCACCACTCTCATCAATGGACAGAACATCTAGACAGAGGATCAATAAAGAAATAGAGAATCTGAATATTACTATAAATGAGCTAGACTTAACAGACATTTATAGGACATTACATCCCACGACAGCAGGATACACCTTTTTCTCAAGTGCTCATGGATCATTCTCAAAGATAGACCATATGCTGGGTCACAAAGCAAGTCTTAACAAATTTAAAAAGATTGAAATCATACACAACACTTTCTCGGATCATAAAGGAATGAGGTCAGAAATCAATAATAGGCGGAGTGCCAGAAAATTCACAAATACGTGGAGGTTCAACAACACACTCTTAAACAATGAGTGGGTCAAAGAAGAAATTGCAAGAGAAATTAGTAAATACCTCGAGGTGAATGAAAATGAAAACACAACATATCAAAACCTATGGGATGCAGCAAAGGCAGTGCTAAGAGGGAAATTTATTGCCCTAAATGCCTATATCAGAAAAGAAGAAAAGGCAAAAATGCAGGAATTAACTGTCCACTTGGAAGAACTGGAGAAAGAACAGCAAACTAGTCCCAAAGCAAGCAAAAGGAAAGAAATAACAAAGATTAGAGCAGAAATAAATGAAATTGAAAACATGAAAACAATAGAGAAAATCAATAAGACCAGAAGTTGGTTCTATGAGAAAATCAGTAAGATTGATGGGTCCTTAGCAAGATTGACAAAAAGAAGAAGAGAGAGGATGCAAATAAATAAGATCAGAAATGAAAGAGGAGACATAACCACTGACCTCACAGAAATAAAGGAGGTAATAACAGGATACTATGAACAACTTTACGCTAATAAATACAACAATTTAGATGAAATGGACGGGTTCCTGGAAAGACATGAACAACCAACTTTGACTCAAGAAGAAATAGATGACCTCAACAAACCAATCACAAGTAAAGAAATTGAATTGGTCATTCAAAAGCTTCCTAAAAAGAAAAGTCCAGGACCAGACGGCTTCACATGTGAATTTTATCAAACATTCCAGAAAGAATTAGTACCTACTCTCCTCAAACTCTTCAAAACATCGAAGCGGAGGGAAAGCTACCTAATTCATTCTATGAAGCCAACATCACCCTCATACCAAAACCAAGCAAAGATATTACAAAAAAAGAAAACTACAGGCCAATCTCTCTAATGAATATAGATGCAAAAATCCTCAAAAAAATTCTAGCAAATCGAATCCAACAACACATTAAAAGAATTATACATCATGACCAAGTAGGATTCATCCCAGGTATGCAAGGATGGTTCAACATAAGAAAATCAATTAATGTAATACACCATATCAACAAATCAAAGCAGAAAAATCACATGATCATCTCAATTGATGCAGAGAAGGCATTTGACAAGATTCAACATCCTTTCCTGTTGAAAACACTTCAAAAGATAGGAATACAAGGGAACTTCCTTAAAATGATAGAGGGCACATATGAAAAACCCACAGCTAATATCATCCTCAATGGGGAAAAATTGAAAACTTTCCCCCTAAGATCAGGAACAAGACAAGGATGTCCACTATCACCACTATTATTCAACATTGTGTTGGAGGTTCTAGCCAGAGCAATTAGACAAGAAAAAGAAATACAAGGCATCAAAATTGGAAAGGAAGAAGTAAAACTATCACTGTTTGCAGACGATATGATACTATACATCGAAAACCCGGAAAAATCCACAACAAAACTACTAGAGCTAATAAATGAGTACAGCAAAGTAGCAGGTTACAAGATCAACATCCAAAAACCTGTAGCATTTCTATACACTAGTATTGAACAAGCTGAGGGGGAAATCAAGAAACGAATCCCATTTACAATTGCAACTAAAAGAATAAAATACCTAGGAATAAATTTAACTAAAGAGACAAAAAAACTATACAAAGAAAACTACAAAAAAACTGTTAAAAGAAATCACAGAAGACCTAAATAGATGGAATGGCATACTGTGTTCATGGACTGGAAGACTAAATATAGTTAAGATGTCAATCCTACCTAAATTGATCTACAGATTAAATGCAATACCAATCAAAATCCCAACAACTTATTTTTCAGAAATAAGCAAATTTATCTGGAAGGGCAGGGTGCCCCGAATTGCTAAAAGTATCTTGAGGAAAAATAACGAAGCTGGAGGTCTCTCGCTGCCGGACTTTAAGGCATATTACGAAGCCACAGTGGTCAAAACAGCATGGTATTGGCATAAAGATAGATATATCGACCAATGGAATCGAATAGAGTGCTCAGATATAGACCCTCTCATCTATGGACATTTGATCTTTGATAAGGCAGTCAAGCCAACTCACCTGGGACAGAACAGTCTCTTCAATAAATGGTGCCTAGAGAACTGGATATCCATATGCAAAAGAATGAAAGAAGACCCATATCTCACACCCTATACAAAAGTTAATTCAAAATGGATCAAAGATCTAAACATTAGGTCTAAGACCATAAAACAGTTAGAGGAAAATGTAGGGAGATATCTTACGAAACTTACAATTGGAGGCGGTTTTATGGACCTTAAACCTAAAGCAAGAGCACTGAAGAAAGAAATAAATAAATGGGAGCTCCTCAAAATTAAACACTTTTGTGCATCAAAGAACTTCATCAAGAAAGTAGAAAGACAGCCTACACAATGGGAGACAATATTTGGAAATGACATATCAGATAAAGGTCTAGTATCCAGAATTTATATAGAGATTGTTCAACTCGACAACAAAAAGACAGCCAACCCAATTACAAAGTGGGAAAAAGACTTGAACAGACACCTCTCAGAAGAGGAAATACAAATGGCCAAAAGGCACATGAAGAGATGCTCAATGTCCCTGGCCATTAGAGAAATGCAAATCAAAACCACAATGAGATATCATCTCACACCCACCAGAATGGCCATTATCAACAAAACAGAAAATGACAAGTGCTGGAGAGGATGCGGTGAAAGAGGCACACTTATCCACTGTTGGTGGGAATGTCAAATGGTGCAACCACTGTGGAAGGCAGTTTGGCGGTTCCTCAAAAAGCTGAATGTAGAATTGCCATGCGACCCAGCAATACCATTGCTGGGAATCTACTCAAAGGACTTAAGGGCAAAGACACAAATGGACATTTGCACACCAATGTCTATAGCAGCGTTATTTACAATTGCAAAGAGATGGAAACAGCCAAAATTTCCATCAACAGAAGAGTGGCTAAACAAACTGTGGTATATACATACGATGGAATATTATGCAACTTTAAGACAGGATAAACTTATGAAGCATGTAATAACATGGATGGACCTAGAGAACATTATGCTGAGTGAGTCTAGCCAAAAACTAAAGGGCAAATACTGTATGGTCCCACTGATGTGAACGGACATTCGAGAATAAGCTTGGAATATGTCACTGGTAACAGAGTCCAGCAGGAGTTAGAAACAGGGTAAGATAATGGGCAATTGGAGCTGAAGGGATACAGACTGTGCAACAGGACTAGATACAAAAACTCAAAAATGGACAGCACAATAATACCTAATTGTAAAGTAATCATGTTAAAACACTGAATGAAGCTGCATCTGAGCTATAGGTTTTTGTTTTGTTTTGTTTTGTTTTTACTATTATTACTTTTATTTTTTTCTCTATATTAACATTCTATGTCTTTTTTGGTTGTGTTGCTAGTTCTTCTAAACCGATGCAAATGTACTAAGAAACGATGATCATGCATCTATGTGACGATGTTAAGAATTACTGATTGCATATGTAGAATGGTATGATTTCTAAATGTTGGGTTAATTTCATTTTTTCCGTTAATTAAAAAAAAAAAAGAGAAGGGGTAATTGGAGCTGAAGGGATACAGACTGTGCAACAGGAGTGGATAAAAAAACTCAGAAATGGACAGCACAATACTACCTAATTGTAATGCAATTATGTTAAAACATTGAATGAAGCTGCATGTGAGGTATAGGGTTTTTTTTCTCTCTATTATTGTTTTAATTCTTATTCTGTTGTCTTTTTATTTCTTTTTCTAAATCGATGCAAATGTACTAAGAAATGATGAATATGCAACTATGTGATGATATTAAGAATTACTGATTGTACATGTAGAATGGAATGATTTCTAAATGTTTTGTTAATTTTTTTTAATTAATAAAAAAATAGTGAAGGAGAAGGCTGAACTCAAGGCAGCAAGTTAGATGCTAAGAAATACTAACATTTTCTCCTTGGGGTTGATTAATTTCTGAATATAAAATTTGACAATATTTGTTTTATATATGTTTAAATTAATTGGAAATATTTGACAAAATATTACCTAAAATTTTTAATGTTTAAACGAATTAGAAAATAGTAATCTACTTTGCTAAAAGAGAATTACTCTTTAAAAAATAGTCAATGCTGTTATTAAGCATATTAGGGCAAATCATTAAAATTATTTATGACAGTATAGATACTACTTCTCCCTTCCCACTCACCCCCACCCACATCCACACAAGCACACACTCACAATTAAATATGTCACTACCATAATCTCAAAGGGAATCTTATAAGCATGTTCAGGAATATATATATTTTTAACAGTTGATAGCAGATGTTTCCCTACTTACTAGTGAGATGGAACATCACATTACATTTATAAGCATTGCACTAAGTTTATGCAGATTGCACTGTGTCTAACTTTGGTTGTGCCCTATCAAAAACATTTTAGAATCAAAAACTGGGAATTTTATCTAAATAGATCAGTTCAGCTTGAACAGAGCCATGATTTGCTTTCTGACATTTCCTGCAAATAATCAGCTGTTTCTGAGAGATGTAAGATACCTTGAGTTCCCTTGTTAAAGATGGTGACTTGAGGGTTGGGGGTGTATCTTGATGGTAAACAGAAATAATAGTGCCAGGCATATCAACTAAATTCAGCAAAATGAACAGCAAATACTGCAAATGAAAAATTCTTAAGAAATTATTGCAGTAGTTCTTTGTCTTGCATTTCCAAATAAAAATGACTTGTTTTTTCTGTAGAACATTAGTTTACTTATTCTCTGTCTTTCCCTGGATGCAAAACATAGGAAATATAATAAGGAACAGGCTCACCTGCATTATAGGTCAAGGATACCATGTAAAGTAGTCATCACTATTTTCATGTATTCATAGACATGTCTTGACTATGGATTATTTAAATCTATGAGAAAATGGGTATCTACTCTACTATATTGCAACTATCACCATGGTGTCCAAGAAAGAACATAAACATCTCTCATTACCAGTGCTGAACAAGAGTACTGTTTAGTCTCCAAGAGCTTTCCCAATTGCATTCACTTCCACAACACTTTTCAGCTATCTCATAACTAAGACCTAATACTCTATAGTTTTTCCTTCTCTTCTGAAATAGAAATTAAATTTAGATGCCAAATTGGATGAAGATAAATGACAGATGATCAGTTAAGGTTTCTCGATTAAAAATGAATGTCCTATCATTAAAAATAAATGGTGACCCTCTATTCTATATATCTTTTTTTGTAATGAAATGACAGCAATAAAATTTTTATTTATTTAAAAAAAATGGTGCAACCACTGTGAAAGGCAGTTTGGCAGTTCCTCAAAAAGCTGAATATAGAATTGCCATACGACCCAGCAATACCATTGCTAGGTATCTACTCAAAGGACTTAAGGGCAAAGACACAAACGGACATTTGCACACCAATGTTTATAGCAGCGTTATTTACAATTGCAAAGAGATGGAAACAGCCGAAATCTCCATCAACAGAAGAGTGGCTAAACAAACTGTGGTATATACATACGATGGAATATTATGCAGCTTTAAGATAGGATAAACTTATGAAGCATGTAATAACATGGATGGACCTAGAGAACATCATGCTGAGTGAGTCTAACCAAAAACTAAAGGACAAATACTGTATGGTCCCACTGATGTGAACGGACATTTGAGAATAAACTTGGAATATGTCATTGGTAACAGAGTCCAGCAGGAGGTAGAAACAGGGTAAGATAATGGGTAATTGGAGCTGAAGAGATACAGACTGTGCAACAGGACTAGATACAAAAACTCAAAAATGGACAGCACAATAATACCTAATTGTAAAGTAATCATGTTAAAACACTGAATGAAGCTGCATCTGAGCTATATGTTTTGTTTGTTTGTTTGTTTTTGTTTTTTGTTTGTTTGTTTGGTTGGTTTTTTGTGTTTTTTTTACTATTATTATTACTTTTATTTCTTTTCTCTATATTAACATTCTGTATCTTTGTCTGGTGTGTCGCTAGTTCTTCTAAACCGATGCAAATGTACTAAGAAACGATGATCATGCATCTATGTGATGATGTTAAGAATTACTGATTGCCTATGTAGAATGGTATGATTTATAAATGTTGGGTTAATAAAAAAAAAAAAGAAATTAATGCTTGGGATTAACATCTGTGGAAGGAAGGGGAAGGAGGAGGCATGGAAATCAAGCTGAACACATCTGACGACAGCCTTGACTGACCCCTTTGGAGCTCTGGAACCAGAATGGTTCTTTGGAGTTGCCCCCATTGGGCCAAGATGGCCAAACCTTTATACCCCCTGCACTGCTGTGAGCTGAGACAGAAAGGAAGACAGTATTGGACAAGGCAGCTCTCCGCAGCTCAGCCCATCCCAAATGGCTGACAGCTGATGGTTTTCTGCCCCCAGTCTTCCAAAAAGTTGGGGCAATGCTTCCTTCCTCATAGGGGAATTTGAGCGGCCCATTTCAGTGGCACCACATCACTAAGGAGAAAGGGAGGTGGGGAATTTATACACCAACTGCCAAAGGTCTTGGCTTGACTGGGACATTCATTTCCTGGCACTGTCAGCCAGAAGGAGCTCCAGCAAACCCTCAGGCAAAGCGGTGTGATTGATGGCAGGTGGAATTTGAGCAGATAGAAGATGCTCAAACATGCTAATGCCTGAGGGGACAAGGTGTCTACCCATGCAATCCAATCTGTGTGATTTTAGCAAAGATAAGAGAGAGTTAGGTCAATGGAACAAACCAAGCACCTGCCTGTTTCCTGCACGAGGTCACTTTATTAAGCTCTAGGCAGGCAGAGCTCCGAGGCACTAGAGGAGAGACAGATGTGGCCCCAGCCCACAGGGTACAAGGAATCTGTCCGGGAAGAGTCTTGGAGCTTTGGTCTTGCGGATTGGGAGAAAGAGCTCTGGCATAAGAGTGGGGACCCAGGAGTGGGGTTGGGACTGCAGGGGCTGAGGGCAGAATCTGGTCTTCAGTCACTAGAACAGGGAGTTGAAGTATTTTTGCAGATCCAGAATTTTCTCCAGTCGCATTTGGAGTCATTCCAGCCTTCACTTCTAAATTCTGCGCAGTCTTCCTCTCCACTGCTGTTGGGCTCCCCTTTGTTCCAGTACTTCATAAAGCTGTAGAGCCCCTCCGGAGCATGAGTCTCTGTCCTGAGACTTCCCCTCCTCCACCCAAGCTGCTAGCTCCTTCTACAGCTTTGAGAAGGAATGTCCCTCAGGCACCTGTCACCCTGTCTGACCACCTTTTTCAAATGTGTAAAAATCCCAGGTTCATAGGCTAGGCCAGTGAGTGGGGGAGGATCCCCAGGTAAAGTTCAAGCCAGGGTTTCAGAACCCCACCCCCAGTTAGTAGAGTTGGCTTCTCCTGAGACTTACCTGAGCAGCAGGGGTGAACCATCCAACCAGTGCCACGTGCCTTCATGTTTCAGGTCTGAAAGCCCCATCCAGGTCAGGCGGTTGGAAGTCAGCAGCTGCAAGAAGTTCTGGAGGGGTCAGGAAAGAGATTCACACCCATTTCTCCAGACTCAGTATCTTCCCACTCTCTTGATGGGAAATACATCTTATTTATTTCTTATTTTTAAAATTTTTATTTCTTTTCTTTTTTTCTTTTTAATGGTCTTCATTATTTAAAAATTTTCTTTCTTTTTCTTTTTTTATGTTATTTTTCTTTATTTTAATTTTTTCTTCCTTTTGCATTTTTTTATTTTTACATTTTCTTTATTTTTTGGTTCTTTTTTCTTTAATTTTTTTATTTCTCTCTCTTTTTAATTTTTCCTTTATTTTCTAAATTTTTACAAACACTCTCCCTTGCGCACTCCCCCATCCCCCATGCTCCCTACCTTTCATGCACAATATCCCCTCTTCCAGAAAGACCCTCAGATACGTGACCAGATCCATCTGGGAGTCCCCACCAGGCACACCTGCTCCTCAGCAGTTTTGATTACGACCAGCTGGGCCCCTACTTCCTGGCAGGCAGTGATAGAGTCATGCCAGTTCCGCTGGGTCTTGGAGAAGAAGTAGCAATTTCCTTGGAAGAATGTCCAGTCCCAGGGACAGGGACGGCACAGGCGGGCTGGGAGGGCAGGGAGGAGAGTATCATGGCTGGGACCCAGGTCTGGATGCCTGGATCCTTGTATCTGCTCCACCTTGCAAGCCCTGGAGAACTGAGGCCATTCTTTGCTAAACCCTGGGTGGGCCAGCCCCGCTCCTCCTCTTGAGACCCTTCCCCAACCCCAGGAGAACCCCCGAGACCTGTCCCCCATCTCCTCTATGTTGAGAGAGCTAGGGGCTTTAGAGCTCAGTACAGAAGGCAGGTGACTTGGCTTAATTTAGTGCCTCCTATGTACCTGGCCTTGAATGCAATTATCTGCATACCCATTTCACAGATGAGCTTTAGTTTAGGCTAAGAGAGTGACGTGAGCCAAGTGAAATCACACTGAGATCCCCTCCAGCCCCAGGATCCTGGCGTCTTGGCTACTCACCAACTCCAGCCTTTAGGTGGGTCAGTTCCTGGTAGATTTCTTCCTGCTTTGAATTCTCCAAACCCTGGGAACCTGGAGCTTCAGAGACTGTACCAAAAGAAAGGAAATTGCAATTATCGAGCACCTACTGTGTACCACACCCTGCACTGGATCCCCAGGAGCACTGTTTCTGAGAGTCAAGGTGAGGAAAACTGACTCCCAGAGAAGGCAGCATAAGTCAGTAATCTTTTCACCCCATCCCAATCCTCCCCTGTAACCAGAAGTGTGGAAGGGGCTTTCGGAGAGTCCAGGGGACCCATGAGGTACCATCCTTGCTTTCAGCCCCATCACCCTTCAGGATTTGGCCACCCCTTGTATGTCCACCTGTTCCAGGGTCTGCCCCTCACCTTGGACGAGAATGGCCACCAGAAGCACAGTGAAAAGCGCGAGGGAGAAGAGCTGCAGGGCCAGAGAAGCAGGGACCTGGCCCAAACACCCTGGAGAAGAACAAGATACGGCTCCACCATTTGTGTCACTGCCTCAGCCTGCCCCCTTCTCAGAACTCCTGTCCTCCTTCCTCCACCGCCCTGAGGACCCAGGAATGCATTCCCCCAGCCTCTACTTCCCCCAAAGTTTGATTCCCCAGCCTCCACTTCCTCAGGACCCAGCAGTCCTGTTCACTTGCCTTGACCTTCCCCAGGACTCAGGAGTCTGGACAGAGCTGTCCCTTCTTCCCATCCCCTAACCGTGCTCTACCTGTGAATCTCCTGAGGCCATAAGTCCATTGGAATCCAAAATCTTTTGGGGAATGTCTGATACCGCTGGTTATCAGTTCTTCTTCATCTGAAAGGGCAGAGCACCAGCTCAGAACCTGGGCAAGCTGAGACCAGAGTCCCAGATTTATTCCCTTCCTCAGGATCCCAGAATCCCAAAGCAACCTTACCCAAGGGGCCTAGATGCCTTGCCATCGGTTTCTTGGGGTCACTCATGTCCATCTTCCAGTTGCTGCTCTTCTCAATGCCTCCTACACAGACTGCTGGGGACCACAGCTTTTATTTCCCATCCCGTGGCATTCTGTAAACACACTCACACTCCGGAAGAGAAAAGGGGAACAGTGATGATGAGCCAGAAAACGCTAGAGGGAGGGGTCTGAGTTTCTGACATTCCAATGGGTCAGGACTTTAGGAAATCCAGGAGCTGTGAGATGCTTTTTATAAAATCTGATAACACCTGAAGTCAAGCTATATCATTATATTTCCTCAACCCAAAGCAGGGCTGGGCAAGCAGGGCCCCCAATCTTTTAGGAACCACCGTTCCCTTGGAATTACAGACTGTTGCTTTGGCTTGCTCATATCTTCATTTATGGTGATTTTTCCTGACTTTGGAAGTTGTGGTTGAATCATAATTTCTTGTTTATTTAATGCCAACTCTTGGGTACTTTTCTAATTTCTCTACCTACTAATTTAATTTGTTTCCCCACCATTCGGTAGATAATAGTATGATTCCCATTTACAGATTGAGGAAGCTCAGAGAGGTTAGGTAACTTGCTTAAGGTCACACAGCTCATAAATGGTGGAGCTGAGATTTGAACCCAGACAGAATGCCTTCAGAGTCTACGTAACCAAAGAGGGTTAAATGGTGTTAAAGAAGGAAACCAGAAGAATCATAGCAGTCTATTCATAATAGCCCTAAATTGGGAAAAAAGAAAAAAAACAAGTGGTCACCAATAGGTGAATGGCAAAAATTTGTGGTATGTTCACATGGTGGAATACTATACAGCAATGAAAAATAAACTACGGATACAAGCAACAGTGGATAAATCTCGTAACAGAGTGAAAGAAGCCAGACATAAAAGATTATACACCATAAGATTCCATTTATATAAATTTCGACAACAGGCAGAACTAATCTTTGGTGGGTAATAAGAATGGGGTTTATCTGAATGGGGCTGGGGATTGGCCAGGAAGGGACATAAAGGAAGTCTTCTGTGTGCTGGAAGGATCCTAAATTTTCATCTGAGAGGTGATTGATTACATCGTGTTTTCATATATAAGTTTCTTGAGCTGTACACTTTATATTTGTGCATTGTATTGTACATGCATTATACCTCCATTAAAAATGGAAAACACATACATGCATCATGATAAAACTGTTTGTTTTATTCTTTAATAAATGTTTTATTTTAGAATACTTTTAGACTTACAGAAAACTTATAAAGATGGTACAAAGAGTTCCTATCTATCCCTCACCCCATTTTCCCTGTGATTAACATCTCACATTATTTAGTACATTTTAAATTTACTATAGATTTATTTCAATTATTTTTTTAAAAAACATAGATACCCAAGATTCAGCTCAGCTCTACTGATCACAATCTTTGGGGGCTGGGACTAGATTTTGAAATGTTTAACTGATGATCAGTATTAGGGATTAACGATACTGATATCATTCATATGATACTTATTGCCTCATTAAAGTGTACAATGACATTATAACTTTAACATTCTTAACTAGGGAAGTATGTATATTGGGGAAGGGGAAGAGTGTCATATTATACTTTTTTTGTTTACTTTACAGTTCTCAGCTCAGAAATGGCCCACGATAAATACTTTTTTCTTTTTTTATTATTAATTAACGGAAAAAAAGAAATTAACCCAACATTTAGAAATCATACCATTCTACATATGCAATCAGTAATTCTTAACATCATCACATAGATGCATGATCATCGTTTCTTAGTACATTTGCATCGGTTTAGAAGAACTAGCAACACAACCGAAAAAGATATAGAATGTTAATATAGAGAAAAAAATAAAAGTAATAATAGTAAAAACAAAACAAAACAAAACAAAACAAAACAAAAACCTATACCTCGGATGCAGCTTCATTCTGTGTTTTAACATGATTACTTTACAGTTAGGTATTATTGTGCTGTCCATTTTTGAGTTTTTGTATCTAGTCCTGTTGCACAGTCTGTATCCCATCAGCTCCAATTGTCCATTATCTTACCCTGTTTCTAACTCCTGCTGGACTCTGTTACCAATGACATATTCCAAGTTTATTCTCGAATGTCGGGTCACATCAGTGGGACCATACAGTATTTGTCCTTTAGTTTTTGGCTAGACTCACTCAGCATAATGTTCTCTAGGTCCATCCATGTTATTACATGCTTCATAAGTTTATCCTGTCTTAAAGCTGCATAGTATTCCATCGTATGTATATACCACAGTTTGTTTAGCCACTCTTCTGTTGATGGAGATTTCGGCTGTTTCCATCTCTTTGCAATTGTAAATAATGCTGCTATAAACATTGGTGTGCAAATGTCCGTTTGTGTCTTTGCCCTTAAGTCCTTTGAGTAGATTCCCAGCAATGGTATTGCTGGGTCGTATGGCAATTCTATATTCAGCTTTTTGAGGAACCGCCAAACTGCCTTCCACAGTGGTTGCACCATTTGACATTCCCACCAACAGTGGATAAGTGTGCCTCTTTCTCCGCATCCTCTCCAGCACTTGTCATTTTCTGTTTTGTTGATAATGGCCATTCTGGTGGGTGTGAGATGATATCTCATTGTGGTTTTGATTTGCATTTCTCTAATGGCCAGGGACATTGAGCATCTCTTCATGTGCCTTTTGGCCATTTGTATTTCCTCTTCTGATAGGTGTCTGTTCAAGTCTTTTTCCCATTTTGTAATTGGGTTGGCTGTCTTTTTGTTGTTGAGATGAACAATCTCTTTATAAATTCTGGATACTAGACCTTTATCTGATATATCCTTTCCAAATATTGTCTCCCATTGTGTAGGCTGTCTTTCTACTTTCTTGATGAAGTTCTTTGATGCACAAAAGTGTTTAATTTTGAGGAGCTCCCATTTATTTATTTCCTTCTTCAGTGTTCTTGCTTTAGGTTTAAGGTCCATAAAACCGCCTCCAGTTGTAAGATCCATAAGATATCTCCCAACATTTTCCTCTAACTGTTTTATGGTCTTAGACCTAATGTTTAGATCTTTGATCCATTTTGAGTTAACTTTTGTATAGGGTGTGAGAGATGGGTCTTCTTTCATTCTTTTGCATATGGATATCCAGTTCTCTAGGCACCATTTATTGAAGAGACTGTTCTGTCCCAGGTGAGTTGGCTTGACTGCCTTATCAAAGATCAAATGTCCGTAGATGAGAGGGTCTATATCTGAGCACTCTATTCGATTCCATTGGTCGATATATCTATCTTTATGCCAATACCATGCTGTTTTGACCACTGTGGCTTCATAATATGCCTTAAAGTCAGGCAGCGCGAGACCTTCAGCTTCGTTTTTTTTCCTCAAGATGTATTTTGCAATTCGGGGCACCCTGCCCTTCCAGATAAATTTGCTTATTGGTTTTCCTATTTCTGAAAAATAAATTGTTGGGATTTTGATTGGTATTGCATTGAATCTGTAAATCAATTTAGGTAGGATTGACATCTTAACTATATTTAGTCTTCCAATCCATGAACACAGTATGCCCTTCCATCTGTTTAGGTCTTCTGTGATTTCTTTTAGCAGTTTTTTGTAGTTTTCTTTGTATAGGTCTTTTGTCTC
This sequence comes from Tamandua tetradactyla, assembly GCF_023851605.1. Classification (NCBI taxonomy): domain Eukaryota; kingdom Metazoa; phylum Chordata; class Mammalia; order Pilosa; family Myrmecophagidae; genus Tamandua; species Tamandua tetradactyla. Next base: position 84,184,883 of record NC_135337.1, read on the forward strand.
TTTAGTTAAATTTATTCCTAGGTATTTTATTCTTTTAGCTGCAATTGTAAATGGGATTCGTTTCTTGATTTCCCCCTCAGCTTGTTCAATACTAGTGTATAGAAATGCTACAGGTTTTTGGATGTTGATCTTGTAACCTGCTACTTTGCTGTACTCATTTATTAGCTCTAGTAGTTTTGTTGTGGATTTTTCCGGGTTTTCGATGTATAGTATCATATTGTCTGCAAACAGTGATAGTTTTACTTCTTCCTTTCCAATTTTGATGCCTTGTATTTCTTTTTCTTGTCTAATTGCTCTGGCTAGAACCTCCAACATGATGTTGAATAATAGTGGTGATAATGGACATCCTTGTCTTGTTCCTGATCTTAGGGGGAAAGTTTTCAATTTTTCCCCACTGAGGATGATATTAGCTGTGGGTTTTTCATATGTGCCCTCTATCATTTTAAGGAAGTTCCCTTGTATTCCTATCTTTTTAAGTGTTTTCAACAGGAAAGGATGTTGAATCTTGTCAAATGCCTTCTCTGCATCAATTGAGATGATCATGTGATTTTTCTGCTTTGATTTGTTGATAGGGTGTATTACATTAATTGATTTTCTTATGTTGAACCATCCTTGCATACCTGGGATGAATCCTACTTGGTCATGGTGTATAATTCTTTTAATGTGTTGTTGGATACGATTTGCTAGAATTTTATTGAGGATTTTTGCATCTATATTCATTAGAGAGATTGGCCTGTAGTTTTCTTTTTTTGTAATATCTTTGCCTGGTTTTGGTATGAGGGTGATGTTGGCTTCATAGAATGAATTAGGTAGCTTTCCCTCCACTTAGATTTTTTTGAAGAGTTTGAGGAAAGTTGGTACTAATTCTTTCTGGAATGTTTGATAGAATTCACATGTGAAGCCGTCTGGTCCTGGACTTTTCTTTTTAGGAAGTTTTTTTTTTATTATTAACGGAAAAAAAAAAGTTAACACAACATTTAGAAATCATACCATTCTACATATGCAATCAGTAATTCATAACTTCATCACTTAGATGCATGATCATCGTTTCTTAGTACATTTGCATCGATTTAGAGGAACTAGCAACACAACAGAAAAAGATATAGAATGTTAATATAGAGAAAAGAAATAAAAGTAGTAATAATAGTAAAAAACAAAAAAAAACCCTATAGCTCAGATGCAGCTTCATTCAGTGTTTTAACATGATTACTTTACAATTAGGTATTACTGTGCTGTCCATTTTTGAGTTTTTGTATCTAGTCCTGTTGCACAGTCTGTATCCCTTCAGCTCCTATTACCCATTATCTTACCCTGTTTCTAACTCCTGATGGACTCTGTTACCAATGACATATTTCAAGTTTATTCTCGAAGGTCCATTCACATCAGTGGGATCATACAGTATTTGTCCTTTAGTTTTTGGTTGGACTCACTCAGCATAATATTCTCTAGGTCCATCCATGTTATTACATGCTTCATAAGTTTATCTTGTCTTAAAGCTGCATAATATTCCATCGTACGTATATACCACAGTTTGTTTAGCCATTCTTCTGTTGATGGACATTTTGGCTATTTCCATCTCTTTGCAATTGTAAGTAACTCTGCTATAAACATTGGTGTGCAAATGTCCGTTTGTGTCTTTGCCCTTAAGTCTATTATCCAAAATTTATAAAGAGATTGTTCAACTCAACAACAAAAAGACAGCCAACCCAATTACAAAATGGGAAAAAGACTTGAACAGACACCTACCAGAAAAGGAAATACGGATGGCCAAGAGGCACATGAAGAGATGCTCAATGTCCCTGGCCATTAGAGAAATGCAAATCAAAACCACAATGAGATATCATCTCACACCCACCAGAATGGCCATTATCAACAAAACAGAAAATGACAAGTGCTGGAGAGGATGCGGAGAAAGAGGCACACTTATCCACTGTTGGTGGGAATGTCAAATGGTGCAACCACTGTGGAAGGCAGTTTGGCGGTTCCTCAAAAAGCTGAATGTAGAATTGCCATATGACCCAGCAATACCATTGCTAGGTATCTACTCAAAGGACTTAGGAAGCTTTTGAATGACTAATTCAATTTCTTTACTTGTGATTGGTTTGTTGAGGTCATCTATGTCTTCTTGAGTCAAAGTTGGTTGTTCATATCTTTCCAGGAACCCATCCATTTCATCTAAATTGTTGTATTTATTAGCGTAAAGTTGTTCATAGTATCCTGTTATTACCTCCTTTATTTCTGTGAGGTCAGTAGTTATGTCTCCTCTCCCATTTCTGATCTTATTTATTTGCATCCTCTCTCTTCTTCTTTTTGTCAATTTTGCTAAGGGCCCATCAATCTTATTGATTTTCTCATAGAACCAACTTCTGGTCTTATTGATTTTCTCTATTGTTTTCATGTTTTCAATTTCATTTATTTCTGCTCCAAGCTTTGCTATTTCTTTCCTTTTGCTTGCTTTGGGGTTAGTTTGCTGTTCTTTCTCCAGTTCTTCCAAGTGGACAGTTAATTCCTGCATTTTTGCCTTTTCTTCTTTTCTGATATAGGCATTTAGGGCAATAAATTTCCCTCTTAGCACTGCCTTTGCTGCGTCCCATAGGTTTTGATATGTTGTGTTTTCATTTTCATTCACCTCGAGGTATTTGCTAATTTCTCTAGCAATTTCTTCTTTGACCCAGTCGTTGTTTAAGAGTGTGTTGTTGAGCCTCCATGTATTTGTGAATTTTCTGGCACTCCGCCTATTATTGATTTCCAACTTCATTCCTTTATGATCCGAGAAAGTGTTGTGTATGATTTCAATCTTTTTAAATTTGTTAAGACTTGCTTTGTGACCCAGCATATGGTCTATCTTTGAGAATGATCCATGAGCACTTGAAAAAAGGTGTATCCTGCTGTCGTGGGATGTAATGTTCTATAAATGTCTGTTAAGTCTAGCTCATTTATAGTAATATTCAGATTCTCTATTTCTTTATTGATCCTCTGTCTAGATGTTCTGTCCATTGATGAGAGTGGTGAATTGAAGTCTCCAACTATTATGGTATATGTGTCTATTTCCCTTTTCAGTGTTTGCAGTGTATTCCTCACGTATTTTGGGGCATTCTGGTTCGGTGCGTAAATATTTATGATTGTTATGTCTTCTTGTTTAATTGTTCCTTTTATTAGTAGATAGTGTCCTTCTTTGTCTCTTTTAACTGTTTTACATTTGAAGTCTAATTTGTTGGATATTAGTATAGCCACTCCTGCTCTTTTCTGGTTGTTATTTGCATGAAATATCTTTCCCAACCTTTCACTTTCAATCTATGTTTATCTTTGGGTCTAAGATGTGTTTCCTGTAGACAGCATATAGAAGGATCCAGTTTTTTAATCCATTCTGCCAGTCTATGTCTTTTGATTGGGGAATTCAGTCCATTAACATTTAGTGTTGTTACTGTTTGGATAATATTTTCCTCTACCATTTTGCCTTTTGTATTATATATATCATATCTGATTTTCCTTCTTTCTACACTCTTCTCCATACCTCTCTCTTCTGTCTTTTCGTATCTGACTCTAGTGCTCCCTTTAGTATTTCTTGCAGAGCTGGTCTCTTGGTCACAAATTCTCTCAGTGACTTTTTGTCTGAGAATGTTTTAATTTCTCCCTCATTTTTGAAGGATAATTTTGCTGGATATAGGAATCTTGGTTGGCAGTTTTTCTCTTTTAGTATTTTAAATATATCATCCCACTGTCTTCTAGCTTCCATGGTTTCTGCTGAGAAATCTACACAAAGTCTTATTGGGTTTCCCTTGTATGTGATGGATTGTTTTTCTCTTGCTGCTTTCAAGATCCTCTCTTTCTCTTTGACCTCTGACATTCTAACTAGTAAGTGTCTTGGAGAACGCCTATTTGGGTCTAATCTCTTTGGGGTGCACTGCACTTCTTGGATCTGTAATTTTAGGTCTTTCATAAGAGTTGGGAAATTTTCAGTGATAATTTCTTCCATTAGTTTTTCTCCTCCTTTTCCCTTCTCTTCTCCTTCTGGGACACCCACAACACGTATTTGTGCGGTTCATATTGTCCTTGAGTTCCCTGATACCCTGTTCAAATTTTTCCATTCTTTTCCGGATAGTTTCTGTTTCATTTTGGAATTCAGATGTTCCATCCTCCAAATCACTAATTCTATCTTCTGTCTCTTTAAATCTATCATTGTAGGTATCCATTGTTTTTTCCATCTTTTCTACTTTATCCTTCACTTCCATAAGTTCTGTGATTTGTTTGTTCAGTTTTTCTATTTCTTCTTTTTGTTCAGCCCATGTCTTCTTCATGTCCTCCCTCAATTTATCGATTTCCTTTTTGAAGAGGTTTTCCATTTCTGTTCGTATATTCAGCATTAGTTGTCTCAGCTCTTGTATCTCATTTGAACTATTGGTTTGTTCCTTTGACTGGGCCATATTCTCAATCTTCTGAGCGTGGACCGTTATCTTCTGTTGCTGGCGTCTGGGCATTTAGTCAGATTTCCCTGGGTGTCGGACCCAACAAGGTTGTAAGATTTTTCTGTGAAATCTCTGGTTTCTGTTTTTCTTTTCCTGCCCAGTAGGTGGCGCTCGTGGCACACGTTTGTCTCACGAGTTTGGAAGGGATCCCCCTGGTCACCGTTCTCCGCGGCCTGGGGATTTCCGATCCAATTCTCTCAGTTGGTTCGGGGGGCCGCACGTGGTGGGGTCGTCAGCCGCCGAGGCTTGAGGGGACCCTGTGGCTCCTTTATTAATTTCCCTATTGGTGTTTGGTTGGACCCAGTCCCTGCCACTGTCGGAAATTCCCTCCTCTCCCTGGAGGGGTTTCGGTCGCCGGCTGCAGCGGCCCGGGGAATTCGCCACCGGACCAGGAAGCCACCCGTGGGGGAGGGCCACCGCGGCTTGGGTAGCCCTCTGATCCGAGACTCGTAGCCGGTCCAGGAAGCCGCCCACAAAAGAGGGGTGCTGGCCGCCGCGGCTTGGGAAACTTGCCTCTCCGAGACTCTCAGCCGGCCCGGGAAGGAGGGAGGGAGGAGCTCCGGCCGCCACAGCTGCCGCTGCTCGTGGAGTCGCGTGCCACTCGGGGATCTCACGGCAGCCGAGTCTCGCAGTCAGACTAGCCAGTCCAGACTGGGGTACGCTGTGTGTCCATTCCCTGCCGTGGCCCCGGGAGCTGTTCTGCACTGTTTCTGTTCACCTATTAGTTGCTCTGGAGGAGGAACTAAGACGCACGTACCTCACTAAGCCACCATCTTGGTCCCGCCTCTCCTCATATCATTTTTAATAACATTTACTCTAGACTCTGGTCTAAAGGTTCTGTACTAGCTGCTTCTTCATTTTCTTGTTACAGCTCTTTTGGCTCTGAGGGATTCCTCGACTTCCTTGTTCTTCTCTTTGTTTCTGCCCATTGAACTTCTCCCATTGCTGGCAGTCTCCCGTGCTGATAAATACTTTTTTGATGAGAGTAATGCAAAACTGTAATTCCACTTTCTACTACAATTAATTCCAGTATGGAAGATTCTTTAGAAAGACACTTAATAAAACAGAATTGTGGGGTGTTTTGGTTTGCTAAGGCTGCTGGAATGCAATATACCAGAAATGGGTTGGCTTTTATAAAGGGAATTTATTAAATTACAAGTTTACTGTTCAGAGGCCATAAAATGTCCAAACTAAGGCATCCAGAGAAAGATACCTTGACTTAAGAAAGGCCAATGCTTATCACATGGGAAGGCACATGGCTGGTATCTGCTGGTCCTTGTTCCAGGTTCCATTGCTTCTAGCTTCTGATGCCAGTGATTTGCACTCTAAGCATCTCTGGGCCTTCACTTACTCCTCTGGGACACAACTCTGGGTTCTGGCTTGCTTAGCATCTCAGGGAAAGACACATGGCAACTTCTGCTGGGCTCTGTATCTTCAGACATCTGTGTCTAGGCATCTGCTCTCTCGTCAGCTCTGATTCCTGTCTAGCTTTTGCTGGCTCTCTCAGCTCCTGGCATCTCCTGGGGCTTCTGCATTTCCAAATATCTGGGTCTCTGTAGGCTCTGAGCTTTCTCCAAATGTTTCCTCTTTTAAAGGACTCCAGTAAACTAATCAAGACCCACCTTAGATGGGTGGAGTCATATCTCCAGCTAATCAAAAGGTCACACCCACAATTGGGTATGTCGTATCTCCATGGAAACAATCCAATCAAAAGGTTTCCATCGCACACGGGGCAACTAAGAAATGACAAATTTCAATGTATTAAGGGCCAAATGTCAAATACCAACATTAGGTACTCTTGTCAACAATGTCTTTCTTTTTTTTTTTTATTTTAGGTGCAAGACCTGGGATTTGAACCCAGGTCTCCCACATGGAAAGGGAGCGTTCTACCACTGAACCGCCGTACACCCAGGTTTTTCATTTTTAAAGACCACAGGTATGGCTAGACAGAAAGGACAATGGGGGGCCTCCAAACCAGCCAGATTTCATCTTCTACATAAGTGAGTAGAAGAAACATCTAAAGGGAAATAAAATATGAGGATATAAGATTCCAAAGAAGCCCCATTTTATTATTAAAGGGTGTACAAAGTCTTGCTGAGAAGAAGCAATGCTGTTTCCCCTTCCAGGGTAACAGATGTGCTACTTCCACAATCCCCAACCTTCTCTTCTCTTCTACTGGCACTTCCCATGTCAGTTAAAGTGTTGTAGAGACAGTTGATGTGTTTGTTAAGATTATGCAGGTCTTCAGTGAACATCCTATTCCCAACCATTTTTTTCTTTCTGATACGATGTTGCAATTCCTTGCCTTTCCAGCCTCAAAGCCATATGGGACTTTTGATCAGTTTTGGGATGTTTTTCTTTCTTTTCTTCAAACTGTTTTTATTGACATATCTTCACACACATATAGTCAGTACACGGTGTACAATCAATAGCTCACAACAGCATCACATTGTTGTGTATTCATCATCATCATTTTCAGAACATTTGCATCACTCCAGAAAAATAAAAAGAAAAAACTCATGCATCCCATACCCCTTACCCTTCCCTCTCATTGACCACTAGTATTTCAATCCACCCAATTTATTTTACCCCTTATCCCCCTATTATGTTTTTTTAACTTTTTATTAATTAAAAACAATTACAAGAAACAAACATTCCCAACACATACACTCAGCAATTCACAATATCATCACATAGTTGCATATTCATCATCATGATTGTTTCCCAGAACATTAGCATCAATTCAGAAAAAGAAATAAGAAGACAACAGAAAAATATAAAAAACAGAAAAAAAAATTTTACAGGCCATACCCCTTACTGATCCCTTTCATTGATCACTAGCATTTCAAACTAAATCTATTTTAACATTTGTTCCCCCTATTATTTACTTTTATTCCATATGTTCCTCTCATCTGTTGACAAGGTAGATAAAAGGAGCATCAGACACAAGGTTTTCACAATCACACAGTCACATTGTGAAAGCTGTATCATTATACAACCATCATCAAAAAACATGGCTACTGGAACACAGCTCTACATTTTCAGGCACTTCCCTCCAGCCTCTCCATTACATCTTGAATAACAAGATGATATCTACTTGATGCATAAGAATAACCTCCAGGATAACCTCTCGACTCTGTTTGGAATCTCTCAGCCATTGATACTTTGTCTCATTTCACTCTTCCCCCTTTTGGTCAAGAAGGTTTTCTCAATCCCTTGATGCTGAATCTCAACTCATTCTGGGATTTCTGTCCCACGCTACCAGGAAGATCCACACCCCTGGGAGTCATGTCCCACACAGACAGGGGGAGGGTGGTGAGATTGCTTGTTGTGTTGGCTGGAGAGAGAGGCCACATCTGAGCAACAAAAGAGGTTCTCTTGGGGGTGACTCTTAGGCCTAATTTTAAGTAGGCTTGACCTATCCCCTGTGGGGTTAAGTTTCATATGAACAAACCCCAAGACTTGGGGCTCAGCCTATAGCTTTGGTTGTCCACACTGCTTGTGAGAATATCAAGAATTCAACTTGGGGAAATTGAGTTCTTCCCCGTTCTCACCATTCCCCGAAGGGGACTTTGCAAATACTTTTCCACTCACTGATCAAATCACTCTGGGATTCATCAGGGCATCAGCTGGACAAACCAACAAAATCTCATGTCCTATACAAAGTTCCATGTACTTAAGGTGTTCAATCAACTATCTACATAAGTTATATTAGGAGATGCACTAGTCAAAGTATAAATTTGTACCAAATAAACATTTTTTGCTTTAGTCTCACACGTTAGTTGAAATTTTAAAATATTAAGTACCATCTATTTTCAGCACACTGCAGTAATGACATTCTTTTGTTCTTCCTCGTGCAAAAACGTTTTTTAAATTTGTTGTAGAGATTATTTTAATGCCTGGATACATCCTAGAGTATATTAAGCAGATAATCAAAAAGTATTGGCAAAGTCCCCTGAGGGATAAAGTCTATGGAACTATTAAACCTTACCATCAATGAATCCCTTGATACTGTATCAAACTTTAGGGACACCCAAATAGGCCATGCCCTCGATCATGAAGCTCTTGTGAAGCTTATGTAGGGAATGGAGAAGCTTAGGCTACCTATAGGTATGCCTAAGAGTTACTTCTGGAGGACCTCTGTTGTTGCTCAGATGTAGCCTCAGTCTCCCTAAGCCCAACTCTGCAAGTGAAATCATTGCCCTCCCTACATGGGACAAGACATCCAGAGGTGAAAGTCTCCCTGGCGATGTGGGAGAGGACTCCTAGGAATGAATCCGGACCTGGCACCTTAGGATCAATAATTCCATCCCGACCAAAAAGGGGAAAAGAAGTAATTAGTAAACTATCAGTGGCAGAGAGAGTTCAAATAGAGTCGAGAGGCTACTCTGGGGATTGCTGTTACACAAAGCTTCAGCTAGACCTTGCTACCTATCATAACCTGCCAACCCCCAGCCAGGACCATTCCAGCCAATCCTAAAGAACACCTAGGGCAATATATAAGATTCCACAAGGGTTCCATGTACTAGAATAACTTTCCAGAAACTTACAACCTCCAGATGGGTTCTTGCTCCAGCTGGCTCAGCCTCTCCAGAACATCAGATAGTCCCATCTCTTTACCCCATAAGTGACAGACCCTTCCAATATCAAAAATTTAGAATTACCATAGCCCAAACACCCCTAAAGAGAGGGATGGAAAGATCAAAGGTGATGGTGGAGTTATATATAGTAGATAGGAATTAACAAATAAAAATGCTGAATCATTAAATTGATATCTCTTTCAGTCTCCAGTATTTTAGAGCAGCTAGAAGTAAAAACCTGAAATTGTGAAATCGTAACCTCTGCCAAACTCTGAAATATGTTCTACAACTAATTGTGGTGTTGTGTTTTGAAATACATATCTTTTTTGTATATATGGTATTTTTCACCAAAAAAAAAGAAGGAAAAAAGTCGATTGTGATGATGAGAAAATATTTAAGCCCTCTAGCCTCCTATATTCTGGAGCAGCTAGAAGGAAAAATATGAGAGGATTTTATGGTAGCCCATGACAAACTCTTATAACCACTTGTTGAAGAGTGCTTTGAAAACTATTGCTTTTTTATTTCTTTGCTTTATATATGTTTACTATACAATAAAAAAGAGTTTTAAAAAATCCCTAAGAGGAAAAAATAAATAATGAAATAAATAAATAAATTGACCATAGATCTGAGGGTCTGTTTTGGAACTCTCAATTCAATTCCATAGATCAGTATGTCTATCTTTATGTCAGTACCAGGCTATGTTGGCCACGGTTGCTTCATAAAATGCTTTAAAGTCAGGACATTTGAGTCTTCCAATCTATAAGAAGGAGAAGGTGAAGGCAGGAGTGAGGACAAACCTTTCTCAAGAAGTCTGAGGACGCCTGGAAGACTGAGGGTGTTTTCCCTCTAAGGTGCTAGCCTGTGTTCCTGGAGACCTCCCTGTTCTGAGATGTGAGGTATGGAAACTTGGGGGCTGCAGCAACTCCCGCAGCTTTAAGAGCCAGCTTCCCTGCAGGCAGAACTCTGTACAGAGCCATGACCTCCTTTCTGGGACTCTCGAGGGCAAGAGTGTCCAGAAGAGGGTAAGACTCGACATGGGGGATATGAGCAAATATTGAGGGTGCATGGTAACCCAAAGACAGGTAAAATGCTGGCGAGATAGAGGAAGGTGCATGGCAGGTAGAGAAGGGCTCAGGAAATACAGAGGCAAGGAGGCGGGAAGATGTGGCTTCTGTTGAATAACCTGTGGTTGGAGCTACCTCGACAGCCCGGGTGGGTGTGGTCCAGCTTGGCGAGAAGCCCAGAGAGTTGCTCACCGCCTGTCCCCTGCCCGCAGCCCACTGTGGTCCTTCTCTGGGGGGAAATGGGAGGGCAAAAAGGCACCAGGCTTGGGCACAGCCCAAGGAAGAAAGAGGAACCTCATTCCATGTGTGGGGGCATGGCACAGCCCTGCTTGCTTATGTGTCCTTCTGTGGTCGTTTGCTGTGATTCTGGAATTCTGTTACCGGCAAGCCTCTGAGAGGCCAACCCAGCTGGCCCACATTTCACCCAAGGGGAATTGAGTCCTCTAAAGCAGTGGGCGGTGTCTGAGTCATGGGGAAGCGAGTAGAAGCCGACATGGGGTAGATCTTCAGGGAAATCCTTTGCCCATGAATTTTGAAGAGACATCAAGTGTTCTAGTTTGCTGGCTGCCGGAATGCAACACACCAGAGACGGATTAGCTTTTAATAAAAGGGGATTTATTTTGTTGGTTCTTCAGAGGAAAGGCAGCTAACTTTCCACTGAGGTTCTTTCTTACGTGGAAGGCACAGGATGGTCTCTGCTGGTCTTCTCTCCAGGCCCCTGAGTTCCAACAATTTTCCCTGGGGTGACTTCTTTCTGCATCAGCAAAGGCCTGGACTGAGCTGCCAGTGCTGAGATGAGGAATGCCAAGCTGCTTAGGGCTGTACTACATTGAGAGAGCTCTCATTTAAGCACCAGCCAATTAAGTCAAACGCCACTCATTGCAGCAGACACACCTCCTAGCCGACTGCAGATGTAATTAGCAACAAATGAGGTTCACGCACCATTAGCTTATGTCCGCAGCAACAAGACTAGGTATGCTCACCTGGCCAGGTTGACAACTGAATCTAACTATCACACCAAGCATGTAGGGAAGGAAGGCTTCCTGGAAGAGGTGGTATTAAAAGATGATGAGCTTTGTTAGTAGAAAAAGGAGAGGAATATAAGGTTGGGAATGTCGGGCTGGGCAGATGTGTATCTCTCTGTAGCATAGAGGTTGAACTGGACGGTGGGTTGAGCAAAATTTACCCACTGACTTCATTCACTAGATATTCATTGAGTACCTACAATGAATCAGGTACTGTGCTGGGTGCCAGGGCCACAGCAGTGAATTAGATTAAGTCATTCCCTGTTGGAGCTCATGGTCTAGGGAGGTGGACAGATCTGTGAAGCAGGGAATTTCTACACATTATATGACCAAGGAGCTGGGGAAACCCAGAGGAAGCATCTGACCCAGCTTGGAGGAGACAGACCTGATTATTGGCTTGTTGGAGTAGAGAATGAGTGTGATGGTAGGTGAAGGGGTATTTCCTATAGAAGCAGTGATTTTCAGCAGGGGGGGCAATTTTGCCCTCCAGGGGACATGTGGCAGTGTCGCAACTGGAGAGGAGGTGCTCCTGGGCATTGGTAGGCTGTAAACATCCTGTGAGGCATGGGGCAGCCCCTCACAACAAAGAATTATCTGGCTCAAAATGTCAATAGTGCAGAATAGTGGGAAAGCTTAGTCAGCATAGGGCAGATCAGTAGGGGAGAGAGAACGTGATCCACTGGAGAAACTGAAAGATGTTCAGGGGGTTGCAAAGCTCCAAGAGTGGAGTCAAGTCTGCAGCTTGATTCCAAGGACCCAAGTGCCAGGCTGAAGGGTCAGGAATTAATTTGGAAGGAAGGAGGGGATCACGATGTTAAACCTTTAGAGAAATATACCAATTATAGGAGGACGTCTCCTCTGATCGTCCGAGCCTGTGTTCCTGGAGACCTTCCTTGTTCTGAGAGGTGGGGAATGGAACCCTGGGGGCTGCAGCAACTCCCACAGCTCCAGGAGCCGGCTTCTCGATGTTTGGGCTCTGCTGATGTGTCTCCGGAGGTGGGAAACTCTCTATTTTCCCAGGAAGCCCAATTGAGCACAAGAGCATGTTCAACCAGACAGCTCTATGCTTGGGCCTCAGCTCTGCTTTTAGCTGTGCAGCTGTAAACAGTTCACCTCAGCTCTCCGAGCCTCCGTTTTTCCACATGTGAAATGGGTACACAGATCAACCTCAAATGAATGTCATGAGAAATTGCATGGCACAGGTCTCTTACCACCAAACAGATGCCCAAGAAAAGTTTTGTCTTTTGCCTTTCATTTAAAGAAAAAACACCATTACAAAACAGAGGGAGTGTTTTGGTAAGGTTTGTGGCAATTTTTATACCTATAAAAATATTTTAAAATGCGTATCTATAAAGACTGATTATGCTGCCCATTAGGATCTAGGGACAATGTGTCTGTCCACCCCAGAGGTAGCAAATGAGACCCATGGAAGTGTTTGTTTTGGCTGCAGAGGGTTTACAATGGAGAAATTGTACATTACATCAAGAGTTCTCAACTTCGACACTATTGACATTTTGTACCACATAATTCTTTATCGTGGGCGGTTGTCCTGTGCATTGTAAGATATTTAGCAATGTCCCTGACCTTCACCCAAGGATGCCAGTAGTATCCACACCTCTTCATAACCCAGTTATGAACCAAAAATATCTCTAGACACAGCCAAGTGTCCCCTGGGTTTGGGGGAGGTGTGCAAAATTATCCCTAGTTGAAAACTTTTGCATTGTAGTGTTCAGATTTCTGGCTTCTCCCCAGTTTAGAAGATCCAGTCCTGCCCGGCTAGAACCTGCCTGGACAGACATGGCTAGGACTGAGTCACATTCAGCCCTTAGCTGGGATTATGCTGTGCGGTTTACCACAGTCCCCACTGTGCCCTATTGCCTCCCAAACATCAGCTCCAGACCCAGCAGTATTTCACTCTGGTCTGAACTGCGCATCTTTCTATAATAGAGAAATGCTCTTTGTAACACAATTCTCTACGGATACAGAAAAGCCCAACAGCAGAGAATCCCAAGAATAATAGGAAAGTGAAAATCTGTAACATTTGTTCTGTGAGCTTCTACGGCTGATCTCACGGCCTTTTCCGCAGGATGATTTACAAATAATTCTGGGGGCTTGGGTACCTGGCTTTCCCCAGTGGTGTTATTTCTGTAATAACTGCCAGTGGGCACCAGAGGTTCCTCTGTTGGGCTCCCTGCCTTCTGATAGGAGGACAGAACTCTGATGAAGAGCACCAGCCAATGCACAGCCAACTTGCAGAGATGATGAGAGCTGTTTTTTGCATAGGTTTGCTTGGTTTTGATAGCTCCTGACTAGCGAGAAAATCTTTGTCATATCACCAGCTGATTACCGACTGAGAAACAGACACTTCATGGAATAAATCACAGAGTCAACATTTTGAAGTACTCAAATGTACATCTGCAACAAAAAGATTATAAAACAAACAAAGACACAGGAAATGATGGTCCATCCAAAGGAAAAGGATAAAAGTTCAGAAAACACCAACAAAGTATTACAGACTGTGGACATTTGGACAGAAACCTAAAAAAAAAAATAAACCCTCAATATAGTCAAGGAAATGTAGGAAAATACAGAGAAGGAGCTAAAGGATATCAGGAAACAATGAAAGAACAATATGAGAATCTCATTAAAGAGGTAGAAATTTTTTAAAGGAACCAGACAGAACTATTAGAGTTGAAGACCACAATGAAGAAAATTTTCAGGAGAGTTTCAACAGCAGGTTAGAGCTGGTAGAAGAAAAATTCAGCAAACTCAAAGACGAGACAATTGAAATGAGTCAGACTGAGGAGCAGAAAGAAAAAAGAATGAAAATAGCCTAAGAGACCATCAAGCAGACCAATACACTCATTATGGGGGTCTCAGAAGGAGAAAAAGAGAGAAAGGAGAAGAAGGAATATTCAAAGAACTAAAGAAAGAAAACTTCCCAAACTTAGCAAAAGACATGAACACATGCATCCAAAAAGCCAACGGAACACCAAATAGGATAAACTTGAAGAAAAATATGCCCTGTGTTTCAGTTTGCCAAAGCTGCCAGAATGCAGTATATGCCAGAAATGGGTTGGCTTTTACAACAGGGATTTCTTAACTTATGATTTACAGTCCTTAGGCCATGAAAATGTCCGACTCATAGCCAAAATAGAATGCTACCTGGGCTCTGAAGACGGGCTGCTGGCGTCTGGGACACCTCTGTCACACGGGAAGGCCCAGGACAGTGTCTGCTGGTCCTTCACTCCCAGATTTCATTGCCTTCAGCTTCTTTTCCCAGTGGCTTCCTCTCTGAGCTTCTGTGGGTCCTTTCCTGGCTTCTCTGGGGTTCTTCTCTATGAGCCTCTCTTCATTTCATCTCTTAGCTGCTGTATGTGTTTTATCCTCATATAAAGGACTCCAGTAAAAGGATTAAAGCCCACCTTGAATGAGGTGGGTCACATCTCAATTGAAATAACTTAATCAAAAGGTCCCACCTAAATAGATCTGCACCCACACGAATGCATTGAAAGCTTATGGCCTTTTCTGGGGTACAGCAGCTTCAAACTACCCACACCCCATCACCTACTGATCAAGCTGTTGAATGAAAGGAACAAGAAGCATGTTCTGAAAGCTACAAGAGAAAAGCACTGTGTTAGGTACAAGGGAGTCCCAATTACATCAAGTCCCAGTTCCTCATCAGAAACCATGGAAGAAAGATGGCAATGAGTTGAAATACCTGAAATGCCGAAGGAGAACAGTTGTCAATCAAGAATTTTATATCCAAGGAATTTTATATCCTCTTGCAAAATTGAGGGAGAGAGATCAAGACATCCCAAGATAAACAAAAGCTGAGGGAGTTTATCACCACCAGACCTGCCCTACAGACAATGCTAAAGGGAGTCGTTCAGATTTAGAGGAAAGGACACGGACAGTAGTTCAAAACAGGACAAAGAAATAAAGAGCTCTGGTAAAGGTGACCATCTGGGTAATTGTAAATACTAGAAATATTTTAGTATATTGTTTGGCATGTCAACACCACTTATTTTTTTTAATATTTTTTATTGTGAAAAATAACATATATACAAAAAAAAAAACAGTAAATTTCTAAGAACATTGTAACAAGTAGTTACACGACGGATTTTAAAGTTTGGTATGGGTTACAGTTCCACGGTTTTTCATTTTTTCTTCTAGCTGCTCCAAGACAGGGGAAACCAAAAGGAATATCAATATGTTGATTCAGTAGTCATGTTCGTTTGTTAAATCCAACCTTCTCTGTATAACTCCAATATTATGATTGATTTTTCTTCCATTCCTTATGGATATTTGAGCTATGGCTATTCTAGCTTTTTCATGTTGGAAGGGGCTGTCGATAATATGGGATAGGGGGATGGAAGTAGTTGATGTTCTGGAGAGGCTGGCCCCTCTGCATTTTAGGACTTACCTGGTCCAAGGACCCATCTGGAGGTTGTAGGTTTCTGGAAAGTTACCCTAGTGCCTGGAACCTTTGTAAAACCTTATACATTGCCCTAGGTATTCTTTAGGATTGGCAGGAATGGTTTTTGTTGGAGTTTGGCAAGTTATGTTAGTAGCAATGTTTAACTGACGCTTACATAAGAGTAGTCTCTCAACTCTATTTGAACTCTCTCAGCCACCGATGCCTTATTTGTTACACTTCTTTTCACCCTTTTGGTCAGGATGGCATTGTTGATCCCACAGTGCCAGGACCAGACTCATCCCTCGCAGTCCTCTCCCTCACTGCCGGGGAGATTTTCACCCCTGGATAGCATGTCCCACGTAGAGGGGAGGGCAATGGTTTTGCTTGCAGAGTTGGGTTTAGAGAGAGTTAAAATAAATAATAAGTAAATAAATCAGATGCTTGGATGATTGCTCAGATAATTTGATGGTCTCTGTTTCATATTCATTTACTCAACAAATATTTATTAAGTCCAGACAAGGTGTTTAATAAGATATGGCCCTGCCCTCAGACTCAGTCTTACCTTGGGAAAGAGGAACACATGTTGAATAAATACACTAAAGCAAAGTGCTAGAGTAAAAGTATGGAGGAGTAGGCTATGGAAAGAATGAGTTCTTTCTATTTGGTTGGGAAGGGAAGAAAGGCTAGAGGTAGTGGTTTGACTTTATTATTATTATTATTATTACATTCTCTATTTTAATCCGGGTAAAAAGTATGATATTTATAAGATCTACCTGCTTGGCTGAGAGTTCAAATAGAGTCAAGAGGCTCCACTGTGGGCTCCACTTATGCAGGTTTCAGCTAGACATAGCTACCCGTCATGGTTTGTCAAACACCAACCAAAACCATGCCTGCCAACCCTGAAGAACACAGGGCTTTATCTGAGATTCTACAAAGGCTCCATGCACTAGGATTACTTTCCAGAAACCTACAACCTCCAGATAGTTCCTAGGCCAGATAATTCCTGAAACCCAGAGGGGCCAGCCTCTCCAGAACACCAACTAATTACATCCCCCATCCTCCTGCCTACTTGGGACATGACTCCCAGGGGTGTAAAACTCCCTGGTGATGTGGGACATGACTCCTGGGATGAGCTGGGACCTGGCATCATGGGATTGAGAAAGTTTTCTTAAGCGAAACAGGGAAGAAAAATGAGGCAAAATAAAGTTTCACTGGTTGAGAGATTTCAAACAGAATCAAGAGTTACCCCAGAGGTTATTCTTACACATTATATAGATATCCCTTCTTAATTTATGGTGTATTGGAGTGACTGGAGAGAAGTACCTGAAACTGTTGAGCTGTGTTCTAGTAGCCTTGATTCTTGAAGATGATTGCATAATGATAGAACTTTTACAGTGTTACTGAGTGATTGTGCAAACCTTGTGTCTGATGCTACTTTCATCCAGGGTATGGACCAATGAGTAAAAAATATGGACAAAAGCAAATAATAGGGAGGATAAGGGGTAAAATGAGTGGTAGATGGAAGCACCAGTGGTTAATGAGGGGGAGGGATAAGGGGTATGGGGTATATAAGGTTTTTTTCTTTTTATTTCTTTTTCTAAAGTGATGCAAATATTCTAAAAAACTGATCATGATGATGATACACAACTATGTGATGATATTGTGAACCACTGATTGTACACCCTGTATGGACAGTTCATGTGTGAAGATTTGTCAATGAAAAAAAAATCATATTTTAGGGCAGTGGCTTGCCCTCTCATCAGAGTTAAATCCAACCTTACAATGAAGTAAGGGGACTTCAAAATCTGTCCTCCCACCGCTCTGTGTTTCACTCTGTCTCATGCTCACTGTACTTTGCTCAGTCTAGTCTCCCTGACTGTGTTTGACTCTAGCTGTGGTCCCACCTCAAGGCCTTGCCTCAGTCTGCAGCTCTCATACCTCAGATAGCCACATGGCTCACTCCCTGGCCTCCGTGTTTCTTCTCAAATAACATCTCACCACAGAAGCCTTCCCAACACAGATAAACCAGCATCTCCCGTTCCCACAGTACTGGCCTCCCTGCCATACCCCATTTATTTTATCCTGTCTTATTTTCCCCAAAATACTTTTCACCTTGTATATGTATACGTTAATTTCTTTATTGTCTCTACTACGCCGCATGAGAACAGAAACTTTATGTATTTCCTTGCTGTATATGCCCAATGTTTAGAAAAAATCTAGAATCTGGAAGGTGCTTCGTGAAGTATTTGCTACAATAATGAATTAATCTGCGACCTTATTTTTTTGGTCTTGTGTTCATCCCTTTTAAGTTATTAACCATGAATTGATGTAAAAAAGCATGAGTTTAGCATTCACCAAAAAAATCACAGATTAAAGGAAATTTCCCAGTTGCCTTCTGCTTAATGAGATAATAGCATTGTTGGAGATATCTTTTGAACCGTAGAATAAATGTGTTCAACCAAGTTTAATCCAGGTGAGCTGATATTTTCATAAGGACTGTAGCTGAATTTAGTTTATGAAATAAAAACAACTAAATCACACAAAAACATCCATAAGAAGAAAGCTTTACTGGAGAATAGGCCTGGTTTTGGTGACATTAACATAGCAATGTAAGACACCCCCAAAATGTTCCCTTCAGAAACAATTAATAAAAGGGCAAATCCCACTTGCTTGGAACTCTGGAGAGTGATGGAGAAAGACTCCACAAAGCCAAAGAAATGAGGAAAAAAAGGAACATTACAAAAGGAAGTAGGAGATAGACAACTTGGACCCGCTGATTTGTGCCTGGGGCAGGACACCCCAATCTGGAAGTTACTGGAGGCAGAGAAACCTTAAGGGGGAAAAGGGAAAACTGTATTGCTGTTATACAAGGTGAGCTCCAGGGCTGAAAGTTATCATGAAAAAGGGCACTGAGAAAATCATACCACTGGGCAGGGAAAATACGCACACACACAAAAAAACAAACATATCGCCCAAGACATCCCAAGAAAAAGTAGAGGAAAGGAAATCTCATGGAGGTGAAATTATCGCAATAAAAGGGCAATATCAAAAGTTGTACTGCATGCCCAGGTTAAGAACAGGTTCAGAAAACCCCATAAAATCTGAATTATAAGCTTGACAAGATGTTGAAGAAGAGGTTTAACATTTAGCCAATCTATAATAAATCCCTACGCAGTAAGGAGAAACTGATTTTCAGAGTTAGCACACAAAAATAATCTGTTGCCAGGACATCAACAAAAAGTCACAAGATTTACTAAGAAACAGGAAGATGTGGCTCCTTCAAGAGAACACATTAAAACTTTAGGGGAAACAAAAACTTAAGAACAACTAATTAAAGAAGTTCTAACAAATCTCCCACATCAATTCAAGGAACTGAAAAAAAATATGGATAGAAATAAACTAAACATGGATATAGAGCCAAAGGATATTGAGAAGGCTACGTGTGAAGAAAAAGAAGAATTTGAAAGTTTAAAAGAACCATAAAGGCCCCTAAAGAGTGAGATAGAAAAGTCAAATGGGATGGTGGAGTTATACAGAGAAGGTCGGATTTAACAGAGAGTATGATTGCTGAATCATTATATTGATATTTCTTTTAGCCTCCAGTATCTTAGAGCAGCTAGAAGTAAAAGCCTAAAATTGTGGAATTATAACCCAAACCAAACTCTGAAATATGTTCTACAACTAATTGTTGTGCTGTGCTTTGAAATGTATTGCTTTTTTAATAAATGTTATTTTTCACAAAAAAGGAAAAAAAGGTCTATTGCAATGATAAAAAAATATATATAGCTATTTATTCCTTCTAGCCTCCATTGTCCTGGAGCAGCTAGAAGGAAAAATCTGAGATGATGGAATGGTAGCCCATGACAAACTCTGGGATCTGTCCTGTAACTACTTTGTGCTTTGTAAGCTAATACTTTTTTCTTTCTTTTGTTTTGTATATATATTACATTATACAATAAAAAATTTTTTTAAAAAAAAGAACCATAAAGGAAAAAACAAAAAATAAAATAAAAATAAAAAACCATATCGAACTTATGGGGATGAAAAACACAATGATATATATATACTAGACAGGTTTAGTTCTTAGGCCATAAAAGACATTGTGGAGTGACACCATCAACATGATGATATGAGACTCCCTCGGGAAAGCCTTCCACAGAATCATCTAGTAAAAGGACGAATCTTGCCTGCTTGCATCTCTGGAGTATGATAGGGACTGCAGAAACACAAATACTGCATTGAAGAAAAAGAAAAATAGACACCAAAATCAGATGGGAGATTCGTGTTCCTGACCCAGCAGTGTGGATCCCTTCCCCTTTCTCAGTCCCGCTCAACCTGGGAGTCACACAGAAGCAGCATGGCCTGGGTCCCTCCTGCCGTGGATGCTGACCTTACAACCACTGACGGCAGCACCTTAGAGCCCCACTGTGATACTTAGGTTCAGGTGTCAACCTGGCCAGGTGATGATACCCTGTTGTTCTGTGGCTGTGGACTTAAATCATCAGTGTGTGAAATTCATCTATTGCTGATTGCATATGCAGTTGGCTAAGGGGAGTGCCTTCTGCAGTGAATGAGGTTTAATTTAATCAGCTGGAGACTTAAAAGAGAGGGATCAGAAGAAAGCTCAGCAGCTCATTATACCTCATCTCAGCATTCGGGGCTCAGCCCAGACGTCTGGAGATGCAGAATGGAATCATCCCTGAGAAAGCCGTTGGAACCCAGAAGCCAGGAGAGAAGGCCAGCAGATGTCATCATGTGCCTTCCCATGTGATGGAGAAACTCAGATGAAAGCTAGCTGTCTTTCCTCTGAAGAACTATAAATTTGTAATAAATCCCCTTATGAAAAGCCAATCCATCTCTGGTGTGTTGCATTCTGGCAGCTCTAGAAAACTAAAATACCCGCATATCCAGGCACAGGGACTCAAGCCTGCAGAGACCCAGAAGGCAGTGGTATGATATATTTAAGGTACTAAAAGGGAAGAACTGCTAGCCCAAAATTCTTTATCTGGCAAAACTGTCCTTTTGAAACAAGGGAAAGTTTAAAATATTCACAGATGAACAGAAACTGAGAGAGTTCATCACCAAGATCTACAAGAATTGCTAAAGGGAGTTCTTCGGGTGGAAAGGAAAAGAAAGGAGGGAGTGGCTTGGGGTAGTGTGAGGAAGTAAGATTTCAGTAAAGGCGACTACATGGGTAAATGAAGAACCCAGTAGTACTGTATGTTCAGTATATAGCTCCATTTTTATTTCCATTAAGGATTAGAATACAATGGAATAAGAAATAATCATATTCCCTACAATGACTGTGCAAAATATAAAGAGGTAATGAGTGACAAAAAAAAAAAATATATATATATATATATAAAGTGAAAATGGAGGGATATAGTGGCAGAGAATGTGTATGCTATTGACTTTAAGTTGATATCTTTTCAAATTAGTGGATTATAGACTTAGGTTGCTTAATACAAATCCCAGGGTAACCACAAAGAAAATATTTTTAAAATATACAGAAATGATGAGAAATTTTGGGGGAAGATGGCAGCATAGGAAGCTTTAGGACTCAGTCCTTCCACCAAAACAGTTAATAAATAGGCAGGAACTGTCCAAAGCAGCTATTTTAAAACTCCAAAGTTCAAAAGAACATTGTACAATATCCAAGGGAGAGCAGGAGGAAGAAACTGGTAAGTTATGGCAAAGAATGGTAAATTGCTTTCTCTATACCATGGCTAACAGTGCCTATTCTCCAGTCTTGTGGCATATAACCATGAGGTCCAGTCCCTGGCTGGCAGCTGGTGACAGAAAGGGATTATGATTAGCAAATTCAGATCACTGGGTACTGGCCCTGAGGGCAGCTATTATTTCATCTTACCCCGGACAAAGTGGTGGTAGGCATTGTTTCAACCCTCTCCAGATGGGGGCAGAGGCAGTGGAGATTTAAAGAGGCAGCGCTTACTCAGGGTTGTGGGGGAAAGTTAGCTGAAGAGCTACATGTGCTGTGCAGGCCAGGAAAGCTCAGCTTTGGGGAACTATCAGAGAAGTTCTTGGCTCACTTCTGATCCCCTCCACAGGGCACTTTGTGGGTCCTTGTGCTGGTTTGAAAGGAAGGATGCCCCCTAGAAAAGCCATGTTTGGATCGAAATCCCATTTAATGAAGGTGGAGTAGTCCCTATTCAACACTGTATGTTTGAAACTGTAATCAGATCATCTCCCTGGATGATGTAATTTAGTTGAGAGTGGCTGTTACAGTGGATTAGGTGATGACATGTCTCCACCCATTTCGGTGGGTCTTGATTGGTTTATTGGAGTCCTATAAAAGAGGAAACATTTTGGAGAATCGGAGATTCAGAGAGAGCAGAGAATGCTGCAGCACCATGAATCAGAGAGTCCACCAGCCAGTGACCTTTGGAGATGAGGAAGGAAAATGCCTCTCGGGGAGCTTCTTGAAACAGGAAGCCAGGAGAAGAAGCTAGCAGATGACACTGTGTTCACCATGTGCCCTTCCAGATGAGAGAGGAACCCTGACTGTGTTCACCATGTACCTTTCCAGATGAGAGAGAAACCTTGACTGTGTTCGCCATGTGCCCTTCCGCTTGAGAAAGAAACCCTGAACTTCATCCTTCTTGAACAAAGGTATCTTTTCCCTGGATGCCTTAGATTGGACATTTCTACAGACTTGCTTGAATTGGGACATTTTCTCGGCCTTAGAACTGTAAGCTAGCAACTTATTAAATTCCCCTTTCAAAAAGCCATTCTGATTCTGGTATATTGCATTCCGGCAGCTAGCAAACTAAAACAGTCCTTGACCGTGTTTTGGTTGGAAAAGACTGAATTGGGAAAATACTCCCCAGATGACCCTCCTCCCAGAATTTGCCCTCCAGGCAAAAACAGCCTAAGATAATGAAAGGAATATAAAAAACTACAGAGGTGGACAGTCCAGAACAAAGTTCTGCCAGCTTCAGATACCAGGAGAACAGGGTTTGTCCCCTGGGAAACAGTGAGGACAATCAAAATTCTTTAAACGGGGGAACTCCAAAGAACTAAAAAGCAAGAAATAGAGACCCAGTAAGACAGAGAAAACCCTGCACAGTGCATTCACTTTGGGCAAACCCTCCTGATGGAGAACTGCAGCTCAAGAAAAGCTCTTTCTTATCACCAGCTGGTCACAAAACCAAGAAATGGTCATCTGAGGGAGTAAATCCCAGAGTTAACATTTTTAAGTATTAAAATGTACAGTGTACAAGAAAATAAGTAGAAGACAAACAAAAAAAAATGGGAAATTCTCCAAAGGAAGAGGACAAAAATCCAGAAAACACCAACAAAGAAAACAAACTGTGGACACTCTGGACAAAGACTTTTGTTTTAAAAATTACCTTCAATATGTTCAGGGAGATGAAGGAAAATACAGAGAAAAGAACTGAAAGATGTCAGGAAAACAATGAACGAACAATAAGAAAGTCTAAAGAAGGAGATAGAAATTCTAAAAAGGAACCGAGCAGAACCACTGGCGTTGAAGAACACAGTAAGTGAAATGAAAAAATGCCCAGGATGGTTTCAAGAGCAGAGGGGAGCTGTCATTTGCACACTTTAAATGTTTCACAATGGACGGAGGTGGCCTAAGGGTATAACAACTGAGGAATGGAAGGGGAAACCGTGGTGTGTTTATGAAACAGGCAAGAAGGAATGATGTTGTGAGGCACGCAACTAGATGAGTGAAGTTTAAGGCCTGTATATTAAATGAAATGAAAGAAACAGGAAGACAAATATTATCATTCCTCACTCATATGGATGGACTATAATGTACAAGTTCAGTGAATCGAAGTCGAGAGCATGGGTTGTCAGGTTGGGGCCTACCGTAAAGGTTCCTAGATTGTAAGCTCTTCTAGCAGTCACATATATTCAGGAGTTGAAACTTATTTCTAAATTCTGACATACTGAGCTGTTTGTATGTAACCTGGTCCTTCCCAGAAACTTCGGGTATTTATGTGACACCTGAGACTTAGAGTTAACACTCTGAAGCTATGAAAGTCAGCATTACCCCATTCAGCAACTGTTTAAAAAGTTGGGAAAGTGATCAGACTTCTATTAGAGATATGAATGAAGCTGATCTGGATAGGACTAAGATAAATCCAAATTCAGAATAAAGGATGATATGGTCTATATATATATATTTTTTTTTTCACATGGGCAGGCACCGGGAATCGAACCCGGGTCCTCAGACATGGCAGGCAAGCATTCTTGCCTGCTGAGCCACCATGGCCCGCCCTGGTCTATATTTTAAAGCTTCAACTTCTCTATAAGACCAAAGGGAAAGATGTTTATTTGGTGCAAAATTTATATTTCAGGTTGTACGTTACCTAATTTAACTTGTATGGTCAGTTTAATTGAACACCTTAAGTACATGGAATCTTGAATAGGGCATGAGACCTTATTGGTCTATACAGGTTAGTGTGACGCCTGATATATTCCAGAGTAATTTGGTCAGTGAGTAAAGAAGTATTTTCAAAGTCCCCATCAGGGACTGGGAGAAAGGAAGGAATATTCAACTTCCCATTTGGAGAATTTCTGATATTCTCACAAGCAATGGGAAGAACCAAATCAGTAGGCAAAGCTCTTGATCTTGGGATTTGCCCCTATGAAATTTATTCCTGCAAAAGAGAGGCTGGGCCTGCTTATGGTTATGCCTAAGAGTCACCCCATAGAACCTCTTTTGTTGCTCAGATGTGGCCCCTCTCTCTAAACCAATTCAGCAGGTGAACTCACTGCCCTCCCCACCATGTGGGACATGATTCTCAAGGGTATAAATTTCCTTGGCAACGTGGGGCAGGACTTACAGAATGAGCTGGGACCTGACATCATGGGATTGAGGAAGCTTTTGTCACCAAAAGGGAGAAGAGAGAAATGAGACAAAATAAAGTCTCCGTGGCTGAGAGATTTCAAACAGAGTTGAAAGGCTATCTTGGAGGTTATTCTTACATGTTGTATAGTTACCCCTTTTAGTCTATGGTGTATTGGAGTGGCTGGAGGGAAGTACCTGAAACTGTTGAGCTGTGTTCCAGTAGCCTTGATTCTTAAGACAATTGTATAACAATACAGCCTTTACAATGTGACTGTGTGATTGGGAAAACCTTGTGTCTGATTCTCCTTTTATCCAGGGTATGGAAAAATGAGTGAAAAATAAGGATGAAAATTAAATAAATAATAGGGGGAGAATAAAGGGTAAAAAATTGGGTAGATTGAAATTCTGGTGGTCAATGAGAGGGAGAGGTAAGGGGTATGGTATGTATGAGTTTTTTTCTTTTTTCTTTTTATTTCTTTTTCTGGAGTGATGCAAATGTTCTAAAAATGATCATGGTGATGAATACACAACTATGTGATGATATTGTGAGCCATTGATTGTGCACCATGTATGGACTGTATGTGTGTGAAGATTTCTCAATAAAAATTTTTTTAGAAAAAAATGTGTTAGGTACAAGGGAGTCACAATTACATCAAGTTCCAATTTCTCATCAGAAAGCCTGGAGGCAAGAAGGCAGCGGATTGAAATACTGAACATGCTAAAGAAAAACAACTGCCAGCCAAGAATTTTACGTCCAGTGAGACTCTTTCGCAAACAAGGGACAGATCGATACATTCTCAGATAAACAATAGCTGAGGGAATTCATCACCACCAGACCTGTCCTATATGAAATGCTAAAGGGAACTCTTCAGGCTGAAAGGAAAAGACACTGGACAACAATTCAAAGCAGCATAAGAAATAAAGACCTGAGGTAAAGATAATCATTTCAGGTAATTATAAATGCCAGTATCATTGTATTGTATTGTTTGGTATAACTACACTTCTTACTTTCTGCAGGTGCTAAAACACAAATGCATAATAAGTAATTATAAATCTATGTTTTTGGACATACAATGTACAAAGACATAAGTACAAAAGATAGTTGGGGGAACAGAGGGGTATAAGAAAGTTTATATGGATGCTATTGAAGTTAAGTTTGTATCAAATCAAATATGATTGTTATATATTTAGGATATTAAATTTTAACCCTATGGTAACCACAAGGAAAACAGATGAAAAATATATCTAGATAGAAATGACAAGATACTCAATGTGGCACAAAACAAGAAAGCAAATAATTTTTAAAGTAGGCTTTAGCAGAAGTTATGGATAAAAAAAGGCATAAGACATATAATAGTTTAATAGCAAAAGGACAGAAGAAAGACTTGTATTATCAGTAGTGACTTTAAATGTAAATGGATTAAATTATCCAGTCAAAAGGCAGAAATTGGCAGAATGGATAAAAATCATGACCCAGTGATATGATGTCTGCAAGAGACTCATGTTAAAGTCAAAGATACAAGTAGGTTGACAGTGAAAGGATGGAAAAAAATATATCATGCAAGTAATAATCAAAAGAGAGCTGGGGTGGTTATATTACTATCAGATAAATTAGACTTTAAGTAAAAAACAGTCATTACATACATAAAGGGGGCAATTCAACAGGAAGATGTAACGATTATAAATATACATGTACCTAACAGCAGAGCCCCAAAATAATTAAAGCAAATGCTGACAGATTGGAAGACATAAATTGACACTTCTACATTAGTAGTAGGAGACTTTAACATACCACTTTCTTTTTTTTAATTTTTTTAATTAATTTTTAAAATTTTAAAAAATATAACAAGAAAGAAACACAAACATTCTTAACATATAATCATTCTGTTCTACATATATAATCAGTAATTCACAATATCATCACATAGTTGCATATTCATCATCATGATCATTTCTTAGAACTTAACATACCACTTTCAATAATAGTTAGAACATCTGGTCAGAAGATCAATAAGGAAGTGCAGGACTTGAATGGTACACTAAATCAAGGAGACACAACAGATAGATAGAGAACACAGCACCCAATGAAAACAGAATACACATTCATCGCATATGAATCATTTTCCAGGATAAATCACATTTGGGGTCACAAAATAAGTTTCAATAAATTCAAAACTATTGAAATCATATAGTATGTCTCCTCCGACTGCAACAGGATGAAGCTAGAAATTAAAAACAGAGGGAGAAAGGGAAGATTCTTAAATATGTGGAGATTAAGCAACATACTCTTAAGCAACCTATGGATTAAAGATGAACTCAGAAGCAAAATTAGGAAATGTCTGGGGTGAATGAAAATGAAAATACAGGATACCAAAACTCATGCAATGCAGAGAAGGCAGTGTTGAAAAAGCAATTCATAGCTCTACATTCTCACACCAAAAAAGAAGAAAGACTTCAAATCAGAGACCTAACCTTGAAGAACCAGAAAGAAAGGAGCACTAAACCCCAAAGCAAGCAGGAA
Organism: Tamandua tetradactyla; assembly: GCF_023851605.1. Taxonomy (NCBI): domain Eukaryota; kingdom Metazoa; phylum Chordata; class Mammalia; order Pilosa; family Myrmecophagidae; genus Tamandua; species Tamandua tetradactyla. Next base: position 84,211,795 of record NC_135337.1, read on the forward strand.
GAATAGAATAACAAAGACTAGAGTGGAGATAGATGCAATACTAAACAAGAAAACGACAGAATCAACCAAACAAAAAATTGGTTTGTTGAAAAGATCAACAAAATTGACAAACTGTTAGCAAGACTGACATGGAAAAAAGAGAGAGGGTACAAATAGCAAAAATCAGAAATGAAAAGGGGGGGACATTACTACCAACCTGGCTGAAATAAAAATGACTGTAAGTGAATACTATGAACTATATGCCAATAAATTAGATACCCTAGTTGAAATGGACACATTTCTTAGAAGCGCACAAACTATATACACTGACTCAAGAGTATCTCAACAAAGTAAAGAGATTAAATCAGTCATCAGAAACCTCCAAAAAAAAAGAAAAGCCCAGGACCGGCTTCAAAGGGGAGTTCTACTAAATATCCCAAGAAGAATCAACTCCAATTCTGCACAAATTCTTCTTAAAAATTGAAGAGAAGGGAACACTCCTTAACTCATTCTACAAGGCCAAAGTCATCCTCATACCTAAGCTAGATAAAGATACTAGAAAAGAAATCTATAGACCAATATGTCTTATGAATATAGATGCAAAAATCTTCAACAAAATACTAGCAACCAAATCCAACAGCAAATTGAAAGAATTATGCACCAAGATCGAGTGGGATTTATCCCAGACATGCAAGGGTGGCTCAACATAAGAAAATCAATTAATATAATGCACCATATTAAGAGAATGAAGGAGAAAAACCACATGATCATCTCAAATGATGCAGAAAATGCATTAGAGACAATACAGTATCCTTTCTTGATAAAAAATCCTTGAAACCCTAGGAAAATAAGGAGACTTCTTCAGTATGATAAAAGGCATATATGGGGCGGGCCACGGTGGCTCAGCAAGCAGAGTTCTCGCCTCCCGTGCCAGAGACATGGGTTCGATTCCCGGTGCCTGCCCATGCCAAACAAAGAAAGAAAGAAAAGCATATATGAAAAGCCCACAGCCAACAGACTGCTTAATGGTGAAAGATTAATAAAGGGTAAATATGAAAAGCTCACTATAACATCATACACAGTGATGAAAGACTGAAAGCTTTCCCTCTAAGGTTCAGAACAAGAATGCCTACTGTCACCAGTGTTAATCAGCATTGTACTGGAATTTCTAGCCAGATCAATTAGGCAAGGGGAAAAAAAAAACACCCAAATTGGAAAAGAAGAAGTAAAACTTTTCCTCTTAGCAGAGGACAAGCTGAAATACATAGAAAGCCCCAAAACAATCTACAACAGAGCTACTAGAACTAATAAACTCAGCAAAGTGACAGGGTAATAAGATCAACATGCAAAAATCAGCAGTATTTCTGTACACTAGTAATGAAAAATATGAAGAGGAAATTTTTTTAAAAATTCCATTTATGACAACAACTAAAAGGATCAAATATCCAGGAATAAATTTAACCAAGGATGTAAAGGACTTAAACACAGAAAACTACCAAACGTTGCTAAATGAATCAAAGAAGACCTAAGTAAATGGAAGGACAGTCCATGCTCACAGACTGGAAGACTAAATACTGCCAAGATGTCAGTTCTATCCAAAGTGATTTACAGAGTCAATGCAATCCTAATCAAAACTTCAACACCGCCCCGCCCGCACAGATCCCCAGCCAGAAGAAGCAGAATGGAAAAAAAGAAGGGATATTGGGAAGGCTGGTGATGGCTAAGTGATGATGTTACAGGAATTGGCTTATGTGATTGCAGGTATGGGCAAGTCCAAATTCTGTACAGCAGTTCTCAAGCTGGAAACTCCGATGAAGATTTCTAATGGATTCCCCAGGAGAAGCTGGCTGGCTGAGAAGAATGTAGAGAAAGAAAGGAAATTGTGAAGGCTGCTGATGAGTAAGTGATGGTGTTACAGCTCAACTCTGCAAGTAAAATCATTATCCTACCGCCTACATGGGAAATGACATCCAGGGGTGAAAGTCTCCCTGATAATGTGGGACATGACTCCCAGGGATGACCTTGGCCCTGGCACCGTGGGATCAACAATGCCTTCCTGACCAAAAGAGGGAAAGGAAATGTAACAAAGTAAGGTATCAGTGGCTAAGAGAGCTCAAATAGAGTTGAGAGGCTATTGGAGGCTACTCTTAAGCAAACTTCAGCTAGATATTGCTAATTACCACAGTTTGCCAAACCCCAACAAAACCATTTCTATTAAACCCAAAGAACACTTAGGGCTCTATCTCAGATGCTACAAAAGTTTCACACACTAAGATTACTCTTCAGAAACCTACAACTTCCAGATGGGTTCCTAGGCCAGATAAGTCCTGAAACCCAGACGGGGTAGCCTCTTCAAGAACAACAACTAGTTCCATCTCTCAATCCCATATTATTGACATCCCTTTCCAACATGAAAAAGAGAATGGGCACAGCCCAAATACCCCTAAAGATTGAGAGAAGGATCGAAGGATCAAATGAGAAAGGAATTATAACAGAGAAGATAGGATTTAACAAATGAGTGTGACTGCTGATATTTCTTTTAGTCTCAGTGTCTTGGAGTAGCTAGAAGGAAAAACCTTAAAGTGTGGAACTGTAACCCATACCAAGCTCTGAAAACTGTACTAAAACTACTTGTTACAATGTACTTTAAAATTTATTGCTTTTTGTATATATGTTATATTTCACAATAAAAAATGTTTAAAAAAAAAAGTCAACACCCTTCTTTCCAGAAGTGGAAAAACTAATTATCAAAATTTTATGAGAGGGCAAACAGCCCCAAAAAGCCAAGAGCATCTTGAAAATGAAGAGCAAAATCAGAGGAGTCACATCCTAATTTTAAAACTTATTACAAAGCTACAGTGGACAAAACAGCATCGTCCTGACACAAGGCAGATGTATAGACAATGGAATAGAATTGAGAGTTCAGAACCAGAACCTCACATCTGCGGCTAATTGATTTTTGACAAGGTGCCAAGTCCACTCAATTAGGAAAGAATAGTCTCTTCAACAGATGGCAGTAGGAAAATCTGATGTCCCAATGCAAAAGAGAAGGGGGGCCCTTATCTCACACCATATTAAAAAATCAACTCAAAATGGATCAAGGACCTACATATAAGAACCAGGACTATAAAACTCCTAGAAATAAATGTAGAGAAGCATCTTTAGAACCTTGTGTTAGCCAATGGTTTCTTAGACTTAACACCAAAAGCACTAGCAACGAAAGAATAAAATAGATAAATGGGACCTCATCCGAATTTAAAACTTATGAACATCACATGACATCATCATGAAAGTAAAATACAACCTATAGACTTGAAGAAAGCATTTTTAAACCACATTTCTGATAAGTGTTTAATACCCAGAATGTATAAAGAATTTCTATAACTCAACAATAAAAACACAAACAACCAAATCAAAAAATTGGCAAAAGATTTTAATAGACATTTCTCCCAAGAAGATACACAATGGCCAATAAGCTCATGAAGAGATGCTCAACATCATTAGTCATTAAGGAAATGAAAATCCAAACCACATTAACATACCACTTCACATCCACTCTAGAATGGCTACTATTTAAAAAATGAAAAAAGCAAGTGTTGGAAAGAACGCGAAGAAATAGAAACACTTACTCACTGCTGGCTGGAATGTAAAATACTGCAAACTGCGAAAAGCAAGTTGGTAGTTCCTCAGAAAGTTAAGCATAGAAAAAAAATACCATATGACCCAGCATTCCCGCTTCTGGGTATATACTCAGAAGCACTGAAAGCAAAAATAAAATAAAATAAAGAATTGAAAGCAGGGACTCCATCAGATAATTTCACATTGATTTTTGTGGTGGCATTATGCACAATACCAGAGGATGGAAGCAACCTGTTTTCGTTTCCTGGTCTGCTCAAAGCAAATACCATGAAATGAGTCAGGTTAAACAGGGGAATTTTTAAATTATGGTCTTGAGGCTAAGGGAAATCCAAATCAAGGCATCATCAAGACAATACTTTCTCCACAAAGACTGTGGCATTCTCAGGTTGGCTGCCAGCAATCCTTGGCTCCTCTGTCACATGTCAAGGCACAGGGCGGCATGTGCTGGTTTCTCCCTTCTCTTCCAGGTCCTACTGGTAGGCCAGCTTCTGACTGCCCCTCTGTGCCTTTCTTGCTCTCCTGTCTGAATTCATTCTGCTTATAAAGGACTCCATAATAGGATTAAGACCCATCCTGTCTGAGCCGGGTATAGCATATGGAGGGATGGGGTCTCTGAGTAGAAGGGGGTCTTGGGGTCTCTCTCAGCATCTTAAAGACCTCAGTTCAGGTGGCACATGGAAACTCACCAAAAGGGAACCCAGAAGGGGGTTGGGACTGGAGGGCAGCGGGCAGATGCACACCAAAGTTGCCCAGTGTCTGTAGACTGTGGGAGCAGAGGTCATCAGACACCAGGGCAAGGACTAGACGGCTTCTCACAGGTCCAGAAATTTTCTGCTGTACATCTGTTGTCATTCCAGCCGTCGTTGGTCAGTTCCACACAGTCTTCGTCCCCGTGGTTGTTAGGTTCCCCTTCCATCCAGAAGCTACAAACAACACGAGAGCCATGAGACCCCTGGATTGGGGTGTGGGTCTTTCCTCTGCTCACCCCGCTCTGGGATATCGTCTCTGGGGGTCACCTGAGCTGGAGGGGGCTGTCGTCCACCCAGCGCCAGGAACCTTCGTTGTGGTGGTCACTGAGGCCAATCCAGATCCTGTTATTTCTTCTGACGTTCCAGAACCTTAGGAATGTCTGTGGGAATGAAAGGAGGACATCAGGAAGATGATCCCCCAACACCAACACCCTCAGCTCTGCCCATTTCCCCAGAGCCCCATGCCTCTTGCTGGATGGAAGTTTTTTTCTGCAGTCTGCCCTACAGGCCCCAGTTGGGCTGGATGTATTCACGGGCCTGCATGCTGCAGATGCATGCTAACGTGAATACACAGGTGGAAATGTGTTAACCTGGGCCTCAGTTCATTTGCATGTCCGAGGAGGGATCATATATGGTCCCTTTCTGTCGAGGGGCTCCACTCAGAAGCATTCCCTTCCCACATGACCACCCCAAGTCCACTATGGTCCCTCTTCCAGGAAGCCTTCCCTGATTACATCACTTCCCAAGCTGCCCACCAGGCCTCTGTCTCTCAGAGAGCAAAGGAAAATGGTGGAAGACTATTGGATGACCAGTTGCATGGCCCAGCCCCAGGTAGAAAGCCTGCCTGGCCCACCTGCTCCTCGGTATTGTTGATGATCACCAGTTGGGCTCCCATCTCCTTGCAGGCAGCAATGGACATTTTCCAGATTCCCTGGGTCTGGGAGAAGAAGTAGCAGGTTCCCTGGAAGAACTCCCAGTTCCAGGGGCAGGGACGGCACAGGCCCGCTGGGGATGAGAGGTGGGGCTGAGATAGACAGGTCACTCGGCTCCTGGGCCCCCGACACCTACATCCAGTCTCAGTAACCTGTGTTCAGGTGTCAACACAGTGCTCCAGACACCCATGAGAATGAGCCCAGCTCTGCTATGCCCTCCTCAGGCTGCCAGTCATACACAGATGCCAGTCCCTCCCAGAGGCCTCCACCCCACCCCAACCTGGGGGTCAGACTGACTCAGTGTGGCATTCATCCAGGTCAGCTGCTGGTGGATGTCTTCCAGCTCTGAGTGTATCTGCTTCTGAGGAATGGCCACTGGAAGAACAAGACTTCAATTATTAAGCGCCTACTGTGTAGGCTTGAGTCAGTGTGGACCCCATAGGAACATCATCTATGGCTCGCACCGTGACTGCAACAGCCCATTTTACAGACAAGAAAACTGATCCTTGGGGAGAACTTGCCAATGTTGCTAGCTCCCAGGACTGCAGTCCAGTTCCCTCCCTTCTCCCTGCCTTCCAAACCTTACCCCGAACTTGTAGAAGGACGCACAATCTCAAAGTCCTCTCCCCCGGGACCCTGGGGCCTGGCCCCTTGCCTGAACTGCGGTTCCTCTGATGATCCGAGGCCTCTCTCTGCAAGGACTGGAGGATTGTGGAGACACCGACAGAATAGAGGACCCCACTTTACGAGCTCCAGCTGTATGCCTGACCTTTTGCTGGGCCTGTCACCATAGTCTCTGAGAGTCCTATCTCTCCATGAGCTGCATTTCACAGATAAGGGAACAGGCTAATAGAGGGTCAATAACCTGCCCACAGTTGCACAGGAAGGGACGTGAAGCCCAGATGCCCCAGCCTTGGTGGGTTTAGGAGCTATGGAAAGGTCAGGGACCATCCGACAGGGAAGGCCCGAAGGGACCCAGGACTCCAAGCCCCCAGCCCCCACAGGGCCGCCCCCTGACTCACCTTGGACCAGGATGGTCACCAGGAGCCCAAAGAAGATCAGAGAAACAAGAATCAGCAGCAGAGACTGGGGGATGCGGTTCACACATCCTGCAGGACCATCAGGTGGGCAGAGCTGGTGAGCTTACGCACAGACCCTGCCGCACCATGCCCCTCCTGGAGAGGGTCTCCCAGCTGCCTGCTTCCCCAGGTCCCTGACCCTAAACCACCCACCCCAATACCTGGCAAGATCCTGTAGCGGTGGGTCTGCAGAAGTTCAGGGTCTTTCTCGGCTAATTTCATGCCCCAGAATGTCACCTCTTCTGAACCGGATGGAACACAACCCAGCTGAACTTTGAGGTCTGCTGCCCCCAAAACTAGCAGCTCAGACCACCACCACCCCAAATGCAAATACGGTCTCCCCCAGGACCCCAGAGTCCTTTCCTCCCCTGTCACTCCAGTGTTGGGGTTCAGCCTCACCAGGGCTTTTTTCCTTGGGGTCCCTCATCTCAGCCATGTTCTGTTCCTCTCAGCTCCTGCCTCTCAGCCTCCCCCCCCCCCACCCCGGACTGGGGTTTTTATAGCCCCGTGTAGACTGCTCTCTCTCTAGCTCCTCCTCCGACCCATTCCCTCCCCAACTCAGGAAAAAAAAACAAAAAACAAAGAAGAGAACAGAGGCACCACCCTCCCAGAAAAAGGAGAAGGCAGAGATAAAGTACCGGATACAGCTGGAAGAGGTGTTGATTAGGGTCAGGGAAGAAGCTGTTCCCTAAACTCTGATGCGGGAAGGGGCTCGTTCCAAGCTCTATCCAGCCCTATCTGCCCATAAGACCCTCCCCTCATCAAAGCCTCAGTTACCTCAACTGTGAAATGGGACAGCTCTCCTCCTCATCCGGTTACTGTAAATTCACAAGTAAAAAGAATTTACTTGTGGGGCAATGGCAGAAAACACCAGTAGGATGGGAAGTGATGCTGGGCAAAGGAGGAACCTACAAAGAGTGTGCTGACAAGAGACAAAACAAAGACTTAGTGGCTGAGAGATTTCAAACAGTTCACTATTAATGGGTTCAAATTGCCTATTCGAGGGATGCACATACAGCAAAACAGCACCCACTTTTTGCCAGATGACTGTTCTAGGATGCGTTACACACAGTCTCTAATTGAATCCTGAGGAAGAGAGGAGTCGCCTGGGACACCCAGAAGCTCTGCCGGCAGTCCCAGCTGGCCGTGCTGCTACTAGGAGCTGGCCTGGTACTCACAACTAGATTGCAATGTCAGACGTCAACAATTTCACAGAACGTCGGTGTCACGCAATGCCGCTCTGTGCCCAAGATGGATCAAAACAAAAGTGAGATGACCCCGTCATCATGTCTGAGCACACGTCAAACATGAGCACTGTCTGAGCTACAAATATGACCAACGTCCCCATATCCTGGCTTATAAGAATGAACCCCTTCTCCTTTTATTAATCACAGCTTTAGCCTCAGTCTTGTCTTCCCTCTTTCTAGATAAGATGTAGTAGAGTACCAGGTTATAGGGTTACCCCTTTCCCTAACAGCATCCAATTCCAGAACGCTGCTTCCTCGAAACCCCCCCCCCAAAAGCACATGACGTGCACCCAGTTCCTGAAAGTCCATTCTAACATCCTCCTGCTGAGATGCCCCAGGGTTCCCTGAGGTGTGTGCTCTCCCTCACTGCAATGAGTAATAAACCCAAATTTAATCCACCACAGGTGTGTTCTCCTGTTGGTCTCTGGCTGGAGGACACTGACAATCCTCTCCCCTCCCCGATAACTCTATGAGATAGATAGTTATTACCCTGCTTTACAGGTGAGGAAACTGAGGCTTAGCCATACACTAAGCAGACCCTGAGACATAAATCTGAGGACAAAAAGAATTTACTTGCTGGGCAATGGGAGAAAACACTAGTAGGGATGGGAGGTGATGCTGGGCAAAGGAGGAAACTACAAAGAGTGTGCTGACAAGAGACAAAACAAAGTCTTAGTGGCTGAAAGATTTCAAACAGAATCTAGAGGTTACCCTGGAGGTTATTCTTATGATTCTATAGATATCCCTTTTTAGTTTAGTTCAGTATTGGAGTGGCTGGAGGGAAGCACCTAAAACTGTTGAGTTGTGTTCCAGTAGCTTTATTTTGTAACAATATAGCTTTTACAACGTGACTGTGTGACTGCAGAACCTTTTGTCTGATGCTCCTTTTATCCACAGTATGGAGGGATGAGTAAAAAAATGTGGATTAAAAATAAATAAATAGTAGGGGGATAAGGGGTAAAATAAATTGGGTAGATGGAAATACTAGTGGTCAATGAGAGGGAGGAGTAAGGGGTATGAGATGTGTGAGTTTTTTCTTTTTCCTTTTAATTTCTTTTTCTGGAGTGATGCAAATGTTCTAAAAAATGATCATGGTGATGAATACACAACTATGTGATGATATTGTGAGCCATGATCATACACCATGTATGGACTGTATGGTGCATGAAGATATCTCAATTATATATATATATATATATATATATATATAGACATTTTTCTACCTACCTGCCATACTGTTTTGGTTTCCTAAAGCTGCTGGAATGCAATATACCAGAAATGGACTGGCTTTAACAATGCGGATCTATTAGCTTACAAATTTACAATTCTAAGGCTGTGAAAATGTCCCAATTAAGGCATCAACAGGACGATACCTTTTCTGAAGACTGGTTACCAGCGAGCTTGGGCTCCTCTGTCAGAGAGCAAGGCATATGGCTATATTTGCTGCCTTCTTCTCTCCTGGAATTCACCACTTCAGCTTCTAGCTTCTCTGTCTATGGCTTTTTCTCTAAACTTCTCTGGGTGTTTCTCTGAGTTTCATCTCTTCCTTTCTGTGTGGGTTTTATTCTCTTATAAAAGGACTCCAGTAAGTGGATTAAAACTCCCCTTAATTGGGATGGGTCATATCTCAATTGAAGTAACCTAGTCAAGTGGCCCACAATAAGACGGCACCCAGAGGAAGGGATTAAAAGAACATAGCTTTTTCTGCAGTATAACAGCTTCAAATTGCCACACATACCAACTGTGGTAGTTAGATTCAGTTGTCAACTGGCCAGGTGAAGGTGCCTAGTTATATTGCTGTGGACATGAACCAATGGCATGTGAAGTTCATCTATTGCTGATTACATCTGCAGTCGGCTAGGAGACGTGCCTGCCGCAATGAATGACGCTTGACTTAATTGGCTGGTGCTTAAATGAGAGAGCTCAACGTAGCACGGCCCAAGCAGCTCAGCCCAGGCCTTTGGAGGTGCAGAAAGAAATCACCCCGGGGAAAGTTGTTGGAACCCAGAGGCCTGGAGAGAAGGCCAGCAGAGACCATCCTGTGCCTTCCCACTAAGAACCTTAGTTGAAAGTTAGCTGTTTCCTCTGAAGAACTAATTAAATAAATCCCCTTTTATTAAAAGCCAATCCATCTCTGGTGTGTTGAATTCTGGCAGCTAGCAAACTAGAACACCCACCATAAAATCAGGAAAATAACATTGATACATTAACTTCATTTCAGTTGTCAGACTGCATTCCAGTTTGGCTAACCATTCCCACAATGCCCTTTACAGCAAAAGTATCCGGCTTATCAACTTAAATTTATAATTACTACCTTATGCAGCTGTCTTTTAAATCAGATAGGTGAAAAGGGAGTTACAAAGCAAAAACACATATCTACTCTATTTTATCTTTACCTGTGCCATTACCTTTACAGTTTTTCTTAATTTCTTCCTATGGATCCAAATTACTGCCTAGTGTCCGTTCATTTCAGCCTGAAGGACACCCATTAGTATTTCTTGTAGGGCAAGTCTGCTAAGAACAAACTCTCTGTTTTTGCGTATCTGGGAATATCTTAATTTCTCCTTCATTTATTTCTTCATTCAGTCGATCTTTATTGGGCACCCACTCTTTGCCAGGCACTCTGCTATTTACTCAATATGCAAAGTCTAAGAAGACATGGTTCCTGTTCTCCAAGAAGCTATGCTCTTATTGAGTGTCTCTTAAGTATTTCTTGGCCCTACTGCAACATTATCATTGAGAGAATGTGCGAAAAAGTTTCTTGGGACTCTACCTGCTGAGTCAGAATTTATGGGGAAGGCTCCAGAATCTCCTAGGGTGGAGTCTGCACTTGTAGCAGCCTTAATTTCTTAGAGGAGTTGTAGGTTTACAGAAAAATTGCACAGAAAATTCCCATATACCCCTCTCTCTGCATTAATAGCCCCCCCATACACAGTTTCCCCTATGATTAATATCTTAACATTTTGCATTAGTGTGTTGCATTTGTAACAACTAATGAACCAATATCGGTATATATATTTAAAAGTGTATAAAATATATATTTATTAAATATATATATATTTTAAAGTATATAACATCTACATTTAAAAGCATATAATATATTAAATATATTAAATATATATCAGCAATATATATTATATATAAAACATTTATATATAACATATAAATATATTTAAAATATATACTTTTAATATATATTAAATATAGATTTATTAAATATAGATTATTTATTAAACATATATATATTTAGTAATCATTCCATGCCAAGAGACTTGTGCAATATTCTTAGGCTCGTGAAAAGTTGTCAAACATACTAAATGTGAAATGTCAACCCTCACTCTAAACTGTCCCCTTTCAGAGCATCAAATGAAGACTTCGTTGGCTCTCATAGTGGCTCTCTGATTTTGGCAGTCCATTGAAAGGGGGAGTTTGAGAGCTGTTGTATACTTTTAAGGATTGTCTGTCCATGCCCTGCCTGAAATACCATGATTTTTTAATGAGAAGTATCTTTCCTAAAGCTGGATATGGTTTGGAAAAAAAAAAAAAGGAAGATCAGATACGATATCCTCCCCTGATTGGTATACGCCTCCAAAGTGTTAGCACAGGGAATCCTCGCTTCTAGGTTAATTCCTATTTTTTCTGCCTTGCAGTCAGGTCCTCATAATCGTAACTGCAAGCTAGCCATCCAGTATCCACTCCTGAAAGAACAGGAAAGACAAACAGGATGCTGTATCTTAGGTGGGGAATTCCTTTCACATTAAGCATTAACCCTTCTGTTTGGTGTTTATGTCAGTTTGAAGCTGTTGTGTATCCCAGAAAAGCCACGTCCTTTAAACCTCATTCAATACTGCTGGGTGGAATCTTTTTTTGTTGTTTCCATGAAGCTGTGATCTGCCCAACTGTGGGTGGTAATTTGATTAGATGGTTCCCATGGAGATGTCTCTACCCGTTCGAGGTGGGTTGCTTATTAGAGCTCTTTAAGAGGGAGTCATTTTGGAAAAAGCTTTAGAGCCACTAGAACCGACAGAGCCAACAGAACGGACAGAGCCCCAGGGAAGTCATTGAAGATTCCCAGACAGAAAGCTAGCAAATGGCGCCATGTGCCCTTCCAGTTGAGCGAGAAACCCTGAATACCATCGGCCTACTTGAACCAAGGTATCGTTGCCTGGATGCCTAAATTTGGACATTTTTATAGGCTTGCCTTAATTTGAACATTTTCAAGGCCATAGCACTGTAAACTTGCAACTTAATAAATTCCCCTCTTTAAAACTGTTCTGTTTCTGGTATATCATATTCCAGCGGCTCTTATAAACTAGAACAATGCTCAACTCAGTTTATAAACTTATAAACTAAAACAATGCTCAACACCCCTTGATTAGATCTGAACTAGCTATCCAATCTCACCTCCCAGGGTCCCAGAGTCTCACTGAACAACTTTCAATTCCTTCCAAGAGACACGTCTCTAGATACACAAAATGGATTTATATGCAGAATGGAATATTATTTGGCAGTGAAAATGAACGAAGTTCTGATACAAGCAACAACATGAATCTTGAGAACCTTGAGTGAAATAAGCCAGATGCAAAAGGACAAATGTGCAATTTCGCTGATAGGATGTATTTGAATAAACAAATTCATGGAGTTTGAAAACTGAATACAAGCTACCAGGGGCCAAGGTGGGGATAAGGAGAGGGGAGTTAATGCTTATATTGGTATGGGATTTCTGTTTGGGGTGATGGAAAAGTTTTGGTAACAGATGGTGGTGGTGGTAGCACTACTTTGCGAATGTAATTCACACCACTGAATTACATACCTGAATGTGGTTAAAAGGAGAAATTTTAGGTGTATATATGTTATTAAAATCTATTTTTAAAAAGAAAACAAAAACAGAAGACTGCACAGCCTACAGTAAATTATGGACTCTAGGTAATAGTACAATTATAATAACATTCCCTCACCAGTTGTAACAAAGTTACCACACCAAAGCAAAATGTTAATAATGGGGGCAGGTATATGGGGGAATGCTGTATTTCCTGCATGGCTTTCCTATAAACCTACACTTCTCTAAAAATAAAAAAGACAGAGTCACATTCACGCTCATTTCCTGCTCTTTGCATGTGCTGATTCACCTAACTGGAAACACTCCCTCTCCCACCACTTCAATCATTCTCTACTCAAACAATTCATCCTTTAGGCCCACCTCCTCCAGGAAGCCATCCTGGACAACTCCCAGGCTTGGTCAGTACCTCCTCTGGGCTCTGCCAGCCCCTTAGTCACACAGTGTGCAGAAATTCCCTGCTTACAGATCTGTCTGCCTCTCTAGACCATGGGTTCCATCAGGGGGATTGCTTAATCTGATTCCCTGCTGTGTCCCTGGCACTGAACATAGTACCTATAGATGTTCAATAAATGTCTACTAAATGAAAGAAATCAGTGAGTAAATTTTGCTCATACCTGTGCTGGTTTGAAAGAATTTATGTACTCTAGAAAAGCCATTTTAATCCTGATCCCATTTTGTGGAGGCAGCCCTTTTTTAAAAATCCCTATTCAGCACTAGAGGTTGAAAGCTTGATTAGGTTGTCTCCACAGAGATGTGACTTACCCAATTGCGGGTATTAGACTTGATTACATGGAAACGTTTCTCCACTCATTCCAGGTGGGTCTTGATTACTTTACTGAAATCCTTTAAAAGAGGAAGCACTTTGGAAAAGGCTTGAGATCTGAGCTAGCCACCAAAAAATGACAACAGGGCTATGAAGCAGAAAGTCCACACAACAGAGACCTTTGGAGATGAAGAAGGAATACACCCCTGGGGGAGCGTCATGAAACAAGAAGCCTGGAGAGGAAGCTAGCAGACAGCACCATGTTCGCCATGTACCTTTCCAGTTTATAGAGAAGTCCTTGGTTCATCGGCTTTCTTGAACCAAGGTATCTTTCCCTGGATGCCTTAGATTGGACATTTCTATAGCTTTGCTTTAATTTGGACATTTTCACAGTTTTGGAAGTATAAACTAACAACTTATTAAATTCTATTTTTTTAAAAAGCCATTGCATTTCCAGTATATTCCATTCCAGCAGCCTGCAAACCAGAACACACCCCTTCCCAGCTCAACCTCTATACCACGCACAGAGACATACATCTGCTCAGTCCTATTTTCCTGACCTTATTCTCTTCTCTCTCTCTGTTCCACCAACAAAGCTCATCATCTTTTAATACCACCTCCTCCAGGAAGCTTTCCTTCCCTACATGCTTGGAGTAGGGAAGCTTTTGGGCTGCCAAGCCCTGCAAGCTTTGACCTAAGAGCAGAGAATTTCCCTGAAGATTTACCCCATGTCAGTTTCCACTCACTTCCCCCATGACTCAGACACCACCCACTGCTTTAGAGGACTCAGTTCCCTTTCTGTGAAATGTGGGCCAGCTGGACCAGCCTCTCAGAGGCTTGCCGGTAACAGAATTCCAGAACCTCAGCAAACATCCACAGAAGGAGAGAAAGGCTTCCTGTATAGGCAAGCAGGGCTGTGCCATGACCCCACACGTGGAATGAGGTTTCTGTTTCTTCCTTGGGCTGGGCCAGAGCCTGGTGCCTCTTTGCCCTCCCACTTCCCCCCAGGGGAGGCCCACAGTGGGCTGCGGGCAGGGGACAGGCGGTGAGCAACCCTCTGTGCTTCTCACCAAGCTGGACCACACCCACCCAGGCTGTCGAGGTAGCTCCAACCACAGGATCTGCAGCAGAGACAGCACCTTCCCGCCTCCTTGCCTCTGCATTGCCTGAGCACTTCTCTGCCTGGCATGCCCCTTCCTCCATTTCGCCAGCATTTTACCTGTCTTTGGGTTACCTTGCATCCTGCAGGTTTGCTCATACCCCCCATGTCGAACCTTACCCCCTTCTGGGCACTGTTGCCCTCGAGAGTCCCAGGAAGGAGGGCGTGACCCTCCACAGAGTTCTGTCCACAGTGGAGCTGGCTCCTGGAGCTGTAGGAGTTGCTACAGCCCCCAAGCCTCCATTCCTCACATCTCAGAACAGTGAGGTCTCCAGGAACACAGGCTAGCACCTTAGAGGGAAAACACCATCAGTCTTCCAGGTGCCCTCAGACTGCTTGAGAAAGGGTTGTCCTCACTCCTGCCTTCACCTTCTCCCTCTTATCCTCCTCCTCCCACCATTCTCCTGAAATGACCAAAATGTTTTCTCTTGTTTCCACCTATGGGAGGGGTGGGCCCTCTCTCCCTCCTACTAGGAACTCCACTCTCTGACCTCGAGTCCTTAGATCTCATCCTACCTCCCTGGCTGCTTCTCAGTCTCCTTCCTGAGCAGTTCTTCATCTGCCTGACCCTGAAATGTGACTGATGTTCCAGAGTCTTTGTTAGGCAAATTCCTTCTGCTGTTGGGAAGTTGAGGAGGGAAGGAGCCAACTAGATAAGGCTGTTGAGTTTCTCCAAGGAGTGAGCCAACAGAGGGCAGAAGAGTCAATGGAAAGAACCAAGACCAGAACTGAGTATGAAACCAAGAATTAATTGGCCAAATGTTCTGGTCCAAACTGGTCAAAGAAACCAAATGGCCCCAAGCATAGATATGGGGAGAACTAGGGTGAGGTCATAAAACCATCAGGGCCTGGTGCCTTTTAAGGGACAATGTATTTAATCAGCTTCCTTTCCAAACTCGTCTATAATTTTTGGTCTGCTCAGATTTCCTATTTCTTCTTGGGTCCGTTTAGATAACCTGCAACATTATGTGATATTATCATTTCTTTTTTCCCTAAACATAGTGGGTATTGATTGTTGCATAACAAATTCCACAAATTAAGCACCTTAAAA
This sequence comes from Tamandua tetradactyla, assembly GCF_023851605.1. Lineage (NCBI taxonomy): Eukaryota > Metazoa > Chordata > Mammalia > Pilosa > Myrmecophagidae > Tamandua > Tamandua tetradactyla. The sequence continues at coordinate 84,227,233 of NC_135337.1, forward strand.
CAACACACATTTATCAGTCCACAATTCCTATCAGTACCTGCATGCTTAGCTGTGTCCTTTCCTCAGGGTCTCTCTGGAGATTACAATCAAGGAAATGACCAAAGCTAAGTTTTTTTTTTTAATTACCAAAATTTATAAATTCTCTGTACCTACCAAGCAAGAATTCCCTCTTTCTCTTTTCTCCTATGCTCTGGTAACCTCTAATCCACTTTCTGTCTACAAATTTGCTATTCCTATACATTTCATATAAATGAGATCATACAATATTTTCTTTATATGCCTGGCTTATTTCACTCAGCATAATGTTTTCATGGTTCATCCATGTTGCAGCATGCCTCAGAACTTCATTCTTTCTTATGGTGGAATAATATTCCACTGTGTGTATGAATCATATTTTCTTTTATCCATTCATCTGTTGATGAACAACAGATGTTCATCTGTTTGATTGATCAATGTTTGGCTATTGTGAATAAATTGATATGAACATTGGTGTATGAGTATCTGTTTGAGTTCTGGTTTTTTAATTCTTTTGGATATATGTGTAGGAATGGAATTCCTGGATCATAAGGAAATTCTACATTTAAGTTTGTGGAACTGCCATACTGGTGTCCACAGTAGCTGCACCATTTTATATTCTTACCAACAGGGGTTGGTACCACAATTTGTTTATCCATTCATTGGTTGCTGGACACTGGGTTGCTTCCATCTTTTGGCAATTGTGAATAATGCCACTATGAACATCAGTGTGCAAATATCTATTCAAGTACTTGCTTTCAATTCTTTGCTTTGGAGAAAATACTTAGAAGTCAGATTTCTGGATTTAATATTGGTATGTTTAACTTTCTGAGGAACTGCCAACCTGTCTTCCACTGTGGCTGCACCATCTTGCATTCCCACAGACAATGAACAAGTATTTCTATTTCTCCACAACCTCTCCAACACTTGTTATTTACAATTTTCTGAATAGTAGCCATTCTAGTGAGTGTGAAATGGTATTTCGTTGTGGTTTTGATTTGTGTTTTTCTAATGACTGATTAGATGTTGAGTGTCTTTTCACGTACTTTTAGGCTAATTGTGTATCTTCTTTGGACAAATGTCTATTCAACTTTTTGCCCATTTGAAAAATAGGGTTGTGTTTCTATTGTTGAGTTACAGAATTTCTTTATATATTCTGGATAGTAAGCCATTATTGGATATGTGGTTTCCAAATATTTTCTCCCATTCTGTAAGTTGACTTTTTACTTTCATGATGAAGTCCTTTGATGCACAAAAGTTTTTAATTTTGATGAGGTCCCATTTATTTGGTTTTTTCTTTTGTTGCTCATGCTTTTGAGGTTAAGTCTAATAAAACACTTCCTATAACAGGTCCTGAAAAAGCTTTCCTTTTTTAAAAAAAATTTTTAAGTCTTGAATCTTATATTGAAGACTTTGATTCATTACAAGTTTGATTTTTATATGCATTGTGTGTCACAGGGGTATATGGGTATCCAGTTTTCCAATCACCATTTATTGAAGAGACTACTCTCTCCCATTTGAATGGATTTGACACACTTGTTAAAAATCAGTTGTAGTCACCCCCAGAGAACTTCTTTCGTTGCTCAGATAAGACCTTTCTCTCTAAGCCAACTTGGCAAGTGAACTCACTCCCCCACACACACACATGGGACATGACTCCCAGGGATATAAATCTCCCTGACAATGTGGGAAAGGACTCCCATGATGGGCCAGGGCCTGGCATCAAGGGATTGAGAAAGCCTTCTTGACCAAAAAGAGGAAGAGATAAATGAGACAAAATAAAGTCTCAAAAAAGTCAATTGTGATGATAAAAAAATATTTATTCCTTCTAGCCTCCAATGTTCTGAAGCAGCTAAAAGGAAAAATCTGAGATGATGGTATGGTAGCCCATGACAAACTCTGGAATCTGTCCTGTAACTAATGGTTGAAGAGTGCTTTGAAAACTACTGCTTTTTTCTTTCTTTGCTCTGTGTATATGTTGTATTATACAATTTAAAAGTTTTTTAAAATGTCTCAGTGGCTGAGAGATTTCAAACAGAGTTGAGAAGTTATCTGGAGGTTATTCTTATGCAGTATAAGATATCCCTTTTTAGTTTACGGTGTTTTGGAGTGGCTGGAGGGAAGTACCTGAAACTGTTGAACTGTATTCTAGTAGCCTTGATTCTTGAAGACAATTGTATAACTGTAAGCTTTTACAATGTGACCAGGTAATTGTAAAAACCTTGTGTCTGATCCTCCTTTTATCCAGGGTATGGACAGATGAGTAAAAAAATAAGGACAAAAAATTACTAATGTAGGGGATAAAGGTTTTAAAAAACTAGGTAGATTGAAATACTAGTGGTCAATGAGGGGGGAGGGGTAAGGGGTATGGAATGTATGAGTTTTTTCTTTGTTCTTTTCACTTCTTTTTCTGCAATGATGCAAATGTTCTAAAAATGGTCATTATGATGAATACACAACTATGTGATGATATTGTGAGCCATTGACTATATACTTTGGATGGACTATATGTTGGTGACTTTATCTCAATAAAAATATTTTTAAAAATCAGTTGTGAAGGGTCTTCCGGACCCAGGGAGGAAAAAGAGGTGTAATAAAATAACACATCAGTGGCCAAAAGAGATCAAATGGACTTGAGAGGCTATTCTGGAGGCTACTCTTATCAAGCTTCAGTTAGATACTGCTGATTGCCATGATTGGCTAAATCCCAACCAGTATCACTCCTATTGACTCTTGAGAACATCTAGGGATTAAACTGAAACTCTATAAAGGTTACATGCACTAAGTTTGCTTTTCTGGAACGTACAAGTCCAGGAGGGTTCCTAGGTCAGATAAAACCTGAAACCCAGAGGGACCAGCCTCTTCAAGATTATCAATTAACTGCATCCCCCTTTCCTTTAGGGTCAACACACCTTCTCAACATGAAAAGGTCCTAACAGACATTACCCAAAGATCCCTATAGACTGGAAATAGGATTAAAGGAGACGGAGGAAGTATAACAGAGAAAATGGGATTTAATAAATGAGTATGACTGTTGAATCACTATATTAATATTCCATCTCGCCGCCAGTGTTTTGGAGCAGCTAGAAGGAAAAATCTGAGATGATGGTATGGTAGCCCACAATACTATTGTACTGCTGTGTAACTACTTGTTGATATGTGCTTTGAAAATTATTGCTTTTTTCTTTCTTTGCTTTGTGTGTGTATATATATATATATATTACAGTAAAGAAAAAAAACTTTTAAAAAATCAGCTGTGAGGGATCCCAATGGCCAATTAGGAGAGCTGGGCTACTCATCTCCCAGAAAAAAAAAAACAGAGATTGGGCAGAAACTGTCTGCAATGACGGATCTATGGTCCTAAGATTAGGGGGGTGCTCAACAACACACAGGAAAGTGAGGGACAAAGAGGTGGGACTATGGTGAGAAATCAAGAGTAACCCCCTCAGCTCCAGCTGCTGGTGCCCAACTCCCACTCCCAGGACAGAAAGCATCCAGTTCTCCAGTCTCTGGTGGGCAGGCAACTCCAGAATGAAAGGGCAGCAGAGGTCCACTCTCCCAAGAAAAGGTGAGCCATGGTCTACTGTGCCAGCTTTTGGCCAGTGGATTTGGACTGCTATGGTTTCAACCCACCCACCCTGCATGGCTATGCCATTGTCTGGAGTCCACAGGGAGATAAGAAGAGCTTACCTTCTGAAGGTTTAGGAGAATAAGTTGCTAAAGACTGCCATCCTCTGGATAGCAAGGAAAGCATATCTCTGAAAAGACATCCAAAATGCTTCTAAGCAAGGAGGGCCATCTGCTGGGCAGGTCAGAAAAAGTGCATCCTTGGGGAATGGAATTCAAGGCTTTTAGACATCTTTGCCTGATGTCCCTGGAGACCTGTGGAGTTGGTGTGCATCCCCTTTGTGCGTCCCTGGCTCAGAGTAATACTGACAAGTCAAGTGTTAAAGAAGAGCATTAATACAAATCCAACCAACAACAAAAGCTTTGACAAAAAAAAGAGAATCCAACGTTCAGAGTAATCTCATTAAGATAATCTGAAGCCCAAACATCAGCAAAAAATAATAAGCCATATTAAGTAACAGTAGGATATGGCCAGTCAAAGGAGCAAATTAAAAAGTCAGAGGAGATACAGAATCTGGAACAACTAATGAAAGATGTCCAAAGAAGTCTCCTAAGCAAATTCAACACAATGGCTTAGGAGAGAAAGGCTATTAAGACATTAAGAGAGCATAAAGAAGAACTTGCAGCACGCAGAGAAAAATAACAGATTTTATGGGAATGAAGGACATAAAAGATGAAATTTAAAATATGCTAGAAGCACACCACAGTATATTTGAATTGGCAAGAAAAAAGATCAGTGAGCTGGAAGACAGAGCATCCAGTTTCAAAAATAAAAAAGAACAGATAGAGAAAAGAATGGGAAAAATTGAGCAGGGTTTCTGGGAACTGATTGACCCCTTGAAGTGCACATTTATGTCCCAGAAGGAGAAGAGAAGGGAAAGGGGGCAGAAAGAATATTTTAGGAAATGATGGTCAAGTACTTATCAACTGTGCTGGTTTGAAAGGAAGCATGCCCCCTAGAAAAGCCATGTTTTGATCAAAACCCCATTTCATAAAGGTGGAGTAGTTCCTATTCAATACTGTATGTTTGAAACTGTAATCAGATCATCTCCCTGGATGATGTGATTTAGTCAAGAGTGGCTGTTAAACTGGATTAGGTGATGACATGTCTCCACCCATTTGGGTGGGTCTTGATTGGTTTATTGGAGTCCTGTGAAAGAGGAAATGTTTTGGAGAATGGGAGATTCATAGAGAGCAGAAAATGCTGCAGCACCATGAAGCAGAGAGTCCGCCAGCCAGTGACCTCTGGAGATGAAGAAGGAAAATGCCTCTCAGGGAGCTTCATGAAACAAGAAGCCAGGAGAGAAAGCTAGCAGATGACGCCGTGTTCACCATGTGCCCTTCCAGCTGAGAGAGAAGACCTAACTGTGTTCACCATGTGCCTTCTCATTTGAGAGAGAAACCCTGAACTTCTTCGGCCTCCTTGAACCAAGGTATCTTTCCCTGGCTGGATGCCTTAGATTGGACATTTCTATAGATTTGTTTTAATTGGGACATTTTATCAGCCTTAGAACTGTAAACTAGCAACACATTAAATTCCTCTTTTTAAAAGCCATTCCGTTTTTGGTATATTGCATTCCAGCAGCTATCAAACTAGAACAGCAACTCTTACAAAAGGCATTGATTTCCAGGTCCAAGAAGTGCAACATACCCCAAACCAAATAAACCTGGATAGACCCACTCCACAGCATACTCATCAGAATGTCAAAGGCCAAAGATAAAGAGAGCCTTCTGAAAGGAGCAAGAGAGAAGAGATTCATTATGTACAAGGGATGCCCAATAAGACTAAATGCTAATTTTTCATCAGAAACCATGAAGGTGAGAAGGTGGTGGTATGATATATTCAAGATACTGAAAGAGAAAAATTTCAAGCCAAGAAATCTCTATCCAGCAAAATTGTACTTCAAAAATGAGAGAGAATATTTTCAAACTTCAACCTCTGTGCAAGACCAAAGGGAGAGATGTTTATTTGGTGCAAAATTTTTATTTTGAGTAGCAGATTGTGCCTGTTTGAAAGGATTATGTACCCTAGATGTTTTAATCCTGATCCGTCTTGTGGAGGCAGCCATTTCTTTTAATCCCTATTCAGCTGCGTAGGTTGGAAACTTGACTGGATTATCTCCATGGAAATGTGATGCTCGATTGTGGGGATTAACCTTTGATTAGAAGGAGATGTGACCCCACCCATTCCAGGTGAGTCTTGATTAGTTTACTTTAAAAGAGGAAACATTTTGGAGAAAGCTTCAGAGGCATGAGAGAGAAAGCCCCAGAGCCCACACAGCCAGACCTTTTGAGACAAGAAATAAGCCCTCAGGGAAGCTTCAGGAAACAAGAAGCCTGGAGAGAAAACAGACGTCACCATGTTCACCATGTGCCTTTCCAATTGAGAGAGGAACCCTGAACTTCCTCGGCCTTTCTTGAGTGAAGGTAACTCCTTGTTGGTGCCTTAATTTGGACAGTTTTATAGACTTGCTTTAACTGGGACATTTTCATGGCGTTAGAACTGTAAACTTGCAACTTGTTAAATTCCTGTTTTTAAAAGCTGTTCTGGGGCGGGCCGCGGTGGCTCAGCGGGCAAAGTGCTTGCCTGCCATGCCGGAGGACCTCGGTTCGATTCCCGGCCCCAGCCCATGTAAAAAACAAACAAACAAAATACAATAAAACAAGAAAATGTTTAAAGATGTTTCCCTTTCTTCCTTCCTTCCTTCCATCCTTCCTTCCTTCTCTCTGTCTTTCCTTCCCTTCCTCCCTCTCTCTAAAAAAAAAAAAAAAAAAAAAAAAGCTGTTCTGAGCATGCACGGGTGGTTCAGTGGTAGAATGCTTGCCTTCCATGCAGGAGACTCGGGTTTAGTTCCGACCAGGCACCCAAAAAATATATATATACTGGTAAAAGCCATTCTGTTTCTGGTATATCACATTCTGGCAGCTAGCAAACTAGAAACACACATTATCTAATTTAACTTGTATGGTCAGTTTAGTTAAACACCATAATTACATGAAATCTTGAATAGGGTGTGAGATCTTGTTGGTTTGTACAGGTTAGTGTGATGCCCTGATATATCCCAGAGTAATTTCAGCAGTGAATAAAAAAATATTTTCAAAATCCTCTTGGGGGTCTGGGGAGAAAGGAGGAAATATTCAACCTTCTCCTTCTGGGGAATTCCTGATATTCTCACAAGCAGTGGAGACAACCAATTCAATAGCCCGAGCCCCCAGTCTTGGTCTCACCCTTAGGAAGCTTATTCCTGCTAAGCCTACTTGTAATTATGCCCAAGAGTCACCCCCAGAGAACCTCTTTTGTTGCTCAGATGTGGCCTCTCTCTCTAAGCCAACTCGGCAGGTGAGCTCACTGCCCTCCCCACTACATGAGACATGACTCCCAGGGTGTAAATCTCCCTGGCAACATGGGACCTGACTCCTGGGGATGAGCCGGGACCCGGAATCATTGGAATGAGGAAGCCTTCTTGACCAAATCGGGGCAGAGAGAAATGAGACTAAATAAAGCTGTAGTAGCTGAGAGATTTCAAACAAAGTTGAGAGGTTATCCTGGAGGTTATTCTTATACATTATATAGATATCCCTTTTTAGTTTATGGTATATTGGAGTGGCTGCAGGGAAGTACCTGAAACTGTTTAGCTGTTTTCCAGCAGCCTTGATTCTTAAAGAGGACTGTGGAAATATATAGCTTTTACAATGTGACTGCATGACTGTGAAAACCTTGTATGTGATGCTTCTTTTATCCAGGGTGTGGACAGATGAGTAAAAAAAATAATGATAAAAATAAATAAATAATAGAGGGTGATAAAGGGTAAAAATTGGGTAGATTGAAATATTGTGGGTCAATGAGAGGGAGGGATAAGAGGTATGGGATGTATGAGTTCTTTTTTATTTCTTTTTCTGGAGTGATGCAAATGTTCTAAAAATGATCATGGTGAAGAATGCACAACTATGTGATGATATTGTGAGCCACTGATTGCATAGTATGGTTGGACTGTATGTGTGTAGATATTTCTCAATAAAAATTTTTAAATAAATTAAAAATAAGGAAGAGTTTCATGCAGAAGCTGAAAAAGTTCATTAATGAGACCTGCTCTGCAAGAAATGCTAAAGGATAACAGAGAGAGGCTTGGAGGTGAGTGTAGAAATGAAGATTATCTGTAACAATAACTAAAAGGGTTAAAAAAAAAAAAGACAAAAATAAGATATTAAATATAAAAACTAAGGGATGAAATAATTGAAATAAGCACTGCCTTCACAGTAATAACATTAAATGTTAATGGATTAAACTCCCCAATAAAAAGACACAGACTGGCACAACAGATAAAAATCTATGAGCCATGTATATGCTGCCTATAAGAAACTCATCTCAGATCTGAGGATAAAATAGGTTGACCAGGAAAGAATCAAAAAAGATATTTCATGCAAACAGTATTTTTTAAAATGCTGGGTCAGTTATACTAACAACAAACAAAATAGATTTTAAATGCAAAGCTGCTATAAGAGATGAAGAAGGACTTTATGTATCAATAAAAGGGACAATCCACCAGGATGAAATAACAATCATAAATATATATGAAACAAACCAGGGACCCCCAATATACATGAGGTGAACACTTATGAAGGAAGAAATAGATGTTTTTACAATAATAATTGGAGACTTCAATACACCACTCACATCAAAAGATAGAACATATAAACAGAGAATCAAAAAGGAAATAGAGAACTTGAATAATTTGGTAAATGTAGTAGACCAAACATATATACAGAACAGAGAGAAAGATATACACTCTTCTCCAGTGCTTATGGATCATTCTCTATGATAAATCACATGTTGGGTCACAAAACAGGTCTTAATAAATTTTAGAAGATTGAAATTATACAAAGCACTTCTCTGATCATAATGAAATAAAGCTGGAAGTCAACAACAGGCAAAGACCTGGAAAATGCACAAAGTTATGGAGGTTGAACAACATACTCAGAAACAAGCAGTCAGTCAAAGGAGAAATTGCAAGGGAAATCACTAAATATCTCGAGATGAGTGAAATGAGAACACAACTATCAAAATTTACGGGATACAACAAAGACAGCATTGAGAGGGAAATTTATAACTCCAAATGCCTACATTAAAAAGGAAGAAAAAGCTAAAATCAAAGACCTAACTACACATCTGGAGGAACTTGAAAAAGGAACAGCAAACTAATCCCAAAGCAAGCAGAAAGAGAGAAATAGCACAGATTAGAGCAGAAATAAATGAAATTGACAAAAACAACAGAGAGAATCAACAAAACCGAAAGTTGGGTCTTTGAGAAGATCAGCAAAATTAACAAGCCTTTAGCTGGACTGACAAAGAAAAAGAGATGAGTTGCAAATAAATAAAATCAGAAATAAGAGGGTGCATTACTATTGACTTCTCATAAATTAAAAAAAAGATCATAGGAGGATACTATGAACAACAGTATGCTGAAAAACTAGGCAATGTAGACAAAATGGACAATTTTCTAGAAACACAGGAACAACCCACATTGACTCCAGGAGAAATAGAAGATATCAACAAACCAGACCCAAGTAAAGAAATTGAAATGATCATCAAAAACCTCTCAACCACAAAAAAGCTCAGGACCAGATGGCTTCACAGTTGAATCCTCCCAATCATTCAAGAAAGAATACAAATCCTGCTCAAACTCTTCCAAAAAACTGAAGGGTGGGAAACACTAGCTAACTCATTCTATAAACATCACCCTAATATCAAAGCCAGACAAGGATGCCACAAAAAAATAAAATTATAGACCAATTTCTCTAATGAATATAGATACAAAAATCATCAAAAAAAATACTTGCAAATTGAATCCAACAACACATTAAATGAATTATACAACATGATCAAGTGGGCTTTATCCCAGGCATGCAAGGGTGTTTCAACGTAATAAAATAAAATAGTGTAATGCATCACATAAACAAACTGAAGGGGAAAAAAATAGCAATCTCAATTGACACAGAGAAATCATTTGAAAAAATCCAACTTGATTTAAAAAAAAAAACTTAGAAAAATGAGAATAGAAAGAAACTTCCTCAACATGATAAAGGGCATAAATGAAAAGCCCACAGCTAACACCGTACTCAATGGTGAAAGATTGAAAACTTTTTCACTGAGATCAGGGAAAGGCAAGGATGCCCATTCTCACCACTGTTATTCAACATTGTACTAGAAGTTCTAGCTAGAACAATTAGGCAAGAAAAAGAAATAAAAGGCATCCAAATTGAAAAGGAAGAATTAAAACTTTATGATTTGCAGATGACGGATTATATACCTAGAAAGTCATGAAAAATCTACAACAAAGCTCTTAGACCTAATACATGGGTTCAGAAAAGTGGTGGGATACAAAATTAACACGTAGAAGTCAGTAGTGTTTCCATAAACTAGTAATGAGCAATCAGAGGAGGAAATCAGGAAAAAAGTTTCATTTACAATAGCAACAAAAAGAATCGTCAAATTAACCAAGGATATAAAGGGCCTGTATGCAGAAAAGTATAGAACATTGCTAAAATAAATTAAAGTAGACTTAAACAAATGGAAGGACATTCCGTTTTCATGAATTGGAAAGCTAAATATTGTTAAGACATCAATTCTACCCAAAATGATTTAAAGATTTAATGCAATCCCAATCAGAATGCCAACAGCTTACTTTGCAGAATTGGAAAAGTCAATTACCAAATCTATTTGAAAGGGTAAGGGGTCCTAGATAGCCAAAAACACCTTTAAAATGAAAAATGAAGTTGAAAGACCCACACTTTCTGACTTTAAAGCATATTACAAATCTACAGTGATAAAAACAGCATGATGTTGGCATAAAGATAAACATACTGGCCAATGGAATTGAATTGACAGTTCAAAAATAGACCCTCATATCCATGATCCATTGATTTTTTGACAAGGGTGCCAAGTCCACATAACTGGGACAAAGAAATCTCTTCAACAAATGGTGCTGAGAGAACTGGATATCCATATCCAAAATAACAAAGGAGGACTTCCTGCCTTACACCATAAGCAAAAATTAACTCAAAATGGATCAAAGACTTAAGTATAGAAACCAGAACCATAAAATTCCTAGAAGAAAATGTAGGGGAGCATCTTCAAGATTTGTGGTAGAAGATGGTTCCTTAGACCTTACACCCAAAGCATAAGCAATGAAAGAAAAATTAAATTGAATACTTTTTTGCTTCAAAGGACTTTCTCAAGAGGGTGAAAAGCAGCTTATTCAATGATAGAAAATATTTAGACACCACTTATTTAATACTGGTTTAATATCCAGAATATGTAGATAGATCCTACAACTCAACGATGAAAAGACAAACAACCCAAATTAAAAATGGGCAAAAGACATGACAAGACATGTTTCTCAAAAAGATATACAGATGGCTAGAAAGCATATGAAAAGATGTTCAACGTCACTAGATATTAGGGAGATGCAAATTAAAACTACAACGAGACATTATTTCACACCTATTAGAATGGCCATTACTTACAAAAAACAAAAAACAGAAAATGTCAAATGTTGGAGAGAATGTGGAGAAATAGGAACACTTGGTCACTGTTGGTGGGAATGTAGAATGGTGCAGCTGCCATGGGAGAGTTTGGTGGTTCCTCTTGAAGCGAAGTATAGAACCTCCGTACGATCCAACAATCCCACTACTAGCTATACACTCAGAAGAACTGAAAGTAGGATGTGAACAGACATTTGCACTTCGATGCTCACAGCGGCATTACTTACAATTGCCAAGAGATAGAAACAACCCAGGTATCCATTAACCATTGAATGGATAAACAAAATATGGTATGTACATATGATGCACTGTAAGAAGTGATAAGAAATGAAGTCATGACACATGTAACTAAATGGATGATTCTTGGGGACATTATGTTAAATGAAATAAGTCAGACACAAGAGGACAAATATCGTATGACCTCATTAATAAGAAATAAATATAAGTAGCGAACTCATGATGTCAATGTCTAGAATACAGGTCACCAGAAGATAGAATGAGGGCAGAGAACGGGAAACTGAGGCTTAATTTGTGCACTCACATACAGTACACAGAACAGTTCATTCTATAGCAGAACACATGTTCTTCTTAAGCACACATGGATCATTCTCCAGCATAGACTATATGTTAGGGCATAAGACTAGTGTCAATAAATTTCAAATTATGAAATTGTACATAGTATATTCCTTGACTAGAATGAAATGAAGCTAGATATCAATAACACATGGAGAAATGGAAAAGTCACAAATATGTGGAAATTAAACAGCACAACCTTCAACAACCAATGAGTTAAAGAGGAAATCACAAGAGAAATTAGAAATATCTTGAGGTGGATGAAAATGAAAACACGCTACACCAAAATTTATGGGAGGCAGCCAAGGCAGTGCTGGGAGGGAAATCTATAGCTCTAAATGCTTACATTAAAAAAAAAATAGAAGAAGAAGCAAGGGCCAAAGCCCTCCAGAATCCTGGTGATCAAAAGGACCTCTACATTATATAAGGAAGACCTGGAAAGAAAAGCGGAGAAACTAGGATTGAGAAATTGGGATGAGTGGATTCAATCATGATCCGCCCTAAGATACATCACCATGCAATGGCTGGATTAGACAGCCAAAAATGGACAAACCTCTGCTTCAGAGAGGAAAAGGAGGCAATCCTCTCAGACCTGCAGCCTAGCATTCTGTGTGGGAACCTGGGAGCCAGTAAACTCATCTTAGGCACTTGCAAAGACTCTGCTTCAGTGCCTGGTGCCTATCCCCCACCCCTGACGCAGTTGCTGTGGGCGCCTGGGCTTGAGGGGAGTCTGGGACGCTCTCCCCTTGGGAGGAGAGGAGCACACAGGGCAGAGCAGAGCTGACAACTGGCCAGTGAAAGAGACACTCTGGGTCCCCCTGCCTCAATCCCTTATATACAGGGGCTCAGGGAGCTCACTGCACACAGGCAGAGAGGTGGGGGCAAGGCAGCTGCATTGCAACACCAGGCGTCCTTCCCCCACCCCAAGAGGTGGTCTTGCTCTCCGGTGGAAAGCAGAGCAGTTCTGTGCTCACTGCTGGCTGGTGAAGTTGAACTTCCCAGTCCCACCTCCCAGAGTCTTTCCACATGGGAGTCTGGGAATCACAAGACCCATTGGGCCTACAAGCGGCGGTCTTTGTCTCGGTACACAGTGCCCATCCCCCACCCGCGGGGCCAGCAGCGTCCAGCACTCCTGGGGGGCCTGTGGTCTTGACTGGATTTTCAACTGGTCTCGACCCTGACCAGCCAAGTAGGGGAGAGGTGGGGCTGTAGGGAAGGGGTGTTCCAACAGCACCATCTGCTGGAAAGTGGGGAACATGCAGACTGAAAAGCTGTTTGTCTGTCCAGCCTCCAAAAGGGCTGTTCTCTCTGATATAGGCCCTAACCTGGTTTGGCTGGGAATTACTGATAAATCAAGTGCCAAAAGACCTTTATGGAAACACAGATAAAAAAAATATTAGATGAGCAAAGGAAACTAACTTTCAAAATCACTTCATCAAGATAATCAAATGCCAAGAAATCAACAACAAAAAATCAAATGCCATATGAAGAAGTAATAAGATATGGCCAAGCTAAATGATCAAAATAAAAGACCAGAGGAGATGTACTTTGAGCAACTAGTCAAAGATGTTCATACAAATCTCCTAAATAATTTCAATGAATTGGTTAAAGGATACCAAGACAGTAGAGGAGCATAGAAAAGAATTTGAAAGAACAAACAGAAAAATAGCAGATCTTAAAAAATGAAAGATACTGTATATAAAACAAAATATACTAGACACACACAACAGCAGATTTGAGGAGGCAGAAGAAAGAATAAGCAAACTAGAGGACAGAGCAACTGAATTCTAATGCACAGAAAAACAAATGGTGAAAAAGATGGAAATTTTTTACTTAGATTTCAGGGAAATGATGGACAACATACAGCATACACATATAAGAATAATTGGGGTACCGGAAGGAGAAGAGAAGAGTAAAGAGCTATGAATATTATCTGAGGAGATAACTGGATAAAACTTCACAATGCTCATGAAATAAATATGCAAATCAAAGAAGCCCAATGTACTGCAAATAGAATAAATCCAAATAGACCTACTCCAAGATACATACTAATTAGACTATCTAATGCTGAAGAGAAGGAGAGAGTCCTGAGGGCAGCAAGAGAAAAGCACCTCACCACATACAAGGGATGGTTATATAAGACTAAGCGCTGACTACTTGTTGAGCACCATGGAAGCAAGAAGATATGATTTATTTATGACTCTGAAAGACAAAAATTGTCAGCCAAGAATTCTTTATTTAGCAAAACTGTCCTTCAAAAGTGAGGGAGAAAATCAACTGGCCAAGCCCTCGATCTTGAGGCTTGCTCTTGTGAAGCTTATGTAGGTAGCAGACAAGCTCAACCTATCTACAGGTATGCCCTAAGAGTTACTTCTGGAGGACCTCTTTTGTTGCTCAGATGTGGACTCACTCTCTCTAAGCCCAACTCTGCAAGTGAAATCATTGCCCTCTCCCCTACCTAACATATTACCTCCAGAGGTGAAAGTCTCCCTGGCGGTGTGGATGATGACCCCCAGGGATGAGCCTGGCCCTGGCATCATAGGATCAATGATGTCATCCTGACCAAAAAGGGGAAAAGAAGTGTAACAAATAAGGTATCAGTGGCTGAAAGAGTTCAAATAGAGTCTAGAGGCTACTCTGGAGGTCACTGTTATGCAAGTTTCAGTTAGACATTTCTACCTATCATAACTTGCCAACCCCAACCAAAACCATTTCAGCCAATCCTAAAAAAAACGTTGGGCAATATATAAAAGTCTGCAACTTCTCCTTGCACTAGGGTAACTTTTCAGAAACCTACAACCACCAGATGGGTCCCTGAATAAGGTAAAGTCCTGAAAACTAGAGGGGTCAGCCTGTCTAGAACATCAGCTAATTCCATCTCCCTACTCCATATTATTGACAGCCCCTTCCAACATGAAAAAGTTAGAATAGGCATAGCCCAAATATCTCTAAAGAGTTGGAGAAAGATCAGAGGTGATGGTGGAGTTACACAGAGAAAGTAAGGTTTAACAAATGAGTATGAGTGCTTGAACCATTATATTCTTTCTTTTAGTCTCTAGTATCTTAGAGCAGCTAGAAGTAAAGCTAAATTCTTAAAATTGTGGAATTGTAACCCATACCAAATTCTGAAATCTGTTCTACAACTAATTGTGATGTGCTTTGAAATTTATTGCTTTTTTGTATATAGATTATTTTTCACACACAAAAAGAAAAAAGTCTATTGTGATGACAAAATATTTATTCCTTCTAGCCTCCACTGTTCTGGGGCAGCTAGAAGGAAAAATCTGAGAGGATGGTATGGTCGACCATGACAAACTCTGGGATCTGTCCTGTAACTACTTGTTGAAGAGTGCTTTGGAAACTACTGCTTTTTTCTCTCTTTGCTTTGTATGTATGTTATATTATTAAAAATTTTTTAAGTGAGGGAGAGTTTAAAATTTTCACATATAAACAAATGCTGAGAGAATTTGTTAACAAGAGACCTGCTCTGCAAGAAATGTGAAAAGGGAGTTCTGCTGGCTGGAAAAAAAGACAGGAGAGAGACTTGGAGAAAAGTATAGAAATGATGATTATTGGTAAGGGTAACTAAAAGGTTAAAAAGAGAGAAAAACACTAAATCTGACAAATAAATCCAAGGGATAAAATGAATGAAGCAAGGGTAGCTTTTACAGTAGTAACATTGAATGTTAATGAATTAAGCTTCCCAATAAAAAGACACAGATTGGCACAATGGATTTTTAAAAATAAGATCCATTTATATGCTATATACAAGAGACTCACTTCAGACCCAAAGATACAAATAAGTGGAACTAAATGAATGAAAAAAGATATTCCATGCAAGCAATAACCAAAAAACAAGGAGTAGCTATACTAATATCAGATAAAAACAGATTGTAAATGCAAAGATGGTATAAGAGACAAGTAAGGACACTATATATTCATAAAAGGGATAACCCACTGTATTAGTTAGGGTTCTCTAGAGAAACATAATCAACAGGGAACACTTGCAAATATAAAATTTATAGAAGTGTCTCACATGACCGCAGGAACGCAGAGTCCAAAATCCACAGGGCAGGCTGCGAAGCTGAGGACTCCGATGGATGGCCTGGATGAAATCCACAGGAGAGGCTCACCAGCCAAAGCAGAAATGGAACCTGTCTCCTCTGAGTCCTCCTTAAAAGGCTTCCCATGATTAGATTTAGCATCACTAATTGCAGAAGACACTCCCCTTTGGCTGATTACAAATGGAATCAGCTGTGGATGCAGCTGATGTGATCATGACCTAATCCTATGAAATGTCCTCATTGCAACAGACAGGCCAGCGCTTGCCCAATCAGATAAACAGGTACCACAACTTGGCCAAGTTGACACCTGTTCCTAACCATGACACCCACCAAGAAGAAATAACAATCATATATGTCTCTGCACCCAATCACAGTGCTCCAAAGTACATGAGGCAAACATTGGCAAAACTGAAGGGAGAGATAGACCTTTTTCATTAATACTAGGCGCCTTCAACACACCACTCTCTTCCATAGATAGAACAACTAGAAAGAGGATCAACAAATATATAGTGAACCTAAATAATATGATAAATGAATTAGGCCTAACAGACATATATAGATCATTGCACCCCAAAACATCAGGATATGCATTCTTCTCAAGTGCTCATGGAATGTTCTCCAGGGTAGATCATATGTTGGGGCACAAAACAGATCTTAATGAACGAAGTGGGAAGATTAACACTCCCTGACATTAAAACCTATTATTAAGCCACAGTGGTCAAAATAGCATGGTACTGGCACAAAGATAGAAGCATTGAACAATGGAATTGAATCGAGAGTGCAGAAATAGACCGCCAAATCTATGGTCAACTGATTTTTGACAAGACCCCTAAATCTTCTGAACTGGGACAAAATAGTCTTTTCAACAATTGGGCATGGAAGAACTGGATATCTATAGCCAAAAGAATGAAAGAGGACCCCTATCTTACACCCTACACAAAAATTAACTCAAAGCGGATCAAACACCTAAATATAAGAACTAGCACCATAAAGCTTCTAGAAGAAAATGTAGGGAAGAATCTTCAAGACCTAGTATTAGGAGGGAGCTTCCTATACTTTATACCCAAAGCACAAGCAACAAAAGAAAAAATACATAGATGGGAATGCTTCTTCACCTAAAAAGACTTTGTCAAAAAGGTGAAGAGGCAGCCAACTCAATGGGAGAACATATTTGGAAATCACATAAACAAAGGTTTGATTTCCTGTATATATAAAGAAATCATACAACTCAACAACAAAAGAACAAACAACCCAATTATAAAATGGGCTAAGATATGAATAAGCATTTTTCGGAAGAGCAAATACAGGTGGCTCAAAAGCACATAAAGAGATGCTCATTTTCATTGGCTATAAGGGAAATGCAGATGAAGACTACAATGAGAGCCACATGACACCTATAAGAATGGTTGCTGTTAACAAACAGGGAATTATAAATGTCAGAGAGGATGTGAAGTATGCACTGCTGGTGGAAATGTATAATGGTGCAGCCACTATGGAAGACTGTTTGACGGTTCCTCAAGAAACTAAATATCGAGTTGCTCTTGGCCGACACTCTGCCTGCAGGGGAGTCTCAGTGGTTGTCCTTTTGTCATTAGTTGACCCCTGTTGAGGAGGAGGCATGGACCAGCCAGGAGTCCCAGGGTCACGGTGCCCCAGGCTGGGCCTGGAATCACCTATGTGTCCCACTGATTAACACTAGAAATATGAATTATTTCTTGCAAGAATTATTTCAAAGATATGATTTGTGTACAAACAGTGTTTAAGTCCAGGGTACAGGGGGGAAACTGCTATTGCATGCTATAAGCTATGTTCAAAGGGAAACCGTCAGCACTACCACAGCAACAGCAGAGGTAAGCAATGGGGTGAGGGACAAGAGTTAAGAGAAGGTTTAGATCTCCTATTCAGCGAGGGTATGTTTATTGGTTTTCTTTCTCTTGGGAACAAAGAAATTATCTAAATTGAGAATGCTGATGGACTGTGGACTTCGAACACTATACATGATGCCTGATTAATGCAAGTGGCTGAAAGATGCACTGACAGAGAAGTAGATTGGTGACTGATGGTGTATACTTATGAATAAAGCCTGTGCTGCTACAAAAGAAACGTTGTCTTGAGGCATGCAACGATGTGAATGAACATGTGGAACATTTGGTGAGGCAAAATAAACCAGGAACAAAGAATAACAATGGTATGGTCTCCTTTAGAAATAGCTTATAAGAAAACAGGGACCTAGATTGTAAGCTTTTAGAGAAGGCACATTAAGTCCAGAGGTGAGTAACATTTCTGGATTTTGAGAGGCTGCTTTATATATATAACTTGATATTTAGAGATAAAAATTAAGCTGATCAGGTTGGGGTTAAGAACACAGGGGTAAGGAAGACAGTGTCTATATTTTAGAACCACACATACTCTTTGACACCAATGGAAGAAAGTTTATTTGGTCTGGAACTGAAATTTTCTGTAGTGCATAATCCAATTCATCCTATCTGTATAACTCATTTGAACAATTGAAACACAGGGAGCCCAGAATAGGAAAGAGGTCCTTTAATCCTATATAGATTGTAATGCCTGGATACATCCTAGAGTATATTAAGCAGATATTCAAAAAGTGTTGGCAAAGTCCCCAGAGGGATGGGAGAAAGAATATGGAACTATTAAACCTTACCATCAGGGAATCCCTTGATGCTCTGTCAAACTTTAGGGACACCCAATCAATAGGGCTTGCCCTTGATCCTGAGACTTACTCTTGTGAAGCTCATTAAGCAGTAGAGAAGCTTAGACTACTGTCATGGTCCCCTTCATGTGTCAACTTAGCCAAGTGATGGTACCTGTTTGTCTAGTTGGGCAAGTGCTGGTCTGTCTGTTGCAATGAGGACATTTCATAGAATTAAATCATGATCATGTCAGCTGCATCCACAGCTGATTCCATTTCTAATAAGCCAAGGGGAGTGTCTTCTGCAATGAGTGATGCCCAATCTAATCACTGGAAGCCTTTTAAGGAGGATTCAGAAAAGACAGACTCTCTTCCTGCTTCGGCTGGTGAGCCTCTCCTGTGGAGCTCATCCAGACCCTCCATTGAAATCGTCGGCTTCACAGTCTGCCCTGTGGATTTTGGACTCTGCGTTCCCACGGTCACGTGAGACACTTCTATAAATTTTGTATTTACGAATGTTCCCTGTTAATTCTGTTTCTCTAGAGAACCCTAACTAATACAACTACCTATAGGCATGCCTAAGAGTTACATGGACCACCTCTTTTGTTGCTCAGATGTGGTCTCATTCTCTCTAAGCCCAACTCTGCAAGTGAAATCATTGCCCTCCCTGCTACTTGGGACATGACATCCAGGGTTAAAAGTCTCCCTGGTGATGTGGGAGATGACTCCCAGGGATGAATTTGACCCTGGCACCATGGGATTAACAATTCCATCCTGACCAAAAGGGGGAAAAGAAGTGTAACTAATAAAGTATCAGTGGCAGAGAGAGTTCAAATAGAGGTTAGAGGCTACTCTGGAGGTTGCTCTTACACAAGCTTCAGGTAGACCTTTCTACTTACCATAATCTGTCAAACCCCAACTGGGGCCATTCCAGCCAATACGAAAGAACACCTAGGGCAATATATAAGATTCCACAAGAGTTCCATGCACTAGAGTAACTTTCTAGAAACCTACAATCTCCAGATGGGTACCTGCTCCAGATAAGTCCTGAAACCTAGTCCAGCCTCCCCAGAACATCAGATAGTTCCATCTCCTTACCCCATATTAGTGACAGACCCTTCCACTATGAAAAATTTAGAATTACCATAGCCCAAAGACTCCTAAAGAGAGGGATGGAAGGATCAAAGGTGATGGTGGAGTTATACATAGAAGATAGGAATTAACAAATGAATATGAATGCTGAATCATTAAATTGATATCTCTTGCAGTCTCCAGTATTTTAGAGTAGCTACAAGTAAAAAACCTAAAATTGTGAAATTGTAACTCATGTGAAACTCTGAAATAAATTCTAAAACTAATTGTGGTGTTTTGCTTTGAAATCTATAGCTTTTTTGTATAAATGCTATTTTTCACAAAAAAAAGAAGGAAAAAGTCGATTGTGATGATTAGAGGATATTAAGCCCTCTAGCCTTCTATATTCTAGAGCACCTAGAAGGAAAAATATGAGAGGATCATAAGGTAGCCCATGACAAACTCTGGGATCTGTCTTGTAAGTACTTGTTGAAGAGTGGTTTGGAAACTATTGCTTTTTACTTCTGCTTTGTAGATATGTTATACTATATAATTAAAAAGTTTAAAAAATAGATCTTAATAATTTTTAAAATATTGATACTATTCAAAGTACATTCTCTGGTCTCAATGGAATGAAGTTGGACATCAATAACCACTGAAGAGTCTGAACTTTCACAAACATATGGAGATTAAACAACACACTCTTAAACAATCAGTCTGTCAAAGAAGAAATTGCAAGAGAAAGAAGTTAGTATCTAGGGATGAATGAAAGTGAGAATACAATACATCACAACTTATTGGATGCAGCGAGGTGGTGCTGAGAGGAAAATTTATAGCTCTAAATGTTTACATTAAAAAATAAAATATCACTCCCAGGGGTGTAAATCTCTTTGGCAACTTGGGACAGGGGAAATCCTGGGATAAGCCAGGACCTGGCATCATGGAATTGAGAAAACCTTGACCAAAAGGGGGAAGAGAGAAATGAAGCAAAATAAAGTGCCAGTGGCTGAGAGATTTCAAACAGAGTCGAGAGGTTACCCTGGAGGTTATTTTACACATTATATAGATATCCCCTTTTTAGTTTATGGTGTATGGAAGTGGCTAAAGGGAAGTACCTGAGAGTGTAGAGCTGTGTTCTAATAGTCATGTTTCTTGAAGATGATTGTATAATGACATAGCTTTTACAATGTGACTGTGTGATTGTGAAAACCTTGTGTCTGATGCTCCTTTTATCTATGGTATGCACAGATGAGTAAAAAGTATGGATAAAAATAAATAAATAACAGGGGAACAAAGGTTAAAATAAATTGAGTAGATTGAAATACTAGTGGCCAATGAGAGGGAGGGATAAGGGATATGGTATGTATGAGTATTTTCTTTTTTATTTCTTTTGCTGGAGTAATGCAAATGTTAAAAAAAAGTGATCATAATGATGAACACGAAACTATGTGATGATATTGTGAGCCACTGATTGTACACCATGTATGGAATGTCTGTATGTTAAGAATGCTTATACGTTAAATTTTCACGATAAAAATTTTGTTGTTGTTGTTTTTTTGCATGGGCAGCACCGGGAATTGAACCCAGGTTTCTGGCGTGGCAGGTGAGAATTCTGCCACTGAGCCACCATCACACCGCCCTAAAAATATTTTTAAAGAATAAAAATAAGGTATCAGTGGCTGAGAGAGTTCAAATAGAGTTGAGGGGCTGCTCTGGAGACTACTCTTTTGTGAGCTTCAGCTAGACATCGCTATTTATCATGGTTTGCCAACCCCCAAACAAATCCATTCCTGCCAACACCTATGGCTCTATCTGAGATCCTACAGAAGCTTCATGCACTATGTTTACTTCCCAGAACCTACAACCTCCAGATGGTTCCAAGGCCAAATAACCTGAACCCAGGTGGTTCAGGGCTGGTCCCTGAAACTTGCAGGGACCAGCCTCTGAAGAACATCACCTAGTGTCATCCCCCTATCCCATATTATTGACAGCCCACTCCAATTTGAAAAAGTTGCCCCTAATTGCCCCTAAAGATTGGGAGAAGGATGAAGGGAGAAGGTGGAGTTATAGCAGACAAGATAGGATTTAACAAACGAGTATGACTGCTGAATGATTACACTGATATTCTTTTAGTCTCCAGAGTCCTGGAGCAGCTGGAAGGAAAAACCTAAAATTGTGGAACTGTAAGCCATACCAAACCCTGAAATCTGTTCTATAACTAAGTGTTACAGTGTGCTTTGAAATGTATCGCTTTTTCTGTATATACATTATTTTTTCAAGGTAAAAACAAACAATAAATAAGTGCTTACATTAAAAAGGAAGAGAGAGCTAAAATCAAAGGCTTAACTGACCAACTGAAGAAACTAGAGAAGAGCAGCAAGCTAACCCTAAAGCAAGTAGAAGAAAAGAAACAGCAAAGGTTAAAGCAGAAATAAATGAATTGGAGAACTTAAAAACAATAGAAAGAATCAATAAAACCAAAAGTTGTTCTTTGAAAAGGTCAACAAGATTGACAAACCTTTAGCTAGACTGATAAAGTCAAAAAGAAGATGCAAATGAATAAAATCAGAAATAATTTTATTGGGATCATTATCATGTATCCCAAATTTAAAAAAAGATCGTAAGAGGATACTACATACAACTGTATGCCAACAAACTAGACAACTTAGATGAAATGAACAATTTCTTCGAAAACATATAATTTCATGGATAGGAATGCTAAATATCATTAAGATGTCAGTTCTACACAAATTGATCTACAAATTCAATGCCGCACCAAACAAAATTCCAACAACCTACTTTGCAGAACTGGAAAAGTTAGTTATCAGATTTATTTGGAAAGGAAAGGGGTCCCGAATAGCCAAACCATTTTGAAAAAGAAGAATGAACTGGGAGGTCTTATACTTTCTGACTTTAAAGCTTCATTATAAAGCCATGGTGGTCAAAACAGCTGACCCAGAAATGGAAGGGGGAATTGAGGTGTATACATATGATTGAATATTGTGCTGCTACGTAAAGAAACAAAGTTGTGAAGTATGCAACTTTGTGGATGAATCTTGGGGACATTATGTGATGCACAATAAGCCAGAAACAAATGAGCAAATACTGTATGGTCTCATTTAGAAGATACTTATAAGAAAATTGGGGTCTAGACTGTAAGCTCTTATTGAATCCAGAGCTGTAATTGTTATTTCTAGATTTTGAGAGGCTATGCTATATTTGTATTAAATGGCATTTCCCTGGAACTTTGGGTACCTGTATTAGTTAAGGTTCTCTAGAGTAACAGGATCAACAGGAAATATTCGTAAATATAAAATTTATAAAAGTGTCTCACGTGACTGCGGGCATGCAGAGTCCAAAATCCTCAGGGCAGGCTGTGAAGCCGACGATTCTGATGGAGGGTCTGGACGAACACCACAGGAGAGGCTTGCCTGCTGAAGCAGGAAGAGAGACTGTCTCTTCTGAATCCTCCTTAAAAGGTTTCCAGTGATTAGACTGAGCATCACTCATTAAAGAAGACACTCTTCTTGGCTGATTACAAATGGAATCAGCTGTGGATGCAGTAGACGTGATCATGATTTAATTTTATGAAATGTCCTCATAGCAAAAGACAGGCCAGTGCTTGCCCAACCAAAGAAACAGGTACCACTCCCTGGCCAAGTTGACACATGAACCTGACCATGACAGGACTTTTGTGTCACCTAAGGCTTAAAGTAGGAGTTCTGATGTTCTGAAGGTCACATTGCCACATGCAACAACTGTTAAAGAAACTGAAAATGAAATCAGGCTCCAGGTCTAAGGTAGATCAGAATACAGGGGTAAGGAAGACATTATCTGTATTTTAGAACTATACCTAATCTATGAGACCAAAGGAAGAGGGTTTTATTTTGTCCAAAACCTAAATTTTCTGTAGCACATAATCGAACTCACCCAGTCTGGACAGATCATTTAAACAATCCAAACACAGGGAGCCCAGAATGGGAATGAGGGTCTGCAATTCTGTATAGCTTAATGTAATACCTGGATACATCCCAGAGTGTATTGAGCAGATAATTAAAACCTGTTGGCAAAAATGAGGAAGAACAAAGGAATGTCAGTACTGCAGGGTGTTGAAAATAGATGGTATTTCATATTTTTAAACTTTAACTTACGTGTGAGATTAAAGCAAAAAAATGTCTATTTGGTACAAAATTTATATTTTGACTTGTGCATTTCCTAATATAACTTATATGGACAGTTTAATTGAACACAATAAGTACATGGAACCTTGAGTAAGACATGAGATTTTGTAGGTTTGTCCAGAGGGATGCCCTGATAAATCCCAGAGTGATTTGAACAGTGAATAAAAAAGTATTTGCAAAGTCCCCTTGGGGAATGGTGAGAAAGAGGGAAAAATCAACTTCCCCATTTGGAGAACTCCTGATATTCTCACAAGCAGTGGGGACAACTAAATCAATAGGCTGAGCCCTCAATCTTGGAGTTTGTTCCTATGAAACTGATCCCACAAAGGATAGGCTAAGCCTATTTAAAATTAGGCCCAAGACAACGTGGGACAGAAATCCGAAAATGAACTCAGACTCAGCATCAAGGGATTGAGAAAAACCCTAGAATGAGCTGAGACCCAGCATCAAGGGATTGAGAAAATCCTCCCGACCAGAAGGGGGAAGAGTGAAATGAGACAAAGTGTCAATGGCCGAAAGATTCCAACCAGAGTTGAGAGGTTATCCTGGAGGTTATTCTTACACATCAAGTAGATATCACCTTGTTATTCAAGATGTAATGGAGAGGCTGGAGGGAACTGCCTGAAAATGGAGAGCTGTGTTCCAGTAGCCATGTTTCTTGATAATAATTGTATAATGGTGTAGCTTTCACAGTGTGACTGTGTGATTGTCAAAACCTTGTGTCTTATGCTCCTTTTATCTACCTTGTCAACAGATGAATAGAACATATGGAATAAAAATAAATAATAGGGGGAACAAATGTTAAAATAAATTAAGTATGAAATGCTAGTGATCAATGAAAGGGAGGAGTAAGGGGTATGGTGTGTATGATTTTTGTTTGTTTGTTTTCATTTTATTTTTTCTGTTGTCTTTTTGTTTCTTTTTCTGAACTGATGCAAATGTTCTAAGAAATGATCAGGATGATGAATCTGCAGCTATGTGATGATATTGTGAATTACTGATTATATATGTAGAATGGAATGATCATATATTGGGAATGTTTGTGTCTCTTTCTGTATTTTTTTTAAATTAATTTTTAAAAAGTAAAAAAAAAATTAGGCCCAAGAGTCACCCCCAGAAAATCTCTTTTGTTGCTCAGATGTGGCTTCTCTCTCAGTCACATGCAAGAAAACTCATTGCCCACACCCTCTCTACGTTGGACATGACTCCCAGGGGTGTGGACCTTCCTGGCAACGTGGGACAGAAATCCTAGAATGAGCTGAGACTCAGCATCAAAGGATTGAGAAAACCTTCTCAACAGAAAAGGGGAAGAGAGAAATGAGACAAAATAAAGTATCAGTGGCTGAGAGATTTCAGAGTTGAAGGTTATCCTGGAGGTTATTCTTACACATTATATAAATATCACCTTTTTAGATTAAGGTGTATTAGACTAAAGGGAAGTGTCTGAAACTGTAGAGCTGTTCCAGTAGCCATGTTTCTTGAAGATGATTGTATAATGATATAGCTTTCGCAGTGTAACTGTGTGATTGTGAAAACCTTGTGTCTGAAACTCCTTTTATCTACCTTATCGAGAGATGAGTAAAACATATGGAATAAAAATAAATAATAAGGGGGACAAATGTTAAAGTAAATTTAGTATATTGAAATGCTTTTGATCAATGAAAGGAAGGTATAAAGACTATGGTATGTATGAATTTTTTTCTGTTTGCTTTTTATTTCTTTTTCTGAATTGATGTAAATGTTCTAAGAAATGATCATGATGATGAATATACAACTATGTGATGATATTGTGAATTACTGACTATATATGTAGAACTGAATGATCATATGTTAAGAATGTTTGTGTTTGTTATATTTTTAAAAAATTAATAAATAAAAAAATAATGGGGGAACAAATATTAAAATTTTATATATATATATATATTGGATAGATGGAAATGCTAGTGACCAATGAGAGGTAGGGGTAAGGGGTGTGGTATGTATGAGTATTCTCTTTTTTCTTTTTATTTCTTTTTCTGGAGTGGTGCAATGTTCTAAAAATTATCATGGTGATGAATATACAACTATGTTATGATATTGTGAGTCATTGATTGTACACCGTGTATGGAATGTTTGTATGTTAAGAATGTAAGGGGTATGGTATGCATGAATTTTTTCTGTTTTCTTTTTATTTCTTTTTCTGAATTGATGCAAATGTTCTCAGAAATGATCATGAGGATGAATATACAACTATGTGATGATATTGTGAGGTATTTATTATATAACAAAAATGGAATGATCATGTGGTAAGAATTTTTGTGTTTGTAAGTGGTTATGTTTCATAAATAAATTAAAAAAGAAAAGAAAAAGAATGTATGTGCTTGTACATTGTATCAATAAAAACTTACAAAAAATAGGGTGGGCCACGTGGCTCAGCAGGCAGAGTTCTCACCTGCTATACCAGAGACCCAGGTTCGATTCCTGGTGCCTGCCCGTGCAAAAATTAATAATAATTAATAAATAAATAACAAAATTTAAAAACAATGTATGTGCTTGTGCATTGGTGTATCAATAAAAATTTAAAAAAAAACTGTTGGAAAAGTCCCTTGAAGGATGGGAGAAAAAATAGGAGCTATTAAATTTTACTACCGAGGAAACCCTTGATACTGTCTCAGACATGAGGGGCTCTCAAGTCAGTAGGCCAAACCCTTAATTTTTTTTTTTTTTTTTTTTTACTTTTACAATGGGAACTTATTAGTTTATGAGCTTTCTGTTCTGAGGCTGTGAAAATGTCCAAATCAAGGCATCATCAAGGCGATGCTTCCTTCCTGAAGACCAGCTACCCATGATTCTGGATTCCTCTGCCACACAGCAAAACACATGGTGCAAGCCCTTAATTTTTTTTTTTTTTTTGAGATACCTTCACACACATACAGTCCATCCAATGCATACAATCAGTGGTTCACAATATCGTCACACAGTTGTGTGTTCATCACCATGATCATTTTTGGAGCATTTGCATCACTCTAGAAAAAAAAAAAGAACTCATACATCCCATACCCCTTAACCCTCCCTCTCATTGACCAACAGTATTTCAATCTACCCAATTTTTACCCCTTATCTCCCTCTATCCTTTATTTATTTTTTATCCTTATTTATCTGCAGAGGACCTCTTGTTGCTCAGAGGTGGCCTTTCTCTCTCTAAGCACAACTCTCCAAGTAAAATCACTACCCTCCCCCCTATGTGGGACACCACATCTAGGGATGAAAGTCTCCCTGACAACGTGGAACATGACTCCCCAGTAATCAGCCAAGCCCTCGCACCACGGGAGTGACAATGCCTTCCTGACAAATGGGGGAAAGAAATGATACAAATAAGGTATCAGTGGCTGAGAGAGCTCAAATAGAGTTGAGAGGTTTCTCTGGAGGCTACTCTTAGACAAACTTCAGCTGGATATTGCTATTTGTCATGGTTTGCCAAAACCCCAATCAAAACCATTCCTGTGAATGCCTAGAGTGTATAATAATAGTGAAATGTACAAGGTACAATTTTAAAAATGTTTTCGCATGAGGAAGAACAAAGGAATATCATTATTGCAGGGTACTGAAAATAGATGGTAATTAATATTTTAAAACGTCACCTTCTGTGTGAGACTAAAGCAAAAAATGTTTATTTGTTACAGAATTTATATTTTGACTAGTGCATTTCCTAATATAACTTGTGTAGATAATTTGAACGCCATAAGTACTTGGAATCTCAGGGAGGACATGAGATTTTGTTGGTTTGTCCAGAGTGATGCTCCGATGAATCCCAGAGTGACTCGATCAGTGAGTGGAAAAGTATCTGCAAAGCCCCCTTCGGGGAGTGGTGAGAACGGGGAGAAATTCAACTTCCCCAAGTTGAATTCTTGATATTCTCACAAGCAGTGTGGACAACCAAAGCTATAGGCTGAGCCCCCAGTCTTGGGGTTTGTTCATATGAAACATAACCCCGCAAAGGATAGGTCAAGTCTACTTAAAATTTAGGCCTAAGAGTCACCCCCAAGAGAGCCTCTTTTGTTGCTCAAATGTGGACCCTCTCTCCAGCCAACACAACGAGCAGTCTCACCACCCTCCTCCTCTCTACGTGGGACGTGACTCCCAGGGGTGTGGACCCTCCTGGCAACGTGGGACAGAGATCTTGGTATGAATGGAGACTCAGCATCAAGGGATTGAGAAAAACCCTAGAATGAGCTGAGACCTAGCATCGAGGGATTGAGAAAACCTTCTCGACCAAATGAGACAAAGTGTCAATGGCTGAGAGATTCCAAACAGAGTCGAGAGGTTATCCTGGAGGTTATTCTTACGCATTAAATGGCTATCACCTTGTTAGTCAAGATGTAATGGAGAGGCTGGAGGGAACTGCCTGAAAATGTAGAGCTGTGTCCCAGTAGCCATATTTCTTGAGGATGATTGAATAACGATATAGCTTTCACAATGTGACTGTGTGATTGTGAAAACTTTGTGTCTGATGCTCCTTTTATCTACCTTGTCAACAGACGAGTAGAACATATGGAATAAAAATAAATAATAGGGGGAACAAATGTTAAAATAAATTTAGTATGAAATGCTAATGAAAGCAAGGGGTAAGGGGTATAGTATGTATAATCTTTTTTTTTCTTGTTTTCGTTTTATTTCTTATTCTGTTGTCTTTTTATTTCTTTTTCTGAATTGATGCAAATGTTCTAAGAAATGATGAATATGAAACTAAGTGATGATATTGTGAATTACTGATTATATATGTTGATGTTTTAGTTCATTTGTTAGATTTTTTAATTAATAAATAAATTTTTAAAAATAAATAAATAAAAAACCATTCCTGCCAACCCTAAGTAACACCTAGGGCTTTATCTGAGATTCTACAAAAGTTCCATGCACTGTGATTATTTTCCAAAAACCTACAACCTCCAGGACTTCAGATAAGTCCTGAAACCCAGAGGGGCCAGCCTTTCCAGAGCATCAACTAGTTTCATCCCCCATCCTATATTATCGGCAGCCCCTTCAAAGATGAAAAAGTTAGAATGGGCATAGCCCAAATATCCCTATACAGTGGGAGAAAGATCAAAGGAGACAGTGGAGTTATAACAGAAAAGATAGGATTTAACAAATAAGTATGAATGCCGAATCATTACATTGATATTTCTTTTAGTCTCCAGTGTCTTGGAACAGCTAGAAGGGAAAACCTAAAATTGTGGAACTGTAACCCATACCAAACTCTGAAATCTGTTCTATAACTAATTGTTCCAGTATGCTTTGAAATTTATTGTTGTTTTGTATATATGCTATTTTTCACAATTAAAAAAAAAAAGATATATACACAAGACCACAGCAAGAAAAAAGGTTGCAAAGATATTCTATAGAGTATATATATTTGTAAAATGGGACAGATCAGTTTGTGTGGTCTGAGAGTGGGATAACTGGGGATTGTTTCAATTCAATACTTTTATTATGTTCAGGGGCTCTAGTCATGGGTTGTTGAGACTCTTCAAGGAGCACTAGGAATGGGCAGAATTGTCATGGCAGGTAAAGCCAGGGGTAGTGGACTGTGGGGTGAATGCAGGAGGGTTCAAGGGACTCCAGAGGCCTTGGGTCTGCTAAGTTGCATTACCTTGTAGGGCTCCAGGAAATGGCAAGTCCATATTAGGCTTTGTGAATGCTGTACACATGTGAAGATGTATCAGTTAGCTATTGGCTGCATAACAAAGTGTCCTAAAAATTAATGGCTTAAAAATTTTTGTTTAGATTACAGTTCTGTGGTTCAAGGATTTAGGTTAGTCTCAGCTGGGAAGGTCATTTGGGCTCTTTTACGCATTTGTGGTCACCTGATAGATTGGCTGAGTCTGGTACCCTTAGATAATGTAGGAGTTTTAAAACATAACTGAAAATACTTGACAATATTCCCATCAAGTTATGAGGTCTACTTCCCTCCCCTTGAATCTGGTCAGGGTTGGACAGCTTCAATCAATAGCATAGAGCAGAAGCAGTGTCATATGACTCCAAGGCTAGATCATAAAGGTCCATGCAGCTTCTAATTTATTTGATGAAAGACTTACTGCCAAAGTCTTGAGATGTTATATCAGAAGTCTGACTACCTGTGGCTGCCAGGGTGGAAATGTCATGTAAGGAGATCAAATGGAGGGTTCCCAAGAGAGATCCCCAGTGAGACCCGAGCCATTTAAGTCATCCCAGTTCAGCAACCAAACATATGAATGAAGCAGCTCCCAGATAACTCCCCCTAGCCCCAGACCCTTTAGGCATGTACGGCCATGCAACTCCTCCCAGCTGAGTTCTGGACCTCATGGAGCAGAGACAAGCATCCCTACTGTGCCCTGTCCAAATTCCTGATCCACAGAATTCATAAACATACTGAAGAGGGTTGCTACTTTAGGGAAGGTTTGCTACATAGCAATAGGAAACTTCAACAGATGACCTCATTCATGGTTGAAGGTTGTTTGGCTGGTGGTGGAGACCACAAAGGCGGCTGAGCCTTGTGCATCATCCAGGCTAGCTCGGGCTTGTTCACACGATGATGAGAGAAGCAAGAACAGAAGCTTCAAGGCTTCTTTGGCCCAATCTCAGAATGAGCACAGCATTTCTGATACGTTCTGTTGGTCAGAACAAGTCACAGGCCAGTCCAGATTCAAGCAGTGAGGGGAAACTACACCTCTCAATGTAAGACGCTACGAATTTTGTAGTCTTCTTGGTTACCTATGCGACAAAATTACGAGCTCTGAGTCCACATTGATCAGCATTCCTAACAAAAGAGTTTGAGCCCAAAGTTTGGTCCAGAAAAAAATGGTTTTGATTGTGGAAAAATGTGATCAGCTAGGCACTAACAGAAGAGTCTTTTAGATAAATTTAAATATGCAAAATTTGGCTTAGAAGAAATGACAGCCATATCAAAAAAAATCACTATGGTAGAATCTATAGTTGGCGAAAATTGAATAAAGCGATCTGATTAACGATGCAAATGTTCACTGTAAAAAATCACATGGGAAAGAAGTGTTCCTGATTTTAAAAAAAGTTCAAACAAAAATGAAATTTGAAACATTTGGAAATGGTTTAACTATAATGAATACAAAAATGATCCAGGAATACAACTATTTAAATGCAGTTTATGATTTAAAAGCCTTTTCCAACAGGAATTTATTGGACTTTTTCCACTTGTGCTCATAAAAATGGAATCAAAGTGTTCCCAGAATAAAATCATCCTTTGTGTCAAAATGGTAGTGTGAGAATGAGAGAGTCCTAACATCCAGTGCAACTCTTTGCATCTGATTTTATTCCCCAGATACCAGTGGCTGCTTATCTCCCTAGCAAGTCCTCTGAAACTGGTCCTGATTGCTTTCTAGCTGCACTCAAGACCCCGTCCAGCTGCACTCCAGAACCCATCCAGCTCTGAGCCTCCCCAGGCTTCTCTATCTCCCAGGTCCTGACTACTGTTGAAGGACCAGAAGCCTGGGGGTTTCGTTGCTGAAAAGCTGTGGCTCAGAGATTGTTCTCTTCTGTGATCACGTGCATAGTGGGGCAACCCCCTAGACTTTGGATCTTTGCGATGGCTCTTTAGTCCCCCAAGCTGAGGGACCTTGGGCAGCCAGACTCAGGAATCACCCCTTGTTTGGCCTCCACTGCACCCTGCCCTTCTCACTTAACACCCTGCATCCCATCACTAACTACATCCACAGAGTCCATGGTCCCTCCCAGGGCAGCTCAAGCTCTGTGAATCAGGGGACAAGGGCAGTCAATGAGCGTCACTTCAGTTTCACCCTCTGCAAAGTCAACGTCGCTTTGTGACTTTGTCAGGACTATAATATGCCTGGCACATAACATGGCTTTAAAGGGAGGGAGGTGAAGACGTGTTTCGGAAAAAAAAAAAGTGTGGTATGGGGAGGGGAAGGAATGCATTTTATTTATCTTTATCACCCAAGTTTTCAGAGTTTGGGGTTTTCTTAATCCAATGTTCTGGCATTTTAACAAATACGGTATAGAAAGGGAGAGGGAGGGAGAGAGGGGAAACATCGAGGCAGAGAGAATGTAGAGAGTGACACAGAATCAGGGAGTGGGTAGACAGGAGATAGGAAGTGTGTAGACAGGAGCAGAGTGGGTAGACAAGGACACGAGCGGTTGTAGATAATGGCAGATTGTCGACAGGGGCAGGTAGAGTGTAGATAACAGCAGTGTAGATAGGGAAAGAGATAGTGTCGACAAGAGCAGAGTAGACAGGCAGGGTGTAGAAAGGAGCAGAGTGTAGACGGGGCCAGAGAAAAGTGTAGACAGGGGTAGAGAGAGATAGACAAGGACAGGGAATTTGGGTGGATGTCAGGCATTGCACCTAGACCAAAACCTCTTACTATATTGATCTCAGACCTGACATGCTGGGTCCCAGACTTCCTTCCGTATCTGTCTTCCTATTTGCAGCCCGAACCTGATCACTGCTATGCTACCGTCTCCTGCCTGGCGGAGTCCTTCCCTGCCCCATCCCCTCCTGGGCCCGTCCCTGAATCTTGGGCCACGTCTCTGCAGAGTTTTGCCCACCGGCAGTAACTGTCTCCGTATGTTCTTCGCCAGCCTGAGGACCCCCGGCCTTCACTTCCGTGTTGAAAGCCTTGAGCCCACCATTCATTGATTTATTTCATTCATCAAACATTTATAAGCAGTTACCACGTGCCGGGCCCCTGCTAGGCAATGCTGGGGACCCCGGGAGATCTGACGTAAGCCCTGTACACCCACGTCCCCGAGGAGCTGCAGGTCTGGGGAAGGTGCGGGTGAGATGGCGGTGCAAACGGTGACAGTTCAGAGATCTCAGCGTTAACACAAAGCGTTGTGAGCCACAGAGAAGACACGTAACCCGGGCTAGACAAGGGCACAGGACGGGTCCCCGTTTTCAGGGTGACCCCCCACACACACCCCAACCACCCCGCCCCCGGCACAGTGCTGGACTCTGAAAGGATGCGGTCCCATCACCTCCCTTTCTGCCCTAGGTATTTCTCGGCAACGCCCCTTCTCGGACTCGGGCAGGTAGCCCCGCCCAGGCCTGACCACGCCCCATCAGTGGCCTAGGCCCCGCCCCTTCCTCAGCCCCTCCTCCATTCCATTCAAGCCCGGAGTCAAGCTCCTTGCTCAGGAGGCCAACTTCACAAGAACTTCACGATATCATTGGTCAGAGGGTGTCACTGCAACTCCCTCCTTCATAGTCATTGGCTCCTTAGGTGTCAATCTTTATCGCGCCCCAACAGTTGCCATGGCCGAGCAGATAATAATGGACATCTCAGGACGTCTCGTCATTGGCAGAAAGCATGGCTCTGGGTGGAGCTTAGTGCCAAACGCTTGGCTGTCTCTGGCTGGTGTTCCTCAGGCCCGCAGCCTTTCCGCAGCGACACACCTCTTTCCTTGCTATTGGTCCCATCGGGTGTTGATCAACAGGGTTCTCTTTCTGATAGGTGAATCAGCCTGTCGCTCACGGCTTCCCTAATTTCAATTCGCTTCTCTTCCAAGAGGCGGCAATCTTCTGACCTTAGCCAGTCCCGCCTCACGGAGTGGCCACCGATTGGCTAGGTACGCCGTCACTCCCGGACGGTGGGCGGAGCCTCACGCTCGGGGGTGGTGAATTGGCTGGCCGGGCCTCGGGGGCGGGGCAGCGGCTCCTGTCAGCGGGTGAAATGGCAGCGGCGGAGCCGGCTGCGGCCGCGGTCCCGGGGGGAGGCTGAGGGGGCCGGGCCGGGGCTGCGGGACGAGCGGTGCAGCAGGGGTCCGGCGGCGCGGCCCGGGACGACGAGGCTCGGCACGGCGATGGCGGCGCGCTCGGCGCAGGTAGTGTGGCGCGGGCCGGGCCTCCGGGCGCTGCGGCCCGCGGGGGTTGGGCCAGACCGCGACTCCGGGCCGCTCGGGAACCCGCGCGGGGAGCCCCGGGCATTCCCAGCCCCGGACCTGGACCACCGCCCACCCTCGCTCGCGTCCCTCGGGACACCTCACCACCACCAGGGGTCCTCTCCGCGTGAGGCCCCATCAGGCCCATGACCCCCGCCCACCCTTTCCACCTACCCTCAGGATCCCTCCTAGGACCCTTCGGAGACCCCGACCCCTACCCCGCAGACCCACCTCCTCCCACGAGGGACCCCCCCAGGCCCAGGACCCCTCCGGTCTGCGGGATTCTTGCCGCCTGACCCTCCCCTCGCTTTACCCTCCAGTCTCCTAGCCCAGACCTGCCCCCACCCCCGGGAAGGCCAGCCCCAGGGCCTGCCCCCTCCCCTCTGATCCCACGGGCCCCTCCCCTCTGACCCCAAAGGCCTCCTCCCATCAGGACGCCCGCCCACAGGTCTCCCTTCAGCCTGCTGGCCCAGCTTCCACCCCAGACACCCTGTGCCCAAGGGCGCCCCTCAGAATCATTCCTTGGGTCCTCCCAGGACACCCCTGGATCCTGGCCCGTCTTGATCCGGTCTTACTGAAAACCACCCCTCTCCTCATGCCCAGACATCGGGATACCCCCTCCCCACCCCCAGACGCACGTCTTTCTGCAAATCCCAGACACATACACAAGCACATCTGGGAGCCTCCAGTTCTCACCCATGAGCCCCAACAACTCGTGCTGGCAGTTATGCCGACCCCCCCCTCCCAACACATAGAAGCCAGGAGCTCCCAGGTCCCCAACGCACACAGATAAATTTGGGACCTCTGACACACACCCCACCTATCTCCCCTATACACAGACACCCACACCCAGGACTTCTCAGCACTCCCACAAACCAACTTGGACCCCACCTGCCCAGGCCCTTTAGGAGCCAACAGGTCCCACCTTAGGCAGCCAGCCTGTCCAGCCACACCAATCTCCCTGAGCCGGGCCCCACATTGGGGCCCCTGAGGGTGGCAGGGACCCAACAGCTCTTAGCGCCCCTGTGGGCTCCTGCCCCAGGCTTCTTTATCCTTTAAAGTCTGACTGCTTTGCCCTTCTTCAAAGGGAAGGACACTCACTCCCTCTCCTACATCAAAGTGTCCTGAAAGGCACTACTGCCTGCCCCCTAATTTATGCCACCCACTGTTGGGGGGAGGGACAAGCAGGGAGGGGCTCAGGCTGCCCATGCCCCCGTCCTAAAGTCTGACCAGACTGGTAGGACCAGCATCCTGACCCCATTGCACCTGCTGGCCTCAGATGCAGCCAGCACCACCATCCAGGCTGCTCAAGGGACTAGCTCCTCATGGCCCAGTGGGTTTTTTTCATCCACTATGGACATGCTTTGCCAAAATGAAATGGCTTCCTGCTATCCTGGCCTTTGGGACCCTGTGGAGCTGGGTTTGGGCCTGCCCGGAGCAGGCATCTCTTTGTTAAGGAATATTTTCAGAAGGGGAAAAAAAAATGTGCCGAAGAGGCTCAGGAGGCACATGAGTGAGCAGACTGTTTCATTTTACTCTCAGCCAGGCTGCGATGGAGATAGAGGACCCGTCTCCATGTGTCTTTCCGGGTTGTGCTGATGTTCCCGCCCAGCCTGCCGATTCCCCGTGGGCTCCTGTGGTTGACTGGGGGTGGTTTGGAAGGAATCGCAGGTGGCTTGGCCCCGGGTCAGGGATGGTGGTGAGACAGAGAGGAGAGACTGCAGAATGGGTGAGATGGTGTGGCTGGAACTGCAGGGATGAGAAGCCCCCAGGTCCCACCATGTGGAATCAGCTCAGTCCGGCCCCTGCATGGCCTGACACCCATGTGTCTGAGGTCCTTCTAGTGATATGGTCACACCTGCAAAGCCCCAAAAAGTCATCACAAGCCTGGGCTTCGTAGTAAATATTCAGCAATGGAGTCTGAGTGGCCCTGGGTCAAAGCTCATCTTGGCTCAGTACCTCAACTTCCCCATCTGGCAAATGGGGAGATAGATCTGTAGCATAGTACTTTGT
Source organism: Tamandua tetradactyla (assembly GCF_023851605.1). NCBI lineage: Eukaryota > Metazoa > Chordata > Mammalia > Pilosa > Myrmecophagidae > Tamandua > Tamandua tetradactyla. Next base: position 84,262,857 of record NC_135337.1, read on the forward strand.
ACCGCAGGGGCCCCTGGGAGGGCTGAATGCTGTCTAGGCACTGTGTGGGAGGGGACAGTGGGATCTGGGAGGACAGTCCCCTGTCAGTGGGAGCAGAAATACTGGCTACCCTGGCCCCCTGGTTGTAATTGGATGATACCTCACTGGTCAGTGGCCCTTTTTCCCTGGCTGAGCTGCATTACAGGAAGCTGGCTGGAATTGGGATTGGTAGGAGGAGGATAAGAGATGGCTTTTTGTGGGATTTGTGGCCACGCAGGGACCTCCAGGGGAGTGAGGGGCACAGGGGTGTGGCACTGCTTGCAGGTGGTGCTGACGCCCCCACACCTCTGATGCTGGGTAGGGAGAGGTGTGTTCTTTGCCTCATCCGAAGGAGTGGATGAAAAGACTCCTGAAGGTCACATGGTACAGAAAAGATAAATGCCACAGCCTCCCCAGGTAGGACTTTGTGTGGACAAAGCAAAGTAGGAAGGTTCCGCAAGATAGAGCTATGAACTTTTTGGGGAAACCAAAGAAGGCTCTCTGAGAGGACTTATGAATGATAACACGGTTTTACCCTCAACTAGGGCTACAGGTCCGTGTGTTTGAGTGTGTGCTTTAGTAGGCGCATGGGGGATAGGGAAGCAAGTGTGCTTTATTTTCCTCACGCAGAATATTCATGCTGATTGTCCCCAAAGGATGCCCACCATGGACCAGGAATTGAGTCATGTGCTGGTGTACAAGGGATATAAAATGTGGTCCCCACCCTGCCTCTAAAGACTCTCTCAATACTATGAAGCAGGAGTTGAAACCATAGCCTCGTTGATCGGACCCATACCACGTGCTCAATGCTGTGCCATTTTTGTATTATCTCATTTAGTCTTCAGAACAACCCAGAGGCTTGTTACAGCACAGGCCTTTACTTTCACATCCTGCTGTCTGCTATGCTGGAAGCATCAGATGGAATTATGGACAGTATCCTGCAGGCGCACAGAAAAGGGCCCGGCACCTTCCTGGGTTGGTCAGGAAGGCATTGTAGGAATGATGCAGGGACAGGGTCCAGGAGGAGAAGAGGCGTCCACCAGACAGGTGTGACAAGGTAGGGTGTTTCAGGCAGTGAAAGTGCTTGGCTCAAGGCCCAGGCAGCAGAAACAAGCTTGGGGCATTTAGGGAAGTATGCCTCATTTGGTGGGGTTCATCCTATAGGCCTCTGTGTCCCTGGGAGATGCTCCCTGACAAAAGGGTTTCATAATCAGAAGAACTTGGGAGAGTCAGCAAGTCCCCTCCCCAGGAAAGTGGGCAGTGCACTTGTTCTAGAAGCCAAAGTGGAGGTACCATTGGATGGAGGGTCTGTAGGAAGAGAGAGGTTAGTTAGGAGGACAGAGAAGGGCCAGGGAAGAGACTTGTCTCTTCAAAGAAGATTTTAAAGATGACTCTCCCGCACTGCACTCTTTTTTCATTTCTCAATGTGCCTTGATTCTTCTGTGAGATTATTTCGTGGAGATGTCTCCCACACCAGTCTGCAAGTCCCACAGAGGCAGGGCACATGCCTGTTTTGTTCATCGGTGTGTCCCAGGCGAGTTACGAGGCGCATAGCAGATGCTCGACAAATACTTGTTCGGTTTGCACAGCTGACAGTCTTCCCCCACTGGTCCCTTATGAATGAGGGTCTGGAGAAGGGAGTGGCTCTTCCAGGGAAAGAAACCTGGCCCCCCTTCCTCGGAATGTTCCCCAAGGCAGGGCTGACCCCACCTCATCCCTGGACCTTACCTCACCCTTTCCTCTGGCCCAGCAAGATTTTACAACCGGCAAGGATGGCAGACAGGTACCCTGCTGATCTTGAAAGGGCCAAGGACCTTTGCAGGATGCCAGTTTTACTCATCTGTCCCTGAAAGGGCTTATGAGGGCTTTAATGACTTGCCTTTGTCCTTCTCAGGGACACCAAAATACAGAGATGAGGGATTTGCCAGAAATGAACCTATCACAGTGGCAAAGAGAAAGCCAATGAGGATGAAGGTGGTAAACTTTTTATTTTTTTAGGTCAAAAAGGATTCCATGGCTTGTGACAGTCCACTCCTCAAATTTTAGCCTAAAGGTATTTACTGCTGCTGCTGCTGTGAGTACCAATAACGGTGGTTTTAATTTTACTAGGTTTGGCCTTTAAGCAGGGTCACTGCATAGGGGGTGGGCCTGCTAAGGAGGGAGAACCATTCATTCATTCCATGGCATGCCAGACTCTGGGGATCCATCCCCAGCCCCTGCCTTCATGGAACTTACCATCCAAGAGGGAATAAATATTATGGGCCATGGCATGGGCTAAGCATTTTACAGGTTTTAGCCACTTATTCCTCCCAACAAAACCTGTGAGATCGACGGTGTCATTAGCCCTACTGTCAGATGAAGAAACTAAGGCAATGTACGTTGTACCCAAGGTCACAAAGAGAGAAAGCCATAGAGTAAGGATGGGAACCCAAGCTCCTGGATCTGAAGCCCCCATTGGGGCCTAAGAGGGCTTAAATCAGCTCTCCAGACTCCAGGGAAATCATGGAAGAAGTGCCCTGGATGCAGAAACGTCCTGGAGCAGCCCAGAGGAGCAGCTAGAACTGGGAACAAGAGGAGGGAAGACATTGGCCTCTGAATTGCAGCTGTGTCCTTGGTATGTGAGGGGCAGCTCGCTTTGGGTCACCTACCCCTTGCCAAGGGAAAGGACCTGAGATGCCAGGCTGTGCCATTTCCCCAGGACACAGAGGCAGCCAGGACAGACTAGACCGTCTGTCAGGCCGGGAAAATTGCAAGTTGTCGGCACAGGGACAAGGCTTCAGATTCAGAAATGAGTCTGTTTTCCTGGTAATCGTTAGAAGGGGAAGACCAGAAGCCCGGAGTGCCAGGCGGTTGGGAGCCAAAATTCAAAGGCAACCTGGGATCTTTATTCCTTGCCTCTGAGAACACCAAGCTCTGAAAGATGGCGTGTGCATACTTGCTTGCTCTCCCTGTTGAAAAATAGTTGACTGCAATTTAGTTGACTGCAATTTACAAGCGTCTGCTGCACTTGGCATTTTCCGTACGTTATTTCTGAAGTAAAAGAATGCGGAGAGCGTGGCAACGCAGCACAGTGATTTAGAGCAGAAGCACTGGAGGGAGAAAGCCAAGCTTGAATCCTTGTTCCTCAAAGGCCTGGGCTAGGGGCCCAGTGAGTGACCCTCTGCTTGCTAAGGCCCTTCTGTGTCTCCAACATCTTTTGCTTTTTTTTGTCACCACTGGCGCAGAATTTTTTTCTTTTAATGTTTTAATAGAACTTTATTATTTAGAACCGTTGTAGATTTACAGAAAAATTGTGAAACGAGTAGAGATTTCTCAAGTATCTCACATCCAGCTTCTCATTTATTAATATCTTACATCATTTGTTGCAACAAGCAGACCAGTAATGATACATCATTATTAACTAAAGTCCGTATTTGATTCCAATTCCTCACTTTTCCACCAGTGTCTTTTCTTTGTCCCAGGACCCCACCCAGGATCCCCCAGGCCAGCCAACTGTCACATCCCTTTAGGCTTCTCTGGGCGTGACATTTTCTCAGACTTGACTTGTTTTTTATGACCTTGACAGTTTTCTGTTTGTTTTGTTTTTCAACTTTTCATTTTGAAATATGTTCAAACTTAACTGGACATTTACAAAAATGATACAAACCCCAATCAGAGAACTCCAGCATACCCTCCCCTTCCCCACCAAGCACCCAGG